>NC_092333.1:530974166-531325833 GCF_046630445.1 Rutidosis leptorrhynchoides | reverse complement strand
GATGAACAACAAAGGCAAATTAGAATAGCTCGATCCAACACCGTTGAAAATTCTGCTTTTCAAACCATTCATTTAGATCACATAATAAAAACAAGCCGGCTATTAACAGAGGGATGAGAATGTTACAAAATCCTGTACTCGCTATCAAAAGGAAGGCCACACGTTCGATGGTTGCTTCGAGATTTTGGGATATCTTGAGTGGTGGACGAAAAAGGTAACAAGTTCCAAATATCAAACAAACATGACAAAATCTCGTTCAGCAGCTATTGTTAGCGAAGAAAAGTATGCTCCTAATATTACTAAGGAAGAATATGATGCAGCTTCTTCGAGCGCCAAAATCAAAAGAAACCACACATAAGGAAAACATGACTGGTAAGATTAATCCATTTAAAATCTTGGGTCATCGACTCAGGTGCTAGCGATCATATCATAGACCAAGAGGAATGGCTTACTACTATAAAGGATCAGAAAGATCTTTCTCCCGTTACCATACCCGATGGAGGCTCAATACCTGTTAAGGGTGTAGGGAACATACGCATCAAAGATAATCTCAAATTAAAACTTGTCCTAAATATAGCGACTTTTAAATGCAATCTATTATCCGTGAGTAGATTAACCCATGATTTGAGATGCTCGTTAAACTTTTTCCCGGATAAATGTTATATACAAGACTTACGTTCGAAGAACCTGAGTGGGATGGGTAAAGAGCATGATGGCTTATACTATCTGGAACCACAGAGAAAAACAAAGTGGCAATGGCAGTCTTAAGGGAGTATGAATATTGGCATCGAAGATTAGGACATGTTTCAGATGTAGTCATTAGAAAAATAAAATAGTTAGAGAAGCTAGATGTTTGCAATTCTTTTTGTGATTCATGTGTTCGAGCAAAGCAAAACAAACTTCTGTTTCCTATTAGTTTTTCTAAAACCAACGAATGTTTTGATCAAATACATGTGGATATTTGGGGTCATTACTAACACACATCCATGAATGGCGAGCATTATTTCTTGCGAATTGTCGATGATCACAGTCGCATAGTGTGGGTATATCTAATGAAAAATAAATCCCAAGCGGCCTACTTTCTTGTACTATTCTATAACATGATAGAAATGCAATTTGGGAAACGGATAAAAAGACTGCGAACCGACAATGGTTTTGAATTTAAGTCCAACTACATGCTCGAATGTTACAAAGATAAAGGGATTGTTTTGGAGACTTCTTGTCCCTATACCCCGCAGCAAAATGGGGTCGTTGAAAGAAAGCATCGACACTTGCTAGAGGTAAGTCGTGCTTTACGTTTTCAAGCATCATTACCAATAGATTTTTGGGGTGATTGTTTTCTAACGGCGGCGTATATTATAAATAAATTACCCACTAAAGGTCTTGTATATAAAACTCCGCATGAGATCTCATTGGGAAAACACCATCATATGATCATTTTTCATGTCTTCGGATGTCTTGCGTATGCTTATAATAGTTTTTACAAGAAAGACAAGTTCGGAGAAAAGGGGAGACTTTGTGTGTTTCTTGGATACCCGATGGGACAAAAGAATATAAGCTTTACGATCTTAAACGTGAAAAAGTATGCACTAGCAGGAATGTTACTTTCATTGAAGATTGATTCCCTTTTGGTGAAAACTACGAGGGGCATAATGTGACGACCCGGGAATTTCTGACCAAATTAAATAAATATAGTTAATTTAAAAATATGGGATTTTTCTGAACACTTTTATCCGCCACTGATTTCACACGATACACAGTCCGGGAAAACTGTCGGTAATTAAAAACCAAAAATAGTGATGGCTACTGTACTAGTACACGTTTTTATTGAATGATTATTAAATATTATTGTTAAATTATTTCTGCCTTTTGCTTTTGTTTGTGTACATATTAACGTGTATTTTATTTTCTTTTATTTAACCTATCTTGTCAGCTTAATTTAAGCATTATTGATCCTTTTGACACCTGTTTTGATCTGAATATAAACAAACGTATAATTCAAAAAGTCAATTAAGTAAGAATCTTATTATCTAGCTACTAATAAATTGAGAAAATCATACGCTATTATGAATTATCTTATGCTTATTAATCTACTTTTCAACACACACTTTGAACATACAAGAACAATATTCGCTCTGAGTAATATATATTTGGTATTTTATATATTTCTGTTCGTTTAACATTTAGGTTTGTTCGACTTATTAATTAGAAGAAATTTCACAGATTGCATATGATTTGTTCTACCTTTTATCTAAAGTATCTATTCTCTTTTCTATCCATATAAGTGCAAATTGCAGTACAAATAGATATCTAAGATCAATCACCTTGATCACTTTCACCTTCATTCAATCACCAACCATTCACCACCATGAACTCAACTTTCGACCACCATCATCATCACCTCTTAAACACTTATATAATCCATCACTGTTAGAACCAACACTAAACCCATTATGTGTGCTATTTGATCTTTCTTGTTAAAACCCACAACACCACCATCCTCACTCTAACTCGTCACCTTCCATCACCACCTCAAACCCACTACAAAATCGCCCATGTAAACCACCAACAACCCTACTATCTACTTCGGTTTTCTGGTTCTTACTCATTGAACAACATCACGACATCACCACCAATTATAATTTCGGTCTTGATTTTTAACATCGCACACCATCATTTGATGTTGCTACGTTACTACTCTAATTGATTGCTTCTATTGTCGTGACCATGGTAAACCGAAGCAACCCTCTTCATGTTCGATGGTTATTAACGAAACCTAAAACCGTCGCCTACTATTTTCGAACCCACTTGTTGCTACTCATCTACTTTACAACAATTATTCTCAAATCTTTGCTTGTTTTTGGTATCAATATTGAGTAAGTGTTATAGAATAGAACCCGTAATCATAACTTTATTATTAGTGCGGTATTTATATATTACAAAGGATGTCATCAAACCCTAAACTAAACTCTAACGGACCCTAAGCCCACATACGGACTTGGGCTATATTATCCTCTAACACTCCCCCTCAGGAGCGGCGAAATCGCGAAAGCTCGGACTGGAAGTAACACTAGATAAATAAAAGATAACATTTTTTTTGTTCTCGTATTTGTTGCACCGAATTGACTGATAATCGTTGATTGGTTGCGTTGCTTGACTGCGTTTCCTTTTCCGTAACGTTTTTGTTTTTGACGTCGTAGCTTGCTTTGCCTAAGGATTGAGCAGGACTTGGGCAAGTAACTTTGTCTACAATACCAATCTTCATCAACGCTGCAAAAAGAGATTATTATTATTTTTTTTTTTTGTATTCCTCTTTTTTTCGGGGTTTGGAACCTAGTCAAGCTAGGCGGCTCAGCCCACGCCGATTATTATCATATAGCAACTAAAAAAATAATAATGATAAACAAAACATTTAGGTAGCCGTAAGCCTCTGATCACCGCAAGCAATTCGGCTATGAAATAGAATAATGGATCGGTGGTAAGGAGAATTTTCTAGGCTAATAAACAAAAACAAAACAAAAAGTAAGGATAAACAAATTAAATTTGGTAGGCTATGTGTGAAATAGGGAAAAGAAAACATGAGGAGATTAAATGGTTTTTTTTCTTTCTTTGACGGTGAGCTTGAGGTGGCTGCCACATTAAGGATGTGATAAGAACAGAACGAAAGAGATATTATAGAAGATAGATTTGACGGGGTGGTCAAGAAATAAGGTCTCGGGATCAGACCTAAGCTCTGATTACCATGTTATACAATTGAACCCGTGACTTGTCATATTTCATTGACCAACTATTTATAATATTACATAAAACCCTAATTGTACCTTAACCCCATAAACGGGCCGGGCTATGCTAATCCATACATACTCTAACACTCCCCCGCAGTCCGAACTGCGAAATCGCGAAAGTTCGGACTGGAACAAAACATTAAATATTAAATTAAAGAAATAAAATAAACTCTAATTTTTTTCATTTGTTGCACCAGATAGACTGATTTTGCTGATATCGTTGCGTCTTGCTTGACTGCGATATTTATATTACAATGCAAACCCTAATAAACCTACAAACCCTAGTGGACCTAAGCCCACAATCGGGTTGGGCTAACTTATCATCTAACACTCCTCCGCAGTCCGAGCGGCGAAATCGCGAAAGCTCGGACTGGAAGAAAATAATAAACATAAAAAGAATAAATAAAAACACATATTTTCTCTTTAATTTGTTGTATTGAATTGATTGATATCGTTGTTTGGTTGCGTTGCTTGACTGCGTTTCCTTTTCCGTAACGTTTTTTTTTTACGCCGTGGCTTGCCAGCCTAAGGATTGAGCAGAACTTGGGCTTTGAACGTTTTCCGCCGATACAACCTTCTTCAATGCTGCAAAACAAGAGAGTTTTTTTTTTTTTTTCTTTCATATTCCTCTTTTTTTTCGGGGTTTGGAACCTAGTCACGCTAGGCGGCTCATCCCCACGCCGATTATTATTATTAACTTATAAAAAAAATTAACAAAATAAGAAATGATAATAAATAAAAATGGATGAAAGCGCATCAATTATTGATGTAAATATCTTGCTGCATGGCGACGTGGCAGTAAACCTCTGAGGAGATCACGACAAATATTGCAAGACTTAGAATTGTTTAATAACAATCAATTTGTTGTCGATAGTAAAATCGTAGGCTGTGGTCGGTTGAAATCTTTATGCTGCCGCTGTGAATGGTAGGCTATGAATGGTAGGGTAGATTTAGGGTAGTAAGAGATGGTAATAGAAAATTTGGACGGGTGGTCTAGAGAGAGTTTCGGGATCAAACCCGGTCTAATACCATGTTATAGAATAGAACCCGTAATCATAACTTTATTATTAGTGCGGTATTTATAGATTACAAAGGATGTCATCAAACCATAAACTAAACTCTAACGGACCCTAAGCCCACATACGGACTTGGGCTATATTATCCTCTAACAGTTTTCTTCTGCTCTTCCGGTTCTGAAACTGTAACATAATAACGGTATTAAGATAATAACGAATATAATGATGATCGTGATGTTGAGAAGATGATGATGTTGATATACGCATGATGATCATCGATGATAAAACGAGGAAGAAGAAGATGATGATAAAATCATCATGGTGATAATACAGATGCGAAGTACGACGATGAGAAGATGATAGAGACATAGTGATGATGATTATGTTATGATGGTGGAAGACATGATCATGAAAGTTATGAGTATGATGATATAATATTCTTCTACTTTTCGCTTTTTAAAAAGGAAGAAGAAGAAAAACCGATTACCTTTTTTATGTAGTAATGATTTTGGGCTTCGGTAATTCTTTTAAAAATTGGGCTTGTGTAATTCGCTGTTGGGCCGAGGCATATTGGGCCGAGTACTTGCTATTCTAACTGGGCCGAGATCATCATAGGGTTGGTGTTGTTGTCCGATGTAAGAAGATGGAGGAAGAAAACCGGTGTTTAAGGGTTAAATGAATTTAGGTGTCTCTTTAAATCAGAAAAACACGAAACAGTTGGGTGGTTTGGGATGTTATCGTTATTTGGGAGGTCATGAGTTGGAGCCCCGGCGGTGGCATTATTTTTTTTAGGACTCTTCTATGGTAGTTTTACATCTTTAAAATCATTATCATTATTATTATTATTAATAATTATTAGTATTATTATCACAAATATAAACACCATGGTAAAGATTAACATTTATTGATTTTTATTATGCTCATAGTTACAAACATGATTACTATTATTATCACTATGAAAATAATTAAAAAATTTTTTCGTTAATATTAGTATTAGCATCATTTTTATTAGTATTATTAACATATTTAAAAATTGTAATATCATTATTATCATTAATATTGTTATAAGTACTATCTTAGTATCATCATTATTATTATTAAGATTATCATGATCAGTGTTATTATGATTAAAATCTATTATCATTACTAACAAATTATTTAGAGTTATCATTAAAATAAAAAGTATTATGATCATTAGTAATATCAATATCATTATTATTATTATTATCCATAACCTAGTTATATTACAAATATATTGTTTTAAAAACAAGAGATATTTATATAAATATATATAAGTATATTAAAATTTCATAATAATATGTTTTATTATATATCAAATAAACATTATAATACATTAGAAGTATTAATAAAAATATATATAAATATTAATTATAATACATAACTAAATATATATATATATATATATATATATATATATATATATATATATATATATATATATATATATATATATATAAGTTTGTTCGATTACGATTACATGTGTTAATATATAAAAATGATATAAGTTCGTGAATCCAAGGCCAACCATGCATTGTTCAATATAGTCATATGTATTTTTACTACAAAATACATTAGGTGAGTTTCATTTGCCTTTTTACCCTTTATATTTTTGGGCTGAGAATACATGCGCAATTTTTTATAAATGTTTTACGAAATAGACACAAGTAATCGAAACTACATTATATGGTTGAATGATCGAAGCCGAATATGCCCCTTTTTACTTGGTAACCTAAGAATTAGTAAACCAGTCTACTAATTGACGCCAATTCTAAAGATAGATCTATTGGGCCTAACGAACCCCATCCGTTGTAGCGGATGCTTTAGTACTTCGATGTTGTTTTATCATGTCTGAAGGATTTCCCGAAATGATAGGGGATATTCTTATATGCATCTTGTTAATGTCGGTTACCAGGTATTCAATCCATATGAATGATATTTTTGTCTCTATGCCTGGGACGTATATTTATGAGAACTGAAAATGAAAATCTCGTGGTCTATTAAAATGATGAAAATGATTATTTATGTTGAACTAATGAACTCACCAACCTTTTGGTTGACACTTTAAAGCATGTTTATTCTCAGGTATGAAAGAAATCTTCCGCTGTGCATTTGCTCATATTAGAGATATTACTTGGAGTCATTCATGACATATTTCAAAAGACGTTGCATTCGAGTCGTCGAGTTCATCAAGATTATTATTAAGTCAATTATAGTTGGATATATTATGAAATGGTATGCATACCGTCAACTTTCGATGTAATGAAAGTTTGTTTTTTAAAAATGAATGCAATGTTTGTAAAATTTATCATATAGAGGTCAAGTACCTCGCGATGTAATCAACTATTGTGAATCGTTTGTAATCAATATGGACTTCGTCTAGATGGATTAGGACGGGTCATGAAACATAAAGTGCTTGAAAAGGAACACCTGGTATATTCGCTATCAGGAATACATAATGCTTATGATGAGGTTCAAGAGATCAACGAGCAGGCTACACATACCGAACCCCATGTGACGGTTCAACCTGAATCAAATGTGGAAAATGTGGAATATGAGACAAATAATTTAGATCAAATAAATGATCCCCAATCTCAAACTAATGATAATAGTGAGATAATTCAACAACCATCGACAATCGCAACTAGACAAAACACTCGAGTAAGAGCCAAACCAAAACATCTTGATGAATACATCACTGAATTGCCACCATCCTTCGATCATGCTCAGACCATCCCTCTGAGTTCCTATACGGTACATCCACTTTCTCGTTATGTTTCTTATGATAAATTCTCAAAATCTCATCAAGTTTTCTTAGCGGCCATTACGGCCCAAGATGAACCTAAAACTTTTTTACATGCGGCCAAAGATCCTAAATAGCATGAAGCCATGTGTAAAGAAATTCAAGCTCTTGAAGAAAATGGAAATTTGACCTTGACAAAGCTGCCTCCAAGTAAGAAAGCTGTAAAATCGAAATGAGTTTATAAAATCAAACATAAGCCAAGTGGTGAGGTTGAACGTTACAAGGCACGTTTGGTAGCAAAAGGATACACTCAAGTTGAGGGTGTTGATTTTCATTAAACATTCGCTCCTGTTGCAAAGTTAGTCACTATTCGGTGTGCATTAGTGGTCGCTTCAAAGAAACGTTGGTTGATACATCAACTAGACGTAAACAATTCATTTTTCCATGAGACCTAAACGAAGAAGTATACATGGAAGTTCCTCAAGGTTTTTGACAAAATGACGAAACAAATGTTTGTAAGCTACAAAAATCATTGTATGGTTTACGTCAAGCATCTCAAAATTTTTATCAAAATTTCACGCTATATCTTACATAAATTGGCTTTCATCAATCCAAAGCGGACCATTCATTGTTTGTGTACAAAGAAAACTCGTCCCATGTTATAGCCCTCATATATGTAGACAACGTGTTTCTCATGAGAAATGACTACAAGAAGATTGAGGATGTTAAAACTCACTTACATACCCGATTTAGTATTAAAGATTTGAGTCCTCTCATATATTTTTTTGGGTATTGAAGTTGCTAGATCGGAAGAAGGTATTGTGATTAGTCAACGAAAATATACATTTGACATTCTCGAAGATTGATGTATTCACGGGAGTCATCCTAGTGCTTTTCCCATGGAACAAAATTTGAAATTACAAAAGGATGATAAAAGCGATCATGTTGGTGCTTCTCAATATAGACGCTTAGTCGGAAGGTTATTGTATCTCACGATGACCCGTCCTGACATAACATATTCAGTTAATCAGCTTAGTCAATTTTTAAGCAACCCACGCCGTATAACGACCCGTCCTAATCCATCTGGACGAATACATTACATTTGGTTACATCGCGAGGTACTTGACCTCTATATGATACATTTTACATACATTGCATTCGTTTTTAAAAGACAAACTTTCTTTACATCAAAAATTGACGACATGCATACCATTTCATAATGTGTCCAACTATAATTGACCTATTAATAATCTTGATGAACACAATGACTCGAATGCAACGTCTTTTGAAATATGTCCTGAAAGACTCCAAGTAATATCTCTAAAATGAGCAAATGCACAGCGGAAGATTTCTTTCATACCTGAGAATAAACATGCTTTAAAGTGTCAACCAAAAGGTTAGTGAGTTCATTAGTTTATCATAAATGATCATTTTCATCATTTTAATAGACCACAAGAATTTCATTTCCAGTTCTCATAAATATACATCCCATGCATAGAGACAAAAATCATTCATATGGATTGAACACCTAGTAATCGACATTAACAAGATGCATATAAGAATATCCCCTATCATTCCGGGAAATCCTTCGGACATGATAAAACAACATCGAAGTACTAAAGCATCTGCTACAACGGATGGGGTTTGTTGAGCCCAATAGATCTACTTTTAGGATTCGCGTCAATTAGTAGACTAGTTTACTAATTCTTAGGTTACCAAGTAAAAAGGGGCATATTCGGCTTCGATCGTTCAACCATAGAAAGTAGTTTCAATTACTTGTGTCTATTTCGTAAAACATTTATAAAAATTGTGCATGTATTCTCAGCCCAAAAATATAAAGGGTAAAAAGGCAAATAAAACTCACCATACTGTATTTTGTAGTAAAAATACATATGACGACATTAAACAAGTGTAGGGTTGGCCTCGGATTCACGAACCTATATCAATTGTATATCTATTAAAACATATAAAGGGATTCACAAAATTTCATCTATTAATATATATATTATTTGTATATTTGCAATTATATATAATTTACGCTAAATTCCATTTAAAAAAGTATACTTATATTATATCTTAAATTATATGTTATATTTATTTATTTTGCATGTATTAATATCTATATATTTAGTTGTATTAATATATCTATATATATATATATATATATATATATATATATATATATATATATATATATATATATATATATATATATATATATATATATATATATATATACTTAGTAGTATATTTAAGAAATATTATTAGTTTGTCATATGTACTAAGTATATTTAATGTTCAAAATATTTATTTACTAAAATGATAGTTTTGATAATAATAATTTTCTAATAATAATAAGGATAACTTTATTAATAATGATAATACTAATAATAAGAATGATAATGATAGTCTTTAATAATAATAATAATAATAATAATAATAATAATAAGTTATTTTATTTTTACAACAATATTGATAATAATATCTAATACTAATAATGAGTAGTAATAATACTAATGATGATAATAATAATGTTATTAATAATAATGATACTAACAATAATAATACAATAATAATATTACTAATAATAATACTAATAATAATTATAGTATTGATAATACTAATAATCGTTAAATGATAATACTAGTAATAATAATAATAATAATGATATCATAGTTTATATTAATAATCATTTTGTTAATAATAATAACTAACATAATGGAAATAATAATAATAATAATAATAATAATAATAATAATAATAATAATAATAATAATAATAATAATAATAATAATAATAATAATAATAAAAAGATTTGAAAACTACCTCAAATGTAATGAATTCCAAAAAAAACAGCCCACACCCGGGCTCGAACCCCCGACCTCTCATAAATCCGTTCAATTATTTATCAAGTGTGCTTTTGGTTCGATGAAACTGGAAAATAGAAAATATTTATAGCAATAAGGCAAATAGATGAATTGAAGAAGTACAGGCGAGCAACCAGTAATAGGTTAATCGGGTGAGAACTGTGGCGGTTATTGTCGGTTTAATGATGGTTCTTTGGTTTGATTGTAGTCGTAAAAAAATAAAATAATAGCCCCCTGTTGCACAACCCTAGTAGTGATGGTGGTTTAGTGGAAGGAATAGAGGGAAGAGAGAGAGAGAGGAAGAGAGGGAGAGGTGTGATTTATGATGGTGTTGATGTGCTGTAAACAGAAAACAGGAATAAAGGTAGTAGCTACAACTTTTGCATTTTTCATTCCTAACAGAAATATCGGGTAACGGTTTTTGTTAATGGCGATTGTTTAAGTGGTTTGTGGTGGTTTGCAGCTGTATAGAAGCAGTCTTTTTGGTATTTGTTTTGGCGAATAGAAGCAGTCAACATAGATGAAGATAAATGGTGTTGTGATAGGAGTCGATCGAGCAAGAAAAAAATTTATGGGTGGTGGTGTTTTATAGCGATAATAGAAGCACAACAGTGGGCTGTGGTGGTTATGGTGGAAGTGATTTAAGGTGATGGCGTGTGGTGGTGTATTGTGGTTCGAAGTAGAAACAAGATCTTAGTGTTGTAGGTGCGTGATCATGGAGGTGAGGGTGTTTGGTTCGGTTAAGGATAAGAGAGATAGATAGAGAGTAAAGGTAGTACCTGGTGGTCCTTTGAATCAAGAAACAGAAACAGAAAGACATCAACGAGTATCATTTGCAAGGGTTATAACGGTAGTGTTGTAAATGGGTTTTTGTTGGTGATGTCTAAGATTGAAAGTTGGTTTTGTGTTTTTCTTCTCTCCGAATGTAAACATGTGTGTATGCATATATAATATAGAGAATAATTGATTGTGTTGATGTTGAAATCTAACCGAAAGTAGGAAATAAAAGTGATATATTCGATCGTATAAAGAAAAATAAAACTCAATGGGAATGGTTAACAAATTGGTAGTAATCATCAAAGAAAACAAAAATTTAAAGTGGTAATTGAAATCTCATAATTAATAATATTATATAATAATTAAGAAGTGAAAAGAGTCGTGTTAGTGACAGGTAAAGAAATTGTGAAAAGGAACAAGAAAAGAAACAGGAGATGGGATAGATGGATCATTCAGTTTAATAAAAAGAATATATCTATCTCTAAATTTAGTACTAGTATGTATGTATATCTTTATACCTATATGTAAGTGATTATATATATAAAGATATAAGAGAAAAAGAGTGAAAGTGATATCAATTAGGAACAGTAAACAATAATAGTAAAATATGCAGGAAAATTGACGGGTGTTGGCCATGTGATTTTTGACATGAAACAAGAAAAGAAAATGAAGAAAAGTGGTGTCTAGTTTGTGATTAAAATAGAAAAAAAAATAGAGCAAGTGGATTGCTCCTATATATCTCCTGGTACATACATATATAGAGGCATATAACTTATAGAGATATAATATTAATAATGATTAATAATAATAATAAATATAAATGTGAATCATAGAAGCAATATGATATGAACACAGAAAGATAAAGTAAAGCATGATCAAAGGTCAAATGATTTCATAAAATAGTTCAGAAATTTTGAGATTCAATTTAATAGAATTTGCTTATCGTATCGGAAACATATAAAGATTAAGTTTAAATTTGGTCGGAAATTTCCGGGTCGTCATAGTACCTACCCGTTAAAGAAATTTCGTCCCAAAATTTGATTGGGATGGTCATGGATAACAATAAGAATGTTTTTATGACGAATTTTGGTTGACAAAATAGAATTTTATCATTATTGAGTAATATAGATAAAATAATTTGTTTAATTGAAGAGTACGAGAGAAGCTGTCACAAAAGATTGAGATAGAGATTTAACTTTTGACGTAGTCAGGGTTGAATTTAGAAAATAAGGTTCGTCTTAACTTTTGACGTCGTCTCGGTTGAATTCCGGAATTCAGGGAATTTAGAGAAAATCTTCGTAATAAGATTTGATTCTCCGATAATTAAATAAATAGGATCTCTCTAATTAAAAGCGGAGATCCGTTTTGATTTCTTTATCAGATATTTCACTATAAATTAACTTCCTCTGTTTCTTTTATATTTTGGAGTTCCATCCTCTTGTTTTTTTCTCTCTTCCCGACTTTAAGTCAAGCGAATCATGGTCCAGAATTCGTAGGTATGAAGTTTCGAAGGAACATGGCTAACGTTCTAAGAGGGAAACTTTAATAGCACGATCTTGATTGGTTAAATTACCAGAGTTTCAAGAGAAAAGATAGGACTATCAAGAAAATATGTTCTTGATATGTTTAAAGATTTGGTAGAATGTAAGAGTCGTGTAATATGGCACATAATGACGTTATGATCTGTGAATCATCACGTTCCAATAGAAACTCAGCATGACTTACTGTAATATAATCACGTTGATCAAGTGTCATTATATTATACTAACTCATGCTTCAGTTCCCAACATCACTTCAATAACATTCATATTTTAAGCTCAAAAGTTTACAGAATATAGAAACTAACAGTTTCTATATGATGTAACACTGATAGCGCGAAGAGATAAATAATTTCAAATAAGAATATCTTCATATATATCGATGATATTTATAATAAAAGATACGATGATATCTTAGAATTTTAGAATCAAATTGTGATGAAGAAATTCATTCACGAGGATTTAGAGTGATTAAGGAGCAAGATATTCGCTAAAGATTTCATCAGAAACAGAATCATCAGGATTCTTTATGTACAAGTTTAGTCCTTGTGATTTGTCCACAGTCTCCTTAATAATTTCGCATAATCCGCTTTTCAGAATTTCGGAGTGAAAGATCATATTTCTAATAGATAAATGTTATATGTATACATATAACTGTTAATGTAGAAACACTGCAAGTTTTCAAAGTACTGATTGCTGATTCCCGATAATTGGTATGGTAGTTCTTGTTACAAGATGTGGATGAATATATGATAGGGTTTTAATGAACAAATATAATGATTTTTCAGAAAGTCAAAGATCAACGAAGTTGTTGGTAAGTTTACTGCTAATGTGATGAGATATAAACGGTTCTCCGGCAACGACGATGAAAGGCAACTTATATAATCAAGGTTATAATAAGGCTAATCCGAATGAAAGTCAAAGTTGATTTGGTGGAGCTGTGACAAAATTGTAGTGACCCGAACTTTTCCATGTTTATATATATTAATTGAGATTGATATTTACATGACTAAATGTTTCCAACGTGTTAAGCAATCAAACTTGTTAAGACTTGATTAAATGAAATAAGTTTCATATAGACAATTGATCACCCAAGTTGACCGGCGATTCACGAACGTTACAAATTTGTAAAAACTACATGTTGTGGTATATATAGACATATATATATGGTTGACATGAGATTATGATGAGTAAGTATCTCACTAAATATATTAACAATGTGTGATATGCATAAGAAATGAGATTACTAAGTTAAGAAACTCGAAATGATATATATAACGATTATCGTTATGATAACGTCTACTAAATACATATGAATCATATTAAGATATTGATAAACTATGTTTAATCATGATAAATGATAAGTAAACATGTCATTAAGTGTATTAACAATGAACTACATATGTAAAAACAAGACTACTAACTTAATGATTTCGAAACAAGACATATATGTAACGATTATCGTTGTAACAACATTTAACTGTATATATATCATACTAAGATATATTAATATATCATAATATCATGATAATGTAATAATTTAACATCTCATTAGATATAATAAACATTGGGTTAACAACATTTAACATGATCGTTAACTTAAAGATTTCAAATCAACATTTACATGTAACGACTAACGATGACTTAACGACTCAGTTAAAATGTATATACATGTAGTGTTTTAATATGTATTCATACACTTTTGAAAGACTTCAAGACACTTATCAAAATACTTCTACTTAACAAAAATGCTTACAATTACATCCTCGTTCAGTTTCATCAACAATTCTACTCGTATGCAGCCGTATTCGTACTCGTACAATACACAGCTTTTAGATGTATGTACTATTTATATATACACTCCAATGATCAGCTCTTAGTAGCCCATGTGAGTCACCTAACACATGTGGGAACCATCATTTTTCAACTAGCATGAAATATCTCATAAAATTACAAAAATATTAGTAATCATTCATGACTTATTTACATGAAAACAAAATTACATATCCTTTATATCTAATCCATATACCAACGACCAAAAACACCTACAAACACTTTCATTCTTCAAGTTTCTTCATCTAATTGATCTCTCTCAAGTTCCATCTTCAAGTTCTAAGTGTTCTTCATAAATTCCATAAGTATAGTTTCATAAAAATCAAGAATACTTCCAAGTTTGCAAGTCTACTTCCAAGCTTTCTAATCCATTCCAAGTAATCATATAAGATCAAGGAACCTTTTTTATTTACAGTAGGTTATCTTTCTAATTCAAGGTAGTATTCATATTCAAACTTTGATTCAATTTCTACAACTATAACAATCTTATTTCGAGTGAAAATCTTACTTGAACTGTTTTCGTGTCATGATTCTGCTTCAAGAACTTTCAAGCCATCCAAGGATCCTTTGAAGCTAGATCCATTTTTCTCATTTCCAGTAGTTTTATCCAAAAAACTTGAGGTAGTAATGATTCATACATATAAAGCTATCTTATTTGAAGGTTTAAACTTGTAATCACTAGAACATAGTTTAGTTAATTCTAAACTTGTGCGCAAACAAAAGTTAATCCTTCTAACTTGACTTTTAAAATCAACTAAACACATGTTCTATATCTATTTGATATGTTAACTTAATGATTTAAAACCTGGAAACACGAAAAACACCGTAAAACCGGACATACGCCGTCTTAGTAACACCGCGGGCTGTTTTGGGTTTGATAATTAAAAACTATGATAAACTTTGATCTAAAAGTTGTTCTTCTGGGAAAATGATTTTTCTTATGAACATGAAACTATATCCAAAAATCATGGTTAAACTCAAAGTGGAAATATGTTTTTCAAAATGGTCATCAAGACGTCGTTCTTTCGACTGAAATGACTACCTCTTACAAAAAAGACTTGTAACTTATATTTCTGACTATAAACCTATACTTTTTCTATTTATATTCATAAAATAGAGTTCAATATGAAACCATAGCAATTTGATTCACTCAAAACGGATTTAAAATGAAGAAGTTATGGGTAAAACAAGATTGGATATTTTTGATCTTTTTAGCTACGGGAAATGTTTAACAAATGTATACAAATCATATCCTAGATAACTTATATTGTATTATACATGTATTCTAATATATTATGTAATCTTGGGATACCATAGGCACGTATGCAAATGTTTTGACATATCATATCGACCCGTGTATATATATTATTTGGAACAACCATAGACACTCTATATGCAGTAATGTTGGAGTTAGCTATACAGGGTTGAGGTTGATTCCAAAAATATATATACTTTGAGTTGTGATCTAGCCTGAGACATGTATACACTAGGTCGTGGATTGATTCAAGATAATATATATCGATTTATTTCTGTACATCTAACTGTAGACAACTAGTTGTAGGTTATTAACGAGGACAGCTGACTTAATACACTCAAATCTTTAAAACATAATAAAAATGGTTGTAATTATATTTTGATCATACTTTGATATATATGTACATATTTGTATAGGTTCGTGAATCGATCCGTGGCCAAGTCTTATTTCCGAGGAAGGAAATATTTGTGAAAGTGAGTTATAGTCCCACTTTTAAAATCTAATATTTTTGGGATGAGAATACATGCAGGTTTTATAAATGATTTACAAAATAGACACAAGTACGTGAAACTACATTCTATGGTTGAATTATCGAAATCGAATATGCCCCTTTTTATTAAGTCTGGTAATCTAAGAATTAGGGAACAGACACCCTAATTGACGCGAATCCTAAAGATAGATCTATTGGGCCTAACAAACCCCATCCAAAGTACCGGATGCTTTAGTACTTCGAAATTTATATCATATCCGAAGGGTGTCCCGGAATGATGGGGATATTCTTATATATGCATCTTGTTAATGTCGGTTACCAGGTGTTCACCATATGAATGATTTTTATCTCTATGTATGGGATGTGCATTGAAATATGAAATCTTGTGATCTATTGTTACGATTTGATATATATATAGGTTAAACCTATAACTCACCAACATTTTTGTTGACGTTTAAAGCATGTTTATTCTCAGGTGAATACTAAGAGATTCCGCTGTTGCATACTAAAATAAGGACAAGATTTGGAGTCCATGTTTGTATGATATTGTGTAAAAACTGCATTCAAGAAACATATGTCGATGTAATATATTTCTATTGTAAACCATTATGTAATGGTCGTGTGTAAACAGTATATTTTAGATTATCATTATTGGATAATCTATGTAATGTTTTTAAAACCTTTATTGATAAAATAAAGGTTATGGTTGTTTTAAAAATGAATGCAGTCTTTGAAAAACGTCTCATATAGAGGTCAAAATCTCGCAACAAAATCAATTAATATGGAACGTTTATAATCAATATGAACGGGACATTTCAGTTGGTATCCGAGCGTTGGTCTTAGAGAACCAAAAAAATTGAATTAGTATGTCTTATCGAGTTTGTTAGGATGCATTAGTGAGTCTGGACTTCGACCGTGTTTTCTTTAAAAATGATTGCTTAACATTTTTGTTGGAAACTATATATTATTAACATGTAAATATTATGTGATATATTAATCTCTTAACATGTTTGATATTGTGTGATAGATGTCTACCTCTAGCACAAATCCCATTGACTCACCTAATAATAACGAAGAGTCGAATATATATTGGCAAGATTCACAAGTTCCCAAAGAACCGGAAGAAGAGGAAATGGAACCGGAAGAAAAGGAACCAGAAGAAGAGGAACCGGAAGAAGAAGAGGTTCCGGAGGGGGGAATAGTAGGAACCATAGAAAACCGGTCAAATAAAAGAAAATCCTCAACCAATGGACCAAAGTTAATAATGGTCAATGGTGTTTCCGCTAAGGAAGCAAAATATTGCAAAAATTACCAATTTTCCAATGAATCGGATCCTGATGAGGATTCCGATGATGTTATAGAAATTACCCCGACCCAATTTAATGAGGAAAAAGAAAATAATAAGGGAAAAGGCATCAAAATAGAGAAATCTGATTCCGACCCCGATGAACTTTATATGTACCGTCAACACCTGTATTTTCAATATCGTGACAATAACCCGGGAACCTCTAAACCACCAGGTTTTTCTAAACCAATGTGGAAAACGACGGCTCGTATTAGAGGAACATCATATATCCCTAGAAAATTAGGAAAAAGAACCAAGTCCGAAGAAGAAGAAACCAGTGATTCATATTAGAGGGGTGTGAGCATGTTGTGTAATAAATGTATTGTAGTGTGCTTGAACTTTTATGTTCTATGTAAAAATTGCTTGTATTGTTTGTTATTACGGATCTAATCCTTGTCTATTTTATAGTATAAAAACAAAATGGACGTTAAGGGTAGACAACCAAATATTTTAGAAGACCTACCAGAGGATATAATTGAGGAAATCTTGTCTAGAGTCGGTCAGAATTCATTAGCACATTTAGTTATGGCGAAATTAACTTGTCAAACATTTGAAAGACTTTCCAGAAATGCCTTAGTTTATAAAAGGCTTTCCTTTGATAGGTGGGGTATATCACATTGGGGAGACTTTAAGTTACGCCGTGTTTTCTTTAAAGCATTAAATGCGGGGAACCCAAATGCAATTTTACGCTACGGGTTAACAACCTATTTTGACTCAACATATCCCAACATAGGATTTCGTGAATTAGAAAGAGCTTCTAACATGCAACATAAAGAAGCATGTTATGCTTACGTGTTAGTGATGTTCGCTTCTTACCAAAGTGAGAAAAAGAACATCGAATTGCAGCTTTTAAATAAAACTTTTCCACAAGTGACGGATTTAGTAGTTGGGGTGAGAAACAAGGTTTTAAGATTATTACGGGGCTGTTGGACATTATGAAACCCTCGTCCTTTTGACGACATTACAATATGCTGCCTAGCCAATTGTCATAACGGTTATTTTCCACAAGACCAAGGATGGGAAGTCGTCTTAGTAAAACCAGAATGCATGACTTGTTTCTGGACTTATGAATTACGTGTCTTTATTTCCTTTGCTGAATAACTTGCGTATTAACTAGATTTATCTTCAAAACTGTCCTGTATCATAGTGTACTATATTTCATGTTATATGTAATATAGCGAAGTTGTAAGTTTGAAGAATATTTGTATGTGATATATTATTATAATCAGTTTTTCATATGGAATTGTAGTAGTTGAATTGTATATTAGCTACTAAGTATGAACTTAACGGGTAGGTAGTACCCGAATTTAAACTTATAAAACGCTAATATGAAAAAAAGCTTTTATAAATGAGTTCATATTATGCTACGAGATACTATTGACTACTCTTAATATTCTGTATGATTAAATTGTTTCATTTGACTATTTTGAAGGAAATGGCACCGACTACTCGACACACCTTGAATATGAGCGAAGAGGAATTTCGTGCCTTTCTTGTTTCAAACATAGCCGCAGTACAGGCCGCGCTACATACCAACAATAACTCTGAATCTAGCAATACAGCTAATGGCACAAGAAATCGTGTAGGATGCTCCTACAAGGAATTCACTGCCTCCAAACCTTCAGAATTTGATGGGACCGAAGGACCAATTGGATTAAAACGGTGGGCCGAGAAAGTTGAATCGGTGTTTGCCATAAGTAAGTGTGCTGAAGGAGACAAAGTGAAGTACGCTACGCATACCTTCACATGTATTGCGTTAACATGGTGGAATACCTATCTAGAGCAAGTGGGACAAGATGCTGCTTACGCGCTACCGTGGTCAGCATTCAAGCACTTGATGAACGAGAAGTACTTTCCCAGAACCGAGGTCAAAAAGCTCAAGTCAGAACTTAGAGGGTTACGAACACAGGGATTCGATATTACTTCGTACAAAAGACGATTCACAGAATTGTGCCTATTGTGTCCGAGAGCGTTCGAAGATGAGGAAGTGAAGATCGACGCGTTTGTGAAAGGGTTACCGGAGAGAATCCAAGAAGATATAAGTTCACACGAGCCTGCCTCCATACAAAAGGCATGTAGAATGGCTCACAAACTAGTGAACCAGATTGAGGGAAGAATTAAAGAACAGGCGGCCAAAGAGGCCAACGTGAAGTTAGTCAAAAGAAAGTGGGAGGAAAACGGTGATAAGAGTCACCAAAACAACAACAACTATCCCAACAATCGCAACATCAATCGCAACTACAACAAACGGTACAACAACAACAACAACAACAACTACAACAATTATCCCAACAACAATAACAACCGTAACAACAACAACAATCAGAAGCAGCTATGCCAAAGGTGTGAAAAGTATCACTCGGGGTTCTGCACCAAATTTTGCAACAAGTGAATGGTCATAGCGCGGTGAAGTGTAAGGTCTACGGACCAGGGGTTAACAGAACGAAAGGAACAAATGGTGTCGGAATGAGTAATGGCGGAGCAAGTAGTGTCGAAGCAAGTTATGCCAATGTAGTTTGTTATAAATGTGGAAAACCGGGCCACATTATTAGAAATTGCCCGAACCAGTAGAACACGAATGGACAAGGCCGCGTAAGAGTTTTCAATATTAATGCGGCAGAGGCACAGGAAGACCCGGAGCTTGTTACGGGTACGTTTCTTATTGACAATAAATCTGCTTACATTTTATTTGATTCGGGTGCGGATAGAAGCTATATGAGTAGAGATTTTTGTGCTAAATTAAGTTGTCCATTGATGCCATTGGATAGTAAATTTTTACTCGAATTAGCAAACGGTAAATTAATTTCAGCAGATTATATATGCCGGAATCGAGAAATTAAACAGGGTAGCGAAATATTTAAGATTGATTTGATACCAGTAGATTTAGGGAGTTTTGATGTAATAGCTGGCATGGACTGGCTGAAGGAGATGAAAGCAGAGATCGTATGTTACAAAAATACAATTCGCATTGTACGAGAAGAAGGAGAACCCTTAATGGTGTATGGAGAAAAGGGCAACACGAAGCTACATCTTATTAGTAATTTGAAGGCACAAAAACTAATAAGAAAAGGTTGCTATGCTGTTCTAGCACACGTCGAGAAAGTACAAACTGAATAAAAGAGCATCAATGATGTTCCCGTCGCAAAAGAATTTCCCGATGTATTTCCAAAAGAATTTCCGGGACTACCTCCACATTGATCTGTTGAATTTCAAATAGATCTTGTACCAGGAGCTGCACCAATAGCTCGTGCTCCTTACAGACTCGCACCTAGCGAGATGAAAGAACTACAAAGCCAACTGCAAGAACTATTAGAACGTGGTTTCATTCGACCAAGCACATCACCATGAGGAGCTCCTGTTTTGTTTGTCAAGAAGAAGGATGGTACATTTAGATTGTGTATTGACTACAGAGAGTTGAATAAACTTACCATCAAAAACCATTATCCACTGCCAAGAATTGACGACTTATTTGATCAACTACAAGGCTCGTTGGTTTATTCGAAAATCGATTTACGTTCTGGATATCATCAAATGCGAGTAAAGGAGGATGATATTCCAAAAACTGCTTTTAGGACGCGTTATGGTCATTACGAGTTTATGGTTATGCCGTTTGCATTGACTAACGCATCAGCTATGTTCATGGACCTTATGAACCGAGTGTGTGGGCCATATCTTGAGAAGTTTTTCATTGTTTTCATCGATGACATACTTATTTACTCAAAGAATGATCAAGAGCACGAAGAACATTTGAGAAAAGTGCTAGAAGTATTGAGGAAAGAAAAACTGTACGCTAACTTTTCAAAGTGTGCATTTTGGTTGGAAGAAGTTCAAATCCTCGGTCACATAGTGAACAAAGAAGGTATCTAGGTGGACCCGGCAAAGATCGAAACCGTTGAAAAGTGGGAAACCCCAAAAACTCTGAAGCATATACGTCAATTTTTAGGATTGGCTGGTTACTACAGAAGATTCATCCAAGATTTCTCCAAAATAGCAAAACCCTTGACTGCATTAATGCATAAAGGGAAGAAATTTGAATGGAAGGATGAACAAGAGAAGGCGTTTCAGTTATTGAAGAAAAAGCTAACTACGGCACCTATATTGTCATTGCCTGAAGGGAATGATGATTTTGTGATTTATTGTGACGCATCAAAGCAAGGTCTCGGTTGTGTATTAATGCAACGAACGAAGGTGATTGCTTATGCGTCTAGACAATTGAAGGTTCACGAACAAAATTATACGACACATGATTTGGAATTAGGCGCGGTTGTTTTTGCATTAAAGACTTGGAGGCACTACTTATATGGGGTCAAAAGTATTATATATACCGACCACAAAAGTCTTCAACACATATTTAATCAGAAACAACTGAATATGAGACAACGCAGATGGATTGAAGTTTTAAATGATTATGATTTTGAGATTCGATACCACCCGGGGAAGGTGAATGTGGTAGCTGACGCTTTGAGTAGAAAGGACAGAGAATCTATACGGGTAAAAGCTATGAATATAATTATTCGTACTAACCTTACTACTCAAATAAAGGAGGCACAACAGGGGGTTGTAAAAGAAGGAAAGTTGAAGAATGAGATACCCAAAGGATCAGAGAAACATCTTAATATTCGGGAAGACGGAACCCGATATAGGGCTGATAGAATTTGGGTACCAAGGTTTGGAGATGTGAGAGAAATGGTACTTAAGGAAGCACATAAAACCAGATATTCAATACATCCCGGAGCGGGAAAGATGTATAAAGATCTCAAGAAACACTTTTGGTGGCCGGGTATGAAAGCCAATATTGCTAAATATATAGGAGAATGTTTAACGTGTTCTAAGGTCAAAGCTGAACATCAAAAACCATCAGGTCTACTACAACAACCTGAAATCCCGGAATGGAAATGGGAAAACATTACCATGGATTTCATTACTAAATTGCCAAGGACTGCAAGTGGTTATGATACTATTTGGGTAATAGTTGATCGTCTCACCAAGTCAGCACAATTCCTGCCAATGAGAGAAGATGACAAAATGGAGAAGTTGGCATGATTGTATTTGAAGGAGGTTGTCTCCAGACATGGAATACCCGTCTCTATTATCTCTGATAGGGATGGTAGATTTGTTTCAAGGTTCTGGAAGACGTTGCAACAAGCATTGGGGACTCGTCTAGACATGAGTACTGCCTATCATCCACAAACTAATGGGCAGAGCGAAAGGACAATACAAACGCTTGAAGACATGCTACGAGCATGTGTTATTGATTTCAGAAACAGTTGGGATCGACACCTACCGTTAGCAGAATTTTCCTACAACAACAGTTATCATTCTAGTATTGAGATGGCACCGTTTGAGGCACTTTATGGTAGAAAGTGCCGGTCTCCTATTTTTTGGAATGAAGTGGGGGATAGACAGATTACGGGTCCGAAGATAATACTAGAAACTACCGAGAAAATCATTCAAATTCAACAACGATTGAAAACCGCCCAGAGTCGACAAAAGAGCTACGCGGACAGTAAAAGAAAAGATATAGAGTTTGAAATTGAAGAAATGGTCATGCTTAAGGTTTCACCTTGGAAAGGCGTTGTTGGATTTGGTAAATGGGGGAAACTAAATCCAAGGTACATTGGACCATTCAAGATTATAGATCGTGTCGGACCAGTAGCTTACCAACTGGAGCTACCTCAACAACTCGCAGCTGTACATAACACTTTCCACATCTCGAATTTGAATAAATGTTTTACTAAAGAAGATCTCACTATTCCGTTGGACGAAATCCAAATCAATGAAAAACTTCAATTCATTGAAGAACCCGTCGAAATAATGGATCGTGAGGTTAAGAGACTTAAGCAAAACAAGATACCGATTGTTAAGGTTCGATGGAATGCTCGTAGAGGACCCGAGTTCACCTGGGAGCATGAAGATCAGATGAAGAAGAAATACCCGCATCTATTTCCAGAAGATTCGTCAACACCTTCAACAGCTTAAAATTTCGGGACGAAATTTATTTAACGGGTAGGTACTGTAGTGACCCGAACTTTTCTATGTTTATATATATTAATTGAGATTGATATTTACATGACTAAATGTTTCCAACGTGTTAAGCAATCAAACTTGTTAAGACTTGATTAAATTAAATAAGTTTCATATAGACAATTGATCACCCAAGTTGACCGGCGATTCACGAACGTTACAAATTTTTAAAAACTGCATATTGTGGTATATATAGACATATATATATATATATATGGTGGACATGAGATTATGATGAGTAAATATCTCACTAAATATATTAACAATGTGTGATATACATAAGAAATGAGATTACTAAGTTAAGAAACTCAAAATGATATATATAATGATTATCTTTATGATAACGTCTACTAAATACATATGAATCATATTAAGATATTTATACACTATGTTTAATCATGATAAATGATAAGTAAACATGTCATTAAGTGTATTAACCATGAACTACATATGTAAAAACAAGACTACTAACTTAATGATTTCGAAACAAGACATATATGTAACGATTATCGTTGTAACAACATTTAACTGTATATATATCATACTAAGATATATTAATATATCATAATATCATGATAATGTAATAATTTAACATCTCATTAGATATAATAAACATTGGGTTAACAACATTTAACATGTTCGTTAACTTAAAGGTTTCAAATCAACATTTACATGTAACGACTAACGATGACTTAACGACTCAGTTAAAATGTATATACATGTAGTTTTTTAATATGTATTCATACAATTTTGAAAGACTTCAAGACACTTATCAAAATACTTCTACTTAACAAAAATGCTTACAATTACATCCTCGTTCAGTTTCATCAACAATTCTACTCGTATGCACCCGTATTCGTACTCGTACAATACACAACTTTTAGATGTATGTACTATTGGTATATACACTCCAATGATCAGCTCTTAGCAGCCCATGTGAGTCACCTAACACATGTGGGAACCATCATTTGGCAACTAGCATGAAATATCTCATAAAATTACAAAAATATTAGTAATCATTCATGACTTATTTACATGAAAACAAAATTACATATCCTTTATATCTAATCCATATACCAATGACCAAAAATACCTACAAACACTTTCATTCTTCAATTTTCTTCATCTAATTGATCTCTCTCAAGTTCCATCTTCAAGTTCTAAGTGTTCTTCATAAATTCCATAAGTATAGTTTCATAAAAATCAAGAATACTTCCAAGTTTGCAAGTCTACTTCCAAGCTTTCTAATCCATTCCAAGTAATCATCTAAGATCAAGGAACCTTTTTTATTTATAGTAGGTTATCTTTCTAATTCAAGGTAATATTCATATTCAAACTTTGATTCAATTTCTACAACTATAACAATCTTATTTCGAGTGAAAATCTTACTTGAACTGTTTTCGTGTCATGATTCTGCTTCAAGAACTTTCAAGCCATCCAAGGATCCTTTGAAGCTAGATCCATTTTTCTCATTTCCAGTAGTTTTATCCAGAAAACTTGAGGTAGTAATGATGTTCATAACATCATTCGATTCATACATATAAAGCTATCTTATTTGAAGGTTTAAACTTGTAATCACTAGAACATAGTTTAGTTAATTCTAAACTTGTTTGCAAACAAAAGTTAATCCTTCTAACTTGACTTTTAAAATCAACTAAACACATGTTCTATATCTATATGATATGCTAACTAAATGATTTAAAACCTGGAGACACGAAAAACACCGTAAAACCGGATATACGCCGTCTTAGTAACACCGCGGGCTGTTTTGGGTTTGATAATTAAAAACTATGATAAACTTTGATTTAAAAGTTGTTCTTCTGGAAAAATGATTTTTCTTATGAACATGAAACTATATCCAAAAATCATGGTTAAACTCAAAGTGGAAATATGTTTTTCAAAATGGTCATCAAGACGTCGTTCTTTCGACTGAAATGACTACCTCTTACAAAAATGACTTGTAACTTATATTTCCGACTATAAACCTATATATTTTCTATTTAGATTCATAAAATAGAGTTCAATATGAAACCATAGCAATTTGATTCACTCAAAACGGATTTAAAATGAAGAAGTTATGGGTAAAACAGGATTGGATATTTTTGATCTTTTTAGCTACAAGAAATGTTTAACAAAAATCACATCCTAGCTAACTTATATTGTATTATACATGTATTCTAATATATTATGTAATCTTGGGATACCATAGGCACGTATGCAAATATTTTGACATATCATATCGACCCATGTATATATATTATTTGGAACAACCATAGACACTCTATATGTAGTAATGTTGGAGTTAGCCATACAGGGTTGAGGTTGATTCTAAAAATATATATACTTTGAGTTGTGATCTAGCCTGAGACGTGTATACATTGGGTCATGGATTGATTCAAGATAATATATATCGATTTATTTCTGTACATCTAACTGTGGACAACTAGTTGTAGGTTATTAACGAGGACAGCTGACTTAATACACTCAAATCTTTAAAACATAATAAAAATGGTTGTAATTATATTTTGATCATACTTTGATATATATGTACATATTTGTATAGGTTCGTGAATCGATCCGTGGCCAAGTCTTATTTCCGAGGAAGGAAATATCTGTGAAAGTGAGTTATAGTCCCATTTTTAAAATCTAATATTTTTGGGATGAGAATACAAGCAGGTTTTATAAATGATTTACAAAATAGACACAAGTACGTGAAACTACATTCTATGGTTGAATTATCGAAATCGAATATGCCCCTTTTTATTAAGTCTGGTAATCTAAGAATTAGGGAACAGACACCCTAATTGACGCGAATCCTAAAGATAGATCTATTGGACCTAACAAACCCCATCCAAAGTACCGGATGCTTTAGTACTTCGAAATTTATATCATATCCGAAGGGTGTCCCGGAATGATGGGGATATTCTTATATATGCATCTTGTTAATGTCGGTTACCAGGTGTTCACCATATGAATGATTTTTATCTCTATGTATGGGATGTGTATTGAAATATGAAATCTTGTGTTCTATTGTTACGATTTGATATATATAGGTTAAACCTATAACTCACCAACATTTTTGTTGACGTTTAAAGCATGTTTATTCTCAGGTGAATACTAAGAGCTTCTGCTGTTGCATACTAAAATAAGGACAAGATTTGGAGTCCATGTTTGTATGATATTGTGTAAAAACTGCATTCAAGAAACATATGTCGATGTAATATATTTCTATTGTAAACCATTATGTAATGGTCGTGTATAAACAGTATATTTTAGATTATCATTATTGGATAATCTACGTAATGTTTTTAAAACCTTTATTGATAAAATAAAGGTTATGGTTGTTTTAAAAATGAATGCAGTCTTTGAAAAACGTCTCATATAGAGGTCAAAACCTTGCAACGAAATCAATTAATATAGAACGTTTATAATCAATATGAACGGGACATTTCAAAAATTGGCTATTTTGGAAAGGGATTACAAAGTTATTTTCGGTAATAACAACGCTAAAAGAATTAACACAGCTACGTGTTAAACGTTTACTCAGTTTCCGAGAGTTTTTTAGGTGCATAACTATATGCATAAATCTTTTCTTCCGTAGATGAAGTGCAGTTGGTTCATCCTCTCGATTGAGGTGTTTTCAAGAATTATGAAAGATTTTAACGCAGAATGTAATCGTTAAGATACAAATGAGGTTTAAGATGAAATCAAGTGGCAAACTTGAAGAAATATTTAGTTTCATATGTTATATTCAATATTTTAATTCATTTTAATTGTCCAATATTATTAGTCCACAGTCGATAGTCCACAGTTACAGTCCTATAATTCATATATAGTTTAATATATTATATTTAAATTAATTAATACGTATCATGACCCGTATACATGTCTCAGACTCGATCACAACTCAAAGTATATATATTATTGTAGAATCAACCTCAACCCTGTATAGCTAACTCGATCATTACTGTATATAGAGTGTCTATGGTTATTCCAAATAATATATATAGATGCGTTGATATGATATGTCAAAACCTTGTATACGTGTCCCGATATTTAAAATACGTAAAATAAATAACAGAAATTAAATGACGATAAATAAAATTACGAGAATATAAATTGCGATAAATAAATTGCGATAAATAAAATGTAATCAGTTAGCTAGGATCAGTTAGCTAGGAACAGTTAACGTGGATTCTTAACAAAATTTCTCATAGTTGATTTGTTTGTTTCTAACAAATTTTATTTTTTTGTCCAATGTTTTCTTCATTATGCCACTTGTTGGATTCTGATAGGTCAAAATCTAAATATGAAATTGAATGAAAATGGTTATTCTGTGGTGAACGGATTTGTATATCTGTGGATGTAAGTAAGATAGTAAATGACTGTTGAATCAGATTCGAAGAATGTACAGTGTAACTTATTAATGTGAAATTTAAATATTCCTCGGGTATTACCTAACCGTTAAAATATTTTCATCATTAACAGTTTGTACCAAAAGAATTTTTAATTGCAACCTTTATGAAAACATATATACATATATATTTTCTTCAGATGTAATTATGGATTTAATGAGTCAATATGATATTAAACTCATTTTATTTACCGTTAGAACAAGAATATATAATCTCTAAAACACTAGAGATTACATACTCGCCATGTCGAACGAAGATAAATGATGTACAATGTCATGTAGAACGATGATTATACTCGAGTTACAGAATGAGATGTTGAGGCATGTGATGTTGAAGCTTGGGTTGTTGGTGGTACTGGTATTGATGTTGGTGGTACTGTTGGTGCCGGTGATGTTGCTGAAGCTGGTAGGTTTTGCACCATGTTTTCCAAATTGATTACTCGCGTGAAGTTCGTTGATTTCTTATATTATTCCGGGATGATTGTTGGTCGGAATGAGTGAATGAATAAGGTTTAGAATCTGAGATATTACGTAATCATGACGAGATATTCGAGAAATGAGGGTGAAAATGATATTTCGGACTGGTTCACCGGTAAGTGCTTTAGGTTCTTTGCCAAGAGGTGAATTTGGTTGATGGAAAGGATCTCCTTCTTCTCGTCTCCATTGATTAAGTAGGCTACGAGCCCATCAGATGAATTGGTTGATTCATTTTGGTGACACTGCTTTTGGAGCTTAGGTGAAACTCCATATCGGAATAGCTGTCGGAATCCGAGGAATTCGAACTGGTTGAGAGATTCATCTCGTACTATCAGATGAAGGATTTTTGATAAGAGATAGATTATAGGATGTAGATTAGTACCCTGTAATACATACTTTACATATGCATATATAATACTAAAATCCCATAAGTTACGGAGGAATCTACGGAAGCTGTCAGGAAAAGTATACAGTAACGATTACGCTAAGATATGAATTTTGTCTATACACTATCGATGCATTAAATGCAGTAAGATGTGTCTAGACTAGGAATGATAAGCAGGTAATTTTCTAAGGATAATAATCAGATGATTTTCGACACGAATGATAAGCAAAACTTTTGACATGCAAACACGGTCGAAGTCCAGACTCACTAATGCATCTAAACAACTATCAGTTAGACACACTAATACAAGACCTGGTTCACTAAGACCACCGCTCTAATACTACCTAAAACGACACGTCATAATCCATCTGGACGAATACTGTAGTGACCCGACAAAATCGTCATTGACGGCGCCGACTACTTAGGTCCCGTTACGTGGTCATAAGTCTTTAAAATAACGTTTGACCAAAATATGTCGCATTCATTTCAAAAGTAAAGATGTTTCAAGGTTTACAAAGTAGTTCGACAACTAGTTACATAATAAAGTTTAAAGTACAATTGAAACATATGCGACACAATTTAAAAGTAGCCAAAAGACGCTCCATGTATGCATGTATACTCGACATCCAAGCAAGTATCAAAAGTAATGAGCGGAAGCATGTATCACAAAACGTTCAAGGACCTGAGAAAAACATAGAAATCTGTCAACGAAAACGTTGGTGAAATCATAGGTTTAAGTAAGTAAGTACAAGTGAACCACAAGATTTGTAACATTGATATAATAGTAATACATTCCAAAAGTTAATATTCACGAGCACCCAATTATCAATGCTTAACATTCCTTCCATAGAACTCCATCACAATAGTGTTAGAACATACACTGTTTCTCAAAAATATATTCCATTCGTAAACGGTAGCGAACCGTTTGAATGAGGGTTTGTCAAACCCATATGCATCTATACAACATAAGTTCTCGCTTACACCTGGTAAGTGTAACTAATGATAATTGAATTAAGGATTTTGTTCTAAACTCGTATGTAGAATGTTTGTTTTCCTGTACTTGTGTTCACTTAGTAAAAGAAACATTTACGTGTTCTCATCCCTAATGTAAGTTCAAAAAGAGTAAAATTGAGAATATGATCTCATCTTGAGTGCACGAGTAAAAGAGTACTTCAACAAGTAAACATGTGCAAAGAACAAAGCTAGTCTTGACCTAAACAAATAGGTCGTATCAATAACGGTAAACGCGATAGGTCAAAGTGTTCAATTAGTCCTATGGCTCGTTATGACTCGATCATTATAGCATGTGAATCAAATTATCAAGTTTCATGCAAGGTACAAGTATAGAAGCATGTTAGGATGATTGCATAAGTATTTGGTTAAGTTTGATTAAAAGTCAACTTTGGTCGGGTCAAAGTCAACGAAAAAGTCAACACGTCCGGGTCGGGTCCCGAACTATTTTTCTGAGGTTTTTATTCATATATAAGCATATTAGAACAAGTTATATGTGAATCGGAGGTGCGTAGCATAGCAAACATTTTTCGAATTTTGACCATGTAGGTCAAAACCCAAACACGGTAAATGAAGCGCCGCAACCAAGGAGGGCCACGCCGCGACACTTAATGTGGTCTGGTGCCTGGTCAGTTTCAATTGTCCAAGTCCAAATCCAAACTTCATTTAAACACAAAACGCAAACCGTAAACTCTTATGACACGTATCTTATATCATTGGAAAGGTAATTTGACAAGGAACACAACTAAACACGTTTCATTAATCAAAAACATCATTTGCAAATATCGATTTTCCAAATTAAATGGTCAATTAATGCTCCTCATTAATGTTTCAATTTCATAAATGCACAATTTTGATTCGGGAATTAAATGCACACATGTGATACGCTGTTTCGTAGATAATTATGCATACAATGCAACTAAACACTTACCAACAAAAATTCTTGGCATTCAAAGCATCAAAGGTTCATTTTAAGTTCATCAAACCCTAACCCAAATCTACCAAAATCAATAATCAAGTTTATGAAGTTTTCTAAAGCAACCTACACATCAAATTGAAGCTAGTGATACTAGGAACACATTTAATACTTGCACTTTATCATAACAACAACATTAAATCATCCAAAACTCAAAATCAAACACACACTTTTAATGTTCATGCTAGTTACACTAAAACAACGAGATCGAGCATATAAATCATATATTCATGTTAGACTTGAGCCATAGACACTAATTAACAACTTTATAAGTTAAAAACATCAAGAACACAAAATTTAGTGATTTTAGAAAGTTACCCAAATGTAATGAAATTGGTATGGAATCGAAGAGGAAGTTGCAAGGATTCCAAAAATGCAATTTGTTTGGATTGGTGCTTGCTCTATTTGATTTAGATGAAGAATCTTTAGATTGGTGTTTGAGAGAATATGTTGAAAGTATTAAAGAAAAATGGAAATTAAATGGAAAAGGAAAAGGAGGTGGGTATGACTAGTCCATCTAGTCACATCTTTGTTCAATTGGCGAAACTAGTCCCTCGAGTTCGGTTGCGGGTGCGTGAATTACCTAAACGAGATAATTTAAACGCGTATCAACGGGAGATGTTATAAATATATAATGGACTTTAAAATAAATAAACGGAAAGTAAACGGAAAAAGGCGGGTTGTTACATTACATACCCCTTAAAAGAAATTTCGTCCCGAAATTTAAGTAGGCGTAGTAGTCGTTGTTTCTTCCTCGGGATTTTGCGTTTCCGAATTCGCGAATAGATGAGGATACTTTCTTTGTATTTGATCTTGTCTTTCCCAAGTAAACTCGGGTCCCCTTTTGGCGTTCCAACGGACCTTGACAATTGGAATTCGACTTTGTTTTAACGTTTTGACGGAGGTGTCCACAATTTCAACCGGTTCCTCTACGAAATGAAGTTTGTCATCAATGGTAAGCTCCTCGAGAGGGATGAAGATATCGAGTTTGGCAAGGCACTTTTTCAAGTTGGATACATGGAAGGTAGGATGAACGGAGCTCAATTGAGGCAGAAGATCTAAACGATAAGCAACGGTTCCAACACGCTCCAAGATTTCGAAAGGACCAATATACTGCGGATTTAGCTTCCCGCGTTTCCCAAAACGGATTACACCTTTCCAAGGTGCGACTTTTAACATTACGCGATCACCGACTTGAAATTCAAGGTCGTTGCGTCATTTTTCGGTATAGCTCTTTTGACGACTTCGAGACGTCCTAAGCTTATCTCGGATTTGAACAATCTTCTCGGTTGTTTCATTAATGAGTTCGGGTCCGGTGATTTGTGTGTCGCCTACTTCGGCCCAACAAAGAGGTGAACGACATTTTCGGCCATATAAAGCTTCGAATGGTGCGGCGTTAATACTCGCATGATAACTATTGTTGTAGGAGAATTCGGCGAGAGGCAAGTGCTTATCCCAAGCTTTTCCAAAGCTGACAACGCATGCTCGTAGCATGTCTTCCAAGGTTTTGAATTGTGCGTTCGCTTTGTACGTCAGTTTTGTGATGACCCGGAAATTTACGATCAAATTTAAACTTTAATCTTTATATGTTTCCGACACGATAAGCAAAAATCTGTAATGTTGAGTCTCAAAAGTTTTGAAATCTATATTCATGTAATCAATTACCCTTTGACCATGCCTAACAACTCACGAACAATTATGTGTAAATAGATATGTATGAATACATACATATGTGTGATTGTTAATTTGAGAAATATTAACAAAACATTAAACGGTTTGATTGACATGTAAATATATTAGGAAATCTATTTTATGACTTGTAAAAGTTAGCAAAATATTAAACGTATGACGTTATACTTATGCGTTATAAATAAACGTTTACGTGACAAAACGTGTTATGTGAATTGTGTATATATGTATATATAAATAATTCTTGTAAATGTATAAAATTATATTAAATCTAATTGTTTAAAAATATATAATATATTTAGTAGTTAAAACTTGCTATTTAAAACTGTTTGCAGATAGAAAGAGAATATATTAAAAATAATTGATCTTGAGCCTAATTAGTAAACGTCAGTGACACTCGGCTGAAGTTTCGTTAGTTTTAATATAGATATAATACACGTTCATGAATGATTAAGATAAAATTTGGACTGTAAATTGATTACGAAGATTTTAGATTTGTTAAAAATATTTTTACATTTTTAAGTTTAAATATTAGTACTCCGTACAAATAAATTGGAACAGAAAATAAATAATTATTGAACCTTTTTGATCAGGTTTCAAACAGTAAATGAGTGGAATAATTAAATATATTTAACCTAAAAATTTGGGATTTTTAGGAACACTTTCATACGTCAACTGTTTAGCAATGGACACGATATAGAACTCCGCGAATTAAAAATATGTAAGTGTCGGTAGAATAAGTTTAAAACACTGCTGTTACTGTACCCTCATGATTCATTTGATCTTACTTTATATTATAATATTTATATTATATTATATTTATTTTTTTGGACTAACTGCAATTGTGTATGTGTATATATGTTATATGTATATACATATGATTAAGTATCAAACGAGAACCCAACACCCTCTTCCATCCCGACACCTTGATCACCACCATGGACGCCAATCACCACCGGCTACCATACAATCATCATCACTGCCGCCACCATAATCGGGAACCACCCATCACCATAATCGCCACCCAACACCACCGATAACTACTAGTAAAAGAAGAAAGTTTACTGCAACTATTTGCGATTTAAACCAAGCTCAACAGCCACCATGGAAATTCGTCACCACCACCGGAAGTTTCTGTTTTAATAACCATAAAACACAATCATAAAATCACTAGTAATAACCTTACTCTCTCTCATCCTCTCTCTCTTACATCTACAATCTGTTTCTGTTTCTTCTCAATATCGAAACAGCCACCACCATCATAGTGATTCACTTCTACGTCTACTCACTCATTATCAATTCTGTTTGCATTCGAAAAACCACCGTTAAGCTCTGCTATTTTATTCGGTGCCTGCTCCTACGGTTATGAAGAAGATGATGGCATGGGTGCTGTTAAATGACGATCCACTTGCTCCTGTTTTAAACCGCCGCTGTTGCTATATGTTTCCTGTTTTGCAAATTCACGAGAACCATTTTCAACTTGCCATGATTTGGTTACTTGGTTGCAGCTGCTATGACTGCCACTTTGTTCGTCTAGGGTTGCTACTCGCTGCTACTTTATCCTTTCTATCATTCTGTGACTTTTCGCGGAGTAAAAACCCATATATAACAAAACCCATTTAGGAAGATGATGAACAGTAAAATATGATGTTTCACTCGACTTTTGATGCTGCTACTGCAGCCTTTACGACACTGTTTCAATCAAGATGGAGTGATACATGATGATGTATGATACGATGATGAAGATGATTACGATAAGATGAAGATTAAGATGATAATGATGATCTGATGATGATGATGATGATAATGAATGATGATAATAAGGACCTGCGTATTTTTTGTTTATTTAATTATGTTTTCAGTCAATTGAATTTCGCATTCCAGATTCAATAAAAGCCACGAATTTTATGTAGGGCCAAAGAATGATAAAGGTTACTGTTGGGCCAGAGTTGATATCGGGCTATTGCAAGTTAGTTGGGCCGTGATATGAATTAGGTTATTTAGTTTTGGATTCGAGTAATAACATAAGGGAATGGATGGAGGAATGGTTTAGAATGTTGCGGTTGAGCGGGACGTCGCGGGTTCGAATCCCGTCTAGAGTATTTCTTTTTGGTGAAACTTTCAAAGGGTATAATCATTTAGCTTTCATTTTTTATAGTTATTAATATTATTATTATTATTATTTATTATTATTATTATTATTATTATTATTATTATTATTATTATTATTATTATTATTATTATTATTATTATTACTAATATTATCAATTAAAAATTTTAGTATTATCATGACTAACATTATTATTATTAGTAGTGTTATTATCATTTTAGTTATTAAGATAAATATTAGGGTTATTATTATTATTAGTAAATCATTACTATTATCAAACCTATTTTTCTAAAAAAATAAATAAATAAATAAATAAATACTCTGTGCATAAAATATACTTATTACATATAATCTAATTATATTAATATTTTACATAACTATGTATATAAAACCTATTAATATTATTTATATAAATACTTACATATAACAAACTATTGCTTTTTAAATATAACACTAAACAAGTATATATATAAATATGGATACATTAATATAACTATATAGAATTTAATCATTTTAAAACATATATACAAAATAAATATATATAACATATAATTAATTAATATAAAAATTATATCATTAATGATAATATATATAGATTTATTCGATTACGATTATATGTTTTAATATAAAAATGAATAATATAGGTTCGTGAATCCGAGGCCAACCCTATACTAGTTCAATGTCGTCACATGTATTTTTACTACAAAATACATTAGGTGAGTTCCTTTGATCCCCTTTTACTCTTTACATTTTTGGGACTGAGAATACATGCGCAACTTTTATAACTGTTTTACGAAATAGACACAAGTAATCAAAATGACATTATATGGTTGAATGATCGAAACTGAATATGCCCCTTTTTATATAGTCTGGTAATCTAAGAATTAGGGAACAGAAACCCTAATTGACGCGAACTCTAAAGATAGATCTATCGGGCCCAACAAGCCCCATCCAAAGTACCGGATGCTTTAGTACTTCGAAATTTATATCATGTCCGAAGGAGGATCCCGGAATGATGGGGATATTCTTATATGTATATTGTGAATGTCGGTTACCAGGTGTTTAATCCATATGAATGATATTTTTGTCTCTATGCATGGGACGCATGTTTATGAGAAATGGAAATATGAAATCTTGTGGTCTATTAAAATTATGAAATGATTATTTATGTTAACCTAATGAACTCACCAACCTTTTGGTTGACACTTGAAAGCATGTTTATTCTCAGGTACGAAAGAAATCTTCCGCTGTGCATTTGCTCATTTTATAGATATTACTTGGGGTCATTCATGGCATATTTCAAAAGACGTTGCATTCGAATCATCGAGTTCATCAAGATTATTATTAAGTTAATTATATTTGGATATATTATGAAATGGTATGCATGTCTGTCAACTGTCGATGTAAATGAAAGTTTGTCTTTTAAAAATGAATGCAATATTTGCAAAATGTATCATATAGAGGTCAAGTACCTCGCGATGTAATCAACTGTTGGGAATTGTTTATAATCGATATGGACTTCGTCCGGATGGATTAGGACGGGTCCTTTCAGTTGGTATCAGAACGGTGGTCTTAGCGAACCATGTCTGCATTAGTGTGTTTAACTGATAAGTCGTTAGGATGCATTAGTGAGTCTGGACTTCGACCGTGTCTGCGTGTCAAAAGTTTTGCTGATCATTTTTGTCGAAAATCATCTGTCTATCATCCTTAGGAAATTACCTGCTTATCATTCCTAGTCTAGACACATCTTACTGCAATGATTGCATGAATAGTGTATAGACAAAATCCGTATCTTAGCGTATCTGCTAATTCATATCTTAGCATATCTGTTACTGTAGACTTTGCCTGACAGCTTCCGTAGATTCCTCCATAACTTATGGTATTTTAGTATTATATATGCATATGTAAATTATGTATTGCAGAGTACTAATCTACATCCTATAATCTATTTCTTATCGAAAATCCTTCATCTGATCGTACGAGATGAATCCCTCAACCAGTTCGAATTCCTCGGATTCCAAAAGCTATTCCGGTATGGATTTTCACCTAAACTCCGAAAGCAGCATCACCAGAATGAATCAACCAATCATTCATCCTTAATTCAACTAATGGGTTCGTAGTCGACTTAATCAATGGAGACGCGAAGAAGGCGATCCCTTCCACCAACCGAATTTACCTCTTGGTATAGAACCTGAAGCACTTACAGGTGAACCAGTCCGAAATATCATTTCCACCCTCATTTCTTGAATATCTCATCATGATTACATAATATCTCAGATTCTAAACTTTATTCATTCGCTCGTTCCGACCGATAATCATCCCGGAATAATAGAAAAAGTCAACGAACTTCGTGCTCGAGTAATCAATTTGGAGAATATGGTGCAAAATTTACCAGCTTCAGCAACATCACCGGCACCAACAGTACCATCAATAACAGCACCAGTACCATCAACAATCCATGCTTCAATATCATCATCTGTACTTTGAGTATGATCTTCGTTCTACGTATCGTTCTACCTCATTTATCTTCGTCGAGATGACGAATATGTAATCTCTAAAGTTTTAGAGATTATTTATTCTAGTTCCAACCGAAAAGCAAATGAGTTTAATATCATATTAACTCATTAAATCCATGAATACATCTGAAGAAAATATATATATATGTATATATGTTTTCATAAAGATTGTAATTAAAAATTCTTTTGTACAAACTGTTAATGGTGAAAATATTTTAACGGGTAGGTAACACCCGAGGAATATTTAAAATTTCACATTAATAAGTTACATTGTACGTTCTTCGAATTTGATTCAACAGTCATTTACTATCATATTTACATCCACCGATATACAAATCCGTTCACCACAGAATAACCATATTCATCCAATCTCAAATTTGGATTTTGATTTATCAGAATCCAACAAGTGGCATAATGAAGAAATAATGGACACAATAAAAATTGATTAGAAACAGACTAATTAACAATATGAAATTTTGTTAAGAAATCACGCTAATAAGATCCTAGCTAACTGTTCCTAGCTAACTGTTAATTCCGTATTACATTTTATTTTATCGCCATTTATTTTATCGTAATTTAATTCTCGCAATTTTATTTACAGTCATTTAATTTCTGTTATTTACTTTACGCACTTTATTTATCGTCATTTATTTTCTGTTATTTATTTTTCGCACTTTAAAAATCGGGACACGTATACAAGGTTTTGACATATCATATCGACGCATCTATATATATTATTTGGAATCACCATGGACACTCTATATGCAGTAATGATCGAGTTCTCTATACAGGGTTGAGGTTGATTCTACAATAATATATATAGTTTGAGTTGTGATCGAGTCTGAGACGTATACGGGTCACGACATGTATTAATTAATTCGAATATTATATATTAAACTATATATGAATGATTGCACTGTCAACTGTGGACTATCGACTGTGGACGAATGATATTGAACAATTAAAAGGAATTAAAATATTAATTATAACATATGAAACTAAACAAATCTTCAAGTTTGCCACTTGATTTCACCCTAAAACCTCATTTGTATCTTAACGATTAAAATCTGCGTCCAAACCTTTCGTAATTCTTGAAAACACCTCAATCGAGAGGATAAACCAGCCGCATTTCATCTACGGAAGAAAAGATTGATGCATATAACTTTTCACCTGAGAAACTCTCGGCAACTGAGTAAACGTTTAAAACATAGCTATGATAATTTTTTTGTGTTATTATTACCCAAAATAACTTTGCAATCCCTTTCTGAATTAGCCAATTTTGTCACAGCTCCAGCAAGACAACTTTGACTTTTCGTACGAAACAACCTTATTATAACGTTGATATATACGCGTGCTCTTTTATTGTTACCAGGGAACCTTTCATATTCCACCATATTACCATCAGCGTTTAATCATCTAAAAACACAATTTTCCTGAAACCACCTCGGATTAATAACCGATGATTCAGATATCATAGCATTAAATGCAGAGGAAACAAAAAAATGGTAGATGGTCTAAACGACCAAAAGTTTGATGATAAAGAAAGGAGTGTTAGTAACGCTCGATAGAAAATTGGGTATTGAAAAACAGATTGAGCTACCCATGAAGGAGACCAAGGACAAATACAAAGACCAAACCCTATATTCAAAGGATTCAGGTAATTCTGGATCCGTTGAAATCTTTAGAGAATATCTTGCTCCGAAGTCATGTTAAAATCTTGCGGAAAATCTTTCCCCATCAACCATCGAACTTAGAGATTCCAAAATATCATCATCAATATCTTCGATATTTCTGAGGATATTTTCATAAATATTCTCGTTTGAAATTATATACCTCTTCGTGCTTCCTGTGTATCATTATATTGGAAACATTCAATAGAAAATTTAGTACCGAAAAGCAGATTAGGCGAAACTATGAAGAAATCCGTGGACAAATCACAAAGAATAAGTTTGACTTCAAAGAATCCAAATGATTCAATGTCTACTAAGGTCTTTAGTGAATATCTTGCTCCTTACTCTAAACCCTTACAGACAATAGTTTCTATCATCCTCTGATCTTAGATATTCCAAGATATCATCGTATCTTTCATTATAAATATCCTCCATATTTCTGAAGATATTTTCATAACTATTCTTAACTGAAATCATTAATCTCTTCGTGCTATCAGTGTTACATCATATAGAAACTGTTAGTTTCTATATTATGTAAACTTCGAGCTTAAAATATGAATGTTATTGAAGTAATGTTGAGAACTGATGCATGAATTAGTATAATATAATGACACTTGATCAACGTGATTATATTACAGTAAGTCATGCTGAGTTCTAATGAAACGTGATGATTCACAGATCATAACGTCATCATGTGCCATGTTACATACCTCTTTCATTCTACTTGACTCCTGAACAAATCAAGAAAATGTATTCTAGATGGTTCTACCTTCCGTGATGTTGATAAATTTGAAAATCAAATCGTGCTATCATGTTCCTTCCTGCTTAGAACATTATAATCATTCGAAATTCTATATCTACAAATTCTGGACCATTATTCGCTTGACTTGAAGTCGGGAAGAGAAAACAAAAGCATAGAACTTTGAAATATAAGGGAGAATATAAAGCCCGATAACAACACATAAATTACAAACCGTGTATATTAATGTTTATCACAACATAAAGACACGGGAGAATTAAAAACATTATAATCCCAAGGGCGAAGTAGAAGAAAGCAGATTTCTCATCAGAACTGGATTAAGCATTTTCAGAATCTTTTGGATGTATGAAACAAGAAGGAAAGTATAGGAATGGTGAGAATAATGGAACGGAAGAGTTTAATTTATAATGGAAATACCAGACAGAGTAATCGAGACAGATCACCGTATTTAATTATAGAGATATTAATTTCCTTACTCACCGAAGAATTAAATCTTTTAGATTTTGAAGATTTTCTTTAAATCCCTTGAATTTCGGAATTCAACCCTGTTTACGTCGAAAGCTAAGGAAAATCTTATTTTCTTCAATTCATTCTTTTGCGATAGCTTCATTCGTATTTTTAGAATAATCGAATTATTTTATCATTATTATTCAATGATGATAGACCTCTAATTATCAACTCATATTCGTCATGAAAACATTTTTATAGTTAGCCATGACGACCTCGATCAAATTTCGGGACCAAATTTCTTTAACGGGTAGGTACTGTGATGACCCGAAAATTTCCGATCAAATTTAAACTTTAATCTTTATATGTTTCCGACACGATAAGCAAAAATCTGTAATGTTGAGTCTCAAAAGTTTTGAAATCTATATTCATGTAATCAATTACCCTTTGACCATGCCTGACAACTCACGAAAAATTATGTGTAAATAGATATGTATGAATACATACATATGTGTGATTGTTAATTTGAGAAATATTAACAAAACATTAAACGGTTTGATTGACATGTAAATATATTAGGAAATCTATTTTATGACTTGTAAAAGTTAGCAAAATATTAAACGTATGACGTTATACTTATGCGTTATAAATAAACGTTTACGTGACAAAACGTGTTATGTGAATTGTGTATATATGTATATATAAATAATTCTTGTAAATGTATTAAATTATATTAAATCTAATTGTTTAAAAATATATAATATATTTAGTAGTTAAAACTTGCTATTTAAAACTGTTTGCAGATAGAAAGAGAATATATTAAAAATAATTGATCTTGAGCCTAATTAGTAAACGTCAGTGACACTCGGCTGACGTTTCGTTAGTTTTAATATAGATATAATACACGTTCATGAATGATTAAGATAAAATTTGGACTGTAAATTGATTACGAAGATTTTAGATTTGTTAAAAATATTTTTACATTTTTAAGTTTAAATATTAGTACTCCGTACAAATAAATTAGAACAGAAAATAAATAATTATTGAACCTTTTTAATCAGGTTTCAAACAGTAAATGAGTGGAATAATTAAATATATTTAACCTAAAAATTTGGGATTTTTAGGAACACTTTCATACGTCAACTGTTTAGCAATGGACACGATATAGCACTCCGCGAATTAAAAATATGTAAGTGTCGGTAGAATAAGTTTAAAACACTGCTGTTGCTGTACCCTCATGATTCATTTGATCTTACTTTATATTATAATATTTATATTATATTATATTTTTTTTTGGACTAACTGCAATTGTGTATGTGTATATATGTTATATGTATATACATATGATTAAGTATCAAACGAGAACCCAACACCCTCTTCCATCCCGACACCTTGATCACCACCATGGACGCCAATCACCACCGGCTACCATACAATCATCATCACCGCCGCCACCATAATCGGGAACCACCCATCACCATAATCGCCACCCAACACCACCGATAACTACTAGTAAAAGAAGAAAGTTTACTGCAACTATTTGCGATTTAAACCAAGCTCAACAGCCACCATGGAAATCCGTCACCACCACCGGAAGTTTCTGTTTTAATAACCATAAAACACAATCATAAAATCACTAGTAATAACCTTACTCTCTCTCATCCTCTCTCTCTCTCACATCTACTATCTGTTTCTGTTTCTTCTCAATATCGAAACAGCCACCACCATCATAGTGATTCACTTCTACGTCTACTCACTCATTATCAATTCTGTTTGCATTCGAAAAACCACCGTTAAGCTCTGCTATTTTATTCGGTGCCTGCTCCTACGGTTATGAAGAAGATGATGGCATGGGTGCTGTTAAATGACGATCCACTTGCTCCTGTTTTAAACCGCCGCTGTTGCTATATGTTTCCTGTTTTGCAAATTCACGAGAACCATTTTCAACTTGCCATGATTTGGTTACTTGGTTGCAGCTGCTATGACTGCCACTTTGTTCGTCTAGGGTTGCTACTCGCTGCTACTTTATCCTTTCTATCATTCTGTGACTTTTCGCGGAGTAAAAACCCATATATAACAAAACCCATTTAGGAAGATGATGAACAGTAAAATATGCTGTTTCACTCGACTTTTGATGCTGCTACTGCAGCCTTTACGACACTATTTCAATCAAGATGGAATGATACATGATGATGTATGATACGATGATGAAGATGATTACGATAAGATGAAGATTAAGATGATAATGATGATCTGATGATGATGATGATGATAATGAATGATGATAATAAGGACCTGCGTATTTTTTTTATTTAATTATGTTTTCAGTCAATTGAATTTCGCATTCCAGATTCAATAAAAGCCACGAATTTTATGTCGTTCCAAAGAATGATAAAGGTTACTGTTGGGCCAGAGTTGATATCGGGCTATTGCAAGTTAGTTGGTCCGTGATATGAATTAGGTTATTTAGTTTTGGATTCGAGTAATAACATAAGGGAATGGATGGAGGAATGGTTTAGAATGTTGCGGTTGAGCGGGACGTCGCGGGTTCGAATCCCGTCTAGAGTATTTCTTTTTGGTGAAACTTTCAAAGGGTATAATCATTTAGCTTTCATTTTTTATTGTTATTATTATTATTATTATTATTATTATTATTATTATTATTATTATTATTTATTATTATTATTATTATTATTATTATTATTATTATTATTATTATTATTATTATTATTACTAATATTATCAATTAAAAATTTTAGTATTATCATGATTAACATTATTATTATTAGTAGTGTTATTATCATTTTAGTTATTAAGATAAATATTAGGGTTATTATTATTATTAGTAAATCATTACTATTATCAAACCTATTTTTCTAAAAAAAAATAATAAATAAATAAATAAATACTCTGTGCATAAAATATACTTATTACATATAATCTAATTATATTAATATTTTACATAACTATGTATATAAAACCTATTAATATTATTTATATAAATACTTACATATAACAAACTATTGCTTTTTAAATATAACACTAAACAAGTATATATATAAATATGGATACATTAATATAACTATATAGAATTTAATCATTTTAAAACATATATACAAAATAAATATATATAACATATAATTTATTAATATAAAAATTATATCATTAATGATAATATATATAGATTTATTCGATTACGATTATATGTTTTAATATAAAAATGAATAATATAGGTTCGTGAATCCGAGGCCAACCCTATACTAGTTCAATGTCGTCACATGTATTTTTACTACAAAATACATTAGGTGAGTTCCTTTGATCCCCTTTTACTCTTTACATTTTTGGGACTGAGAATACATGCGCAACTTTTATAACTGTTTTACGAAATAGACACAAGTAATCAAAATGACATTATATGATTGAATGATCGAAACTGAATATGCCCCTTTTTATATAGTCTGGTAATCTAAGAATTAGGGAACAGAAACTCTAATTGACGCGAACTCTAAAGATAGATCTATCGGGCCCAACAAGCCCCATCCAAAGTACCGGATGCTTTAGTACTTCGAAATTTATATCATGTCCGAAGGAGGATCCCGGGATGATGGGGATATTCTTATATGTATATTGTGAATGTCGGTTACCAGGTGTTCAATCCATATGAATGATATTTTTGTCTCTATACATGGGACGTATGTTTATGAGAAATGGAAATATGAAATCTTGTGGTCTATTAAAATTATGAAATGATTATTTATGTTAAACTAATGAACTCACCAACCTTTTGGTTGACACTTGAAAGCATGTTTATTCTCAGGTACGAAAGAAATCTTCCGCTGTGCATTTGCTCATTTTATAGATATTACTTGGGGTCATTCATGGCATATTTCAAAAGATGTTGCATTCGAATCATCGAGTTCATCAAGATTATTATTAAGTTAATTATATTTGGATATATTATGAAATGGTATGCATGTCTGTCAACTGTCGATGTAAATGAAAGTTTGTCTTTTAAAAATGAATGCAATGTTTGCAAAATGTATCATATAGAGGTCAAGTACCTCGCGATGTAATCAACTGTTGGGAATTGTTTATAATCGATATGGACTTCGTCCGGATGGATTAGGACGGGTCCTTTCAGTTGGTATCAGAACGGTGGTCTTAGCGAACCATGTCTGCATTAGTGTGTCTAACTGATAAGTCGTTAGGATGCATTAGTGAGTCTGGACTTCGACCGTGTCTGCGTGTCAAAAGTTTTGCTGATCATTTTTGTCGAAAATCATCTGTCTATCATCCTTAGGAAATTACCTGCTTATCATTCCTAGTCTAGACACATCTTACTGCAATGATTGCATGAATAGTGTATAGACAAAATCCGTATCTTAGCGTATCTGCTAATTTATATCTTAGCAAATCTGTTACTGTAGACTTTGCCTGACAGCTTCCGTAGATTCCTCCATAACTTATGGTATTTTAGTATTATATATGCATATGTAAATTATGTATTGCAGAGTACTAATCTACATCCTATAATCTATTTCTTATCGAAAATCCTTCATCTGATCGTACGAGATGAATCCCTCAACCAGTTCGATTTCCTCGGATTCCAACAGCTATTCCAGTATGGATTTTCACCTAAACTCCGAAAGCAGCGTCACCAGAATGAATCAACCAATCATTCATCCTTAATTCAACTAATGGGTTCGTAGTCGACTTAATCAATGGAGACGCGAAGAAGGCGATCCCTTCCACCAACCGAATTTACCTCTTGGTATAGAACCTGAAGCACTTACAGGTGAACCAGTCCGAAATATCATTTCCACCCTCATTTCTTGAATATCTCATCATGATTACATAATATCTCAGATTCTAAACTTTATTCATTCTCTCGTTCCGACCGATAATCATCCCGGAATAATAGAAAAAGTCAACGAACTTCGTGCTCGAGTAATCAATTTAGAGAATATGGTGCAAAATTTACCAGCTTCAGCAACATCACCGGCACCAACAGTACCATCAATAACAGCACCAGTACCATCAACAATCCATGCTTCAATATCATCATCTGTACTTTGAGTATGATCTTTGTTCTACGTATCGTTCTACCTCATTTATCTTCGTCGAGATGACGAATATGTAATCTCTAAAGTTTTAGAGATTATTTATTCTAATTCCAACCGAAAAGCAAATGAGTTTAATATCATATTAACTCATTAAATCCATGAATACATCTGAAGAAAATATATATATATATATATGTATATATGTTTTCATAAAGATTGTAATTAAAAATTCTTTTGTACAAACTGTTAATGGTGAAAATATTTTAACGGGTAGGTAACACCCGAGGAATATTTAAAATTTCACATTAATAAGTTACATTGTACGTTCTTCGAATTTGATTCAACAGTCGTTTACTATCATATTTACATCCACCGATATACAAATCCGTTCACCACAGAATAACCATATTCATCCAATCTCAAATTTGGATTTTGATTTATCAGAATCCAACAAGTGGCATAATGAAGAAATAATGGACACAATAAAAATTGATTAGAAACAGACTAATTAACAATATGAAATTTTGTTAAGAAATCACGCTAATAAGATCCTAGCTAACTGTTCCTAGCTAACTGTTAATTCCGTATTACATTTTATTTTATCGCCATTTATTTTATCGTAATTTAATTCTCGCAATTTTATTTACCGTCATTTAATTTCTGTTATTTACTTTACGCACTTTATTTATCGTCATTTATTTTCTGTTATTTATTTTTCGCACTTTAAAATCGGGACACGTATACAAGGTTTTGACATATCATATCGACGCATCTATATATATTATTTGGAATCACCATGGACACTCTATATGCAGTAATGATCGAGTTCTCTATACAGGGTTGAGGTTGATTCTACAATAATATATATAGTTTGAGTTGTGATCGAGTCTGAGACGTATACGGGTCACGACATGTATTAATTAATTCGAATATTATATATTAAACTATATATGAATGATTGCACTGTCAACTGTGGACTATCGACTGTGGACGAATGATATTGAACAATTAAAAGGAATTAAAATATTAATTATAACATATGAAACTAAACAAATCTTCAAGTTTGCCACTTGATTTCACCCTAAAACCTCATTTGTATCTTGACGATTAAAATCTGCGTCCAAACCTTTCGTAATTCTTGAAAACACCTCAATCGAGAGGATAAACCAGCCGCATTTCATCTACGGAAGAAAAGATTGATGCATATAACTTTTCACCTGAGAAACTCTAGGCAACTGAGTAAACGTTTAAAACATAGCTATGATAATTTTTTTGTGTTATTATTACCCAAAATAACTTTGCAATCCCTTTCTGAATTAGCAAATTTTATCACAGCTCCAGCAAGATAACTTCGACTTTTCGTACGAAACAACCTTATTATAACGTTGATATATACGCATGCTCTTTTATTGTTACCAGGGAACCTTTCATATTCCACCATATTACCATCAGCGTTTAATCATCTAAAAACACAATTTTCTTGAAACCACCTCGGATTAATAACTGATGATTCAGATATCATAGCATTAAATGCAGAGGAAACAGAAAAATGGTAGATGGTCTAAACGACCAAAAGTTTGATGATAAAGAAAGGAGTGTTAGTAACGCTCGATAGAAAATTGGGTATTGAAAAACAGATTGAGCTACCCATGAAGGAGACCAAGGACAAATACAAGGACCAAACCCTATATTCAAAGGATTCAGGTAATTCTGGATCCGTTGAAATCTTTAGAGAATATCTTGCTCCGAAGTCATGTTAAAATCTTGCGGAAAATCTTTCCCCATCAACCATCGAACTTAGAGATTCCAAAATATCATCATCAATATCTTCGATATTTCTGAGGATATTTTCATAAATATTCTCGTTCGAAATTATATACCTCTTCGTGCTTCCTGTGTATCATTATATTGGAAACATTCAATAGAAAATTTAGTACCGAAAAGCAGATTAGGCGAAACTATGAAGAAAGCCGTGGACAAATCACAAAGAATAAGTTTGACTTCAAAGAATCCAAATGATTCAATGTCTACTAAGGTCTTTAGTGAATATCTTGCTCCTTACTCTAAACCCTTACAGATAATAGTTTCTATCATCCTCTGATCTTAGATATTCCAAGATATCATCGTATCTTTCATTATAAATATCCTCCATATTTCTGAAGATATTTTCATAACTATTCTTAACTGAAATCATTAATCTCTTCGTGCTATCAGTGTTACATCATATAGAAACTGTTAGTTTCTATATTCTGTAAACTTCGAGCTTAAAATATGAATGTTATTGAAGTAATGTTGAGAACTGATGCATGAATTAGTATAATATAATGACACTTGATCAACGTGATTATATTACAGTAAGTCATGCTGAGTTCTAATGAAACGTGATGATTCACAGATCATAACGTCATCATGTGCCATGTTACATACCTCTTTCATTCTACTTAACTCCTGAACAAATCAAGAAAATGTATCCTAGATGGTTCTACCTTCCGTGATGTTGATAAATTTGAAAATCAAATCGTGCTATCATGTTCCTTCCTGCTTAGAACATTATAATCATTCGAAATTCTATATCTATAAATTCTGGACCATTATTCGCTTGACTTGAAGTCGGGAAGAGAAAACAAAAGCATAGAGCTTTGAAATATAAGGGAGAATATAAAGCCCGATAACAACACATAAATTACAAACCGTGTATATTAATGTTTATCACAACATAAAGACACGGGAGAATTAAAAACATTATAATCCCAAGGGCGAAGTAGAAGAAAGCAGATTTCTCATCAGAACTGGATTAAGAATTTTCAAAATCTTTTGGATGTATGAAACAAGAAGGAAAGTATAGGAATGGTGAGAATAATGGAACGGAAGAGTTTAATTTATAATGGAAATACCAGACAGAGTAATCGAGACAGATCACCGTATTTAATTATAGAGATCTTAATTTCCTTACTCACCGAAGAATCAAATCTTTTAGATTTTGAAGATTTTCTTTAAATCCCTTGAATTTCGGAATTCAACCCTGTTTACGTCGAAAGCTAAGGAAAATCTTATTTTCTTCAATTCATTCTTTTGCGATAGCTTCATTCGTATTTTTAGAATAATCGAATTATTTTATCATTATTATTCAATGATGATAGACCTCTAATTATCAACTCATATTCGTCATGAAAACATTTTTATAGTTAGCCATGACGACCTCGATCAAATTTCAGGACGAAATTTCTTTAACGGGTAGGTACTGTGATGACCCGGAAATTTCCGATCAAATTTAAACTTTAATCTTTATATGTTTTCGACACGATAAGCAAAAATCTGTAATGTTGAGTCTCAAAAGTTTTGAAATCTATATTCATGTAATCAATTACCCTTTGACCATGCCTGACAACTCACGAACAATTATGTGTAAATCGATATGTATGAATACATACATATGTGTGATTGTTAATTTGAGAAATATTAACAAAACATTAAACGGTTTGATTGACATGTAAATATATTAGGAAATCTATTTTATGACTTGTAAAAGTTAGCAAAATATTAAACGTATGACGTTATACTTATGCGTTATAAATAAACGTTTACGTGACAAAACGTGTTATGTGAATTGTGTATATATGTATATATAAATAATTCTTGTAAATGTATAAAATTATATTAAATCTAACTGTTTAAAAATATATAATATATTTAGTAGTTAAAACTTGCTATTTAAAACTGTTTGCAGATAGAAAGAGAATATATTAAAAATAATTGATCTTGAGCCTAATTAGTAAACGTCAGTGACACTCGGCTGACGTTTCGTTAGTTTTAATATAGATATAATACACGTTCATGAATGATTAAGATAAAATTTGGACTGTAAATTGATTACGATGATTTTAGATTTGTTAAAAATATTTTTACATTTTTAAGTTTAAATATTAGTACTCCGTACAAATAAATTAGAACAGAAAATAAATAATTATTGAACCTTTTTGATCAGGTTTCAAACAGTAAATGAGTGGAATAATTAAATATATTTAACCTAAAAATTTGGGATTTTTAGGAACACTCTCATACGTCAACTGTTTAGCAATGGACATGATATAGCACTCCGCGAATTAAAAATATGTAAGTGTCGGTAGAATAAGTTTAAAACACTGCTGTTACTGTACCCTCATGATTCATTTGATCTTACTTTATATTATAATATTTATATTATATTATATTTTTTTTTTTGGACTAACTGCAATTGTGTATGTGTATATATGTTATATGTATATACATATGATTAAGTATCAAACGAGAACCCAACACCCTCTTCCATCCCGACACCTTGATCACCACCATGGACGCCAATCACCACTGGCTACCATACAATCATCATCACCGCCGCCACCATAATCGGGAACCACCCATCACCATAATCGCCACCCAACACCACCGATAACTACTAGTAAAAGAAGAAAGTTTACTGCAACTATTTGCGATTTAAACCAAGCTCAACAGCCACCATGGAAATCCGTCACCACCACCGGAAGTTTCTGTTTTAATAACCATAAAACACAATCATAAAATCACTAGTAATAACCTTACTCTCTCTCATCCTCTCTCTCTCACATCTACTATCTGTTTCTGTTTCTTCTCAATATCGAAACAGCCACCACCATCATAGTGATTCACTTCTACGTCTACTCACTCATTATCAATTCTGTTTGCATTCGAAAAACCACCGTTAAGCTCTGCTATTTTATTCGGTGCCTGCTCCTACGGTTATGAAGAAGATGATGGCATGGGTGCTGTTAAATGACGATCCACTTGCTCCTGTTTTAAACTGCCGCTGTTGCTATATGTTTCCTGTTTTGCAAATTCACGAGAACCATTTTCAACTTGCCATGATTTGGTTACTTGGTTGCAGCTGCTATGACTGCCACTTTGTTCGTCTAGGGTTGCTACTCGCTGCTACTTTATCCTTTCTATCATTCTGTGACTTTTCGCGGAGTAAAAACCCATATATAACAAAACCCATTTAGGAAGATGATGAACAGTAAAATATGCTATTTCACTCGACTTTTGATGCTGCTACTGCAGCCTTTACGACACTGTTTCAATCAAGATGGAATGATACATGATGATGTATGATACGATGATGAAGATGATTACGATAAGATGAAGATTAAGATGATAATGATGATCTGATGATGATGATGATGATGATAATGAATGATGATAATAAGGACCTGCGTATTTTTTTTATATTTAATTATGTTTTCAGTCAATTGAATTTCGCATTCCAGATTCAATAAAAGCCACGAATTTTATGTCGGGCCAAAGAATGATAAAGGTTACTGTTGGGCCAGAGTTGATATCGGGCTATTGCAAGTTAGTTGGGCCGTGATATGAATTAGGTTATTTAGTTTTGGATTCGAGTAATAACATAAGGGAATGGATGGAGGAATGGTTTAGAATGTTGCGGTTGAGCGGGACGTCGCGGGTTCGAATCCCGTCTAGAGTATTTCTTTTTGGTGAAACTTTCAAAGGGTATAATCATTTAGCTTTCATTTTTTATTGTTATTAATATTATTATTATTATTATTATTATTATTATTATTTATTATTATTATTATTATTATTATTATTATTATTATTATTATTACTAATATTATCAATTAAAAATTTTAGTATTATCATGATTAACATTATTATTATTAGTAGTGTTATTATCATTTTAGTTATTAAGATAAATATTAGGGTTATTATTATTATTAGTAAATCATTACTATTATCAAACCTATTTTTCTAAAAAAAAAATAATAAATAAATACTCTGTGCATAAAATATACTTATTACATATAATCTAATTATATTAATATTTTACATAACTATGTATATAAAACCTATTAATATTATTTATATAAATACTTACATATAACAAACTATTGCTTTTTAAATATAACACTAAACAAGTATATATATAAATATGGATACATTAATATAACTATATAGAATTTAATCATTTTAAAACATATATAACATATAATTTATTAATATAAAAATTATATCATTAATGATAATATATATAGATTTATTCGATTACGATTATATGTTTTAATATAAAAATGAATAATATAGGTTCGTGAATCCGAGGCCAACCCTATACTAGTTCAATGTCGTCACATGTATTTTTACTACAAAATACATTAGGTGAGTTCCTTTGATCCCCTTTTACTCTTTACATTTTTGGGACTGAGAATACATGCGCAACTTTTATAACTGTTTTACGAAATAGACACAAGTAATCAAAATGACATTATATGGTTGAATGATCGAAACTGAATATGCCCCTTTTTATATAGTCTGGTAATCTAAGAATTAGGGAACAGAAACCCTAATTGACGCGAACTCTAAAGATAGATCTATCGGGCCCAACAAGCCCCATCCAAAGTACCGGATGCTTTAGTACTTCGAAATTTATATCATGTCCGAAGGAGGATCCCGGAATGATGGGGATATTCTTATATGTATATTGTGAATGTCGGTTACCAGGTGTTCAATCCATATGAATCATATTTTTGTCTCTATGCATGGGACGTATGTTTATGAGAAATGGAAATATGAAATCTTGTGGTCTATTAAAATTATGAAATGATTATTTATGTTAAACTAATGAACTCACCAACCTTTTGGTTGACACTTGAAAGCATGTTTATTCTCAGGTACGAAAGAAATCTTCCGCTGTGCATTTGCTCATTTTATAGATATTACTTGGGGTCATTCATGGCATATTTCAAAAGACGTTGCATTCGAATCATCGAGTTCATCAAGATTATTATTAAGTTAATTATATTTGGATATATTATGAAATGGTATGCATGTCTGTCAACTGTCGATGTAAATGAAAGTTTGTCTTTTAAAAATGAATGCAATGTTTGCAAAATGTATCATATAGAGGTCAAGTACCTCGCGATGTAATCAACTGTTGGGAATTGTTTATAATCGATATGGACTTTGTCCGGATGGATTAGGACGGGTCCTTTCAAGTTTGTGGATGATATGCGGTGCTCATGTCTAAACGCGTCCCCAACGCTTCTTGTAAGGTACGCCAAAATCTTGAAACAAAACGGCCATCTCGGTCGGAGATAATCGATAAGGGTACACCGTGTCAGGCTATGATTTCTTTAATGTAAAGTTGTGCGAGTTTCTCCATGTTGTCGGTTTCCTTCATGGCTAGGAAGTGCGCGGATTTGGTGAGACGGTCAACAATAACCCAAATAGTATCATAACCGCCAACCGTCTTTGGTAGTTTGGTGATAAAATCCATTGTTATCCTTTCCCACTTCCATTGCGGGATTTCGGGTTGTTGAAGTAGTTCGGACGGTCTTTGATGTTCGGCTCTGACTTTGGAGCAAGTTAGGCAATTTCCAACATAAGTAGCAACGTCCTTTTTAATGTTCGGCCACCAATATTGTTCTTTGAGGTCGTGGTACATCTTATTGGCACTGGGGTGAATCGAATATCTTGACTTATGGGCTTCATCTAAAATAAGGCTTCGCAAGTGCCCATAACTAGGTACCCAAATCCTTCCGGCGAAATATCGGAGTCCGGTTTCTTTAACTTCGAATCGAGAGGTGAGGACGTTCAAGTGTTCGAGAGAGATGTTTTCATCCTTGAGAGCCTCGTCTTGGGCTACACGAATTTGAATATTGAGGTTAATATGAATGGTGATGTTTAAAGCTCGGACACGAAGAGGCACCGCTCTTTCTTTTCGACTTAAGGCATCGGCTACTACGTTTGCCTTCCAGGGATGGTAACGAAGCTCGCAATCATAATCGTTTAAAGTTTCAATCCACCATCGTTGTCTCATGTTTAGTTGCTTTTGATCGAAGATGTGTTGGAGGCTTTTGTGATCTGTGAAGATGGTACTTTTGGTTCCATAGAGATAGTGTCTCCACATTTTAAGTGCAAAGACAACGGCTCCGAGTTCGAGATCATGTGTCGTGTAGTTTCATTCATGAATTTTGAGTTGTCGAGAGGCATAACCAATGAATTTCTTTCGTTGCATCAACATGCACCCAAAACCATGTTTCGAGGCATCGCAATATACAACAAAATCATCATTGCCTTCGAAAAGTGACAATATAAGAGTGGTGGTAAGCTTTATTTTCAAGATTTGAAATTCGGATTCTTGTTCGGTCGCCCAAATAAATTTCTTTCCCTTATGAGTTAACACGGTTAGAGGACGAGCAACCAAGGAGAAGTTTTCGGTGAATCTACGATAGTACCCGATGAGACCCAAGAATTGACGAATGTGAGTAGGAGTGGTAGGAGTCTCCCATTTACTAATGGCTTCGATTTTTGATGGATCGACTTTAATACCTTGATCACTTACAACATGACCAAGGAATTGAACTTCCTTCAACTAAAATTCACAAGCATAGAGTCGTTCTTATCTCAAGAGTTCAAGCACAAGTCGAAGATGTTGTTCGTGCTCTTCTTCGCTTTTAGAATAGACCAAGATGTCATCGATGAACACAATAACGAATTTATCGAGATACGGTTTGCACACGCGGTTCATAAGATCCATGAACACCACCGGTGCGTTAGTGAGACCAAATGGCATAACAATAAATTCATAACTAGCATAAAGAGTCCGGAAAGCGGTTTTGGAGACATCTTCCTCCTTAACCCTTAATTGATGATAACCCGAGCAGAGATCGATTTTTGAATATACACAAGACCATTGTAGTTGATCAAAGAGGTCATCGATGTGAGGAAGAGGATATCGGTTCTTAACCGTCAATTTATTTAATTCACGATAATCAATGCACATTCGTAGGGATCCGTCTTTCTTCTTAACGAACACAATCGGAGCGCCCCATGGTGAATGGATAGGTTGGATAAAACTATGGTCAAGTAGTTCTTGGATTTGACTTTGCAATTCTTACATTTTGGATGGAGCAAGTCTATATGGTGCACGTGCTATGGGTGCGGCTCCCGGAATGAGATCGATTTGGAATTCTACCAGTCGATGAGGTGGAAGACCCGGCAATTCGTCGGGAAATACATCGGAAAAGTCACTACCAATTGGCACATCATTGATATGCTTCTCATCGGACACGACTTTCTTAACATGGGCAAGGATCGCAAAACAACCCTTACGGAGTACTTTTCTAACTTTAAGGCACGAAACGAGGTTGAGTCAAGTGCAACTCTTATCGCCATAAACAATCAAAGGTTCACCATTCTGGATAGGAATTCGGATTGCGTTAAGATTACAAAGGATGTGAGATTTCGTCTTGGCTAACCAATTCATACCGATTATCACATCGAAGCTTCCTAGTTCCATGGGTATCAAGTCAATTTCAAACTCATTACCCAAAATGTTTAATGTACACCCCCGATAATATGTGCCGGCACTCAATAGTTTCCCATTGGCCACTTCAATGGTATAAGTGGTATCTAATGGAAGTGGTGGAGTGCTAAAAGAATGAGTCAAAGTCTTGGATACAAAACTCTTATCGGCACCCGAATCGAATAAACAAGTAACATAAGTGTTGTTGAGAAGAAACGTACCCGTGCCTAATTCATTGTCATCTCGGGCTTCCTCGGTGTTGATGTTAAAAGCTCGGCCGCGCGTATTGGGGTTATCTTTCTTCTTCAGGCATGCATTTCTATAATGGCCCGTTTGGCCACATTCGTAACAAGTGTCCGTCTTTGATGCATTGGGCCCCTTTCGAGCGATGGGGGCGACACTTTTACATTCGTTGGCCTTATGACCAACTCCTTGGCACCGATGGCAAATTAGCTTGCCACATTCACCAAAGTGGTGTTTGTTGCATTTGTTGCAAAGAGGTAGGTTTCCGGCATAACCCTTCTTGCCGTCGGAGGTGAAAGGCTTCTTGGAAAAGTTGTTGTTGCTTGATTGGGGGGCTTCCCATTTTCTTTTGTTGTTACCCGACTTATCCTCGGCTTTAGGTGCCAGCTCTACAATTTCGTCCACCGTTTCTATCAATTTGCGGGCCATGTTCAAAGCTTCTTGATGATTAGTGGGTTTGGATGACATTACTCCGTGTTTGATGCTCTTTGGAAGACCATCCATGTAAAGTTCAACCCTTAAAGATTCGGGGTTCACGAGGTTTGGGCACATCAAGGCTAGTTCAGAAAATCGTTGATTATAAGCCTTGAGGTCGTTTCCGACCGCTTTTAAAGTTCTTAGCTCTTGTTCGAGCCTTCGGGTTTCCTCACGAGGGAAATATTCGATGATCATGTTTTCCCTTAAGTCGGTCCAAGAGTGGGCGTGAGCTTCATCGGTACCCACCGATTGTACATAGGTGTTCCACCATGTGAGGGCGATACCGGAAAAAGTGTGAGTGGAGTATTTGACCTTATCTTGGTCCCGACAACCTCTTATGCTAAAGACGGCCTCCGTTTGTTCGAACCATCGAGTGAGAGTAACCGGTCGCCGGTCCCATCAAAAGTATGATGTTTGCACCCCATGAAGGCTTTGTAGGAGCACCCTTCGCTTGAGTTACCGGCCCCTTGATTGTTGTTGTTGTGGTTGTTGTTATTGTTGTTGTTGGAGGAGTGACCGGCCATGGCTGCATCCACGGCGGTGGCTATCATTCGTTGTAGAGCTTGTTCGGGTGTCTCATGATGTGGCACACGACGAGGAGGCATTGTTCCTTCAAAACACAAGAATACCGTTGATTAGTATTTTCAATAATACTAATCATGATATGGAATTAGGATAGAGAGAAAAATTTTCCTTGACTCGCCTTAAATTCTTTGTGTCATAATGTCGGAACGTTCATATGAGTCACCGTAATATAATCCCGGAAATTATATTGCCCTAATTCATATGTGCATTCGACATTATTTCACTAAGTCAAGGTGGCGCGTCAATCAAATTAAACATCGTGAGATTAAGATGAAATAAGAGTAGATATGAGTAGAAACGTTCGAGTATAAATGCACAAGTAGTCAAGTAATTCCTACTTCAAGTCTATATGCCGGTTGTAGTCTAGACTCACTAATGTACCCTATGACTCGGGGTTGACACCAATGAACTCTAAATCCATACAACCTACGCTCTGATACCATCTGTAGCGACCTGACAAAATCGTCATTGACGACGCCAACTACTTAGGTCCCGTTACGTGGTCATAAGTCTTTAAAATAACGTTTGACCGAAATATGTCGCATTCATTTCAAAAGTAAAGATGTTTCAAGGTTTACAAAGTAGTTCGACAACTAGTTACATAACAAAGTTTAAAGTACAATTGAAACATATGCGACACAATTTAAAAGTAGCCAATCCAAGCAAGTATCAAAAGTAATGAGCGGAAGCATGTATCTCAAAACGTTCAAGGACCTGAGAAAAACATAGAAATCTGTCAACGAAAACGTTGGTGAAATCATAGGTTTAAGTTAGTAAGTACAAGTGAACCACAAGATTTGTAACATTGATATAATAGTAATACATTCCAAAAGTTAATATTCACGAGCACCCAATTATCAATGCTTAACATTCCTTCCATAGAACCCCATCACAATAGTGTTAGAACATACACTATTTCTCGAAAATATATTCCATTCGTAAACGGTAGCGAACCGTTTGAATGAGGGTTTGTCAAACCCATATGGATCCATACAACATAAGTTCACGCTTACAACCGGCAAGTGTAACTAATGATAATCGAATTGAGTATTTTGTTCTAAACTCGTATGTAGAATGTTTGTTTTCCTGTACTTGTGTTCACTTAGTAAAAGAAACGTTTATGTTTTCTCATCCCAGATGTAAGTTCAAAAAGAGTAAAAGTGGGACTATGATCTCACCTTGAGTTCATGAGTAAAAGAGTACTTCAACAAGTAAACGTGTGCAAAGAACAAAGCTAGTCTTGACCTAAACAAATAGGTCGTATCAATAACGGTAAACACAATAGGTCAAAGTGTTCAATTAGTCTTATGGCTCATTATGACTCGATCATTATAGCATGTGAATCAAATTATCAATTTTCATGCAAGGTACAAGTATAGAAGCATGTTAGGATGATTGCATAAGTATTTGGTTAAGTTTGATTAAAAGTCAATTTTGGTCGGGTCAAAGTCAACAAAAAAGTCAACACGTTTGGGTCGGGTCCCGAACTATTTTTCTGAGGTTTTTATTCATATATAAGCATGTTAGAACAAGTTACATGTGAATCGGAGGTGCGTAGCATAGCAAACATTTTTTGAATTTTGACCATGTAGGTCAGAACCTAAACACGGCAAATGCCGCGCCGCGACCAAGGAGGGCCGCGCCGCGACACTTAACGTGGTCTGGTGCCTGGTCAGTTTCAATTGTCTAAGTCCAAATCCAAACTTCATTTAAACACAAAACGCAAATCGTAAACTCTTACGACATGTATCTCATATCATTGGAAAGGTAATTTGATAAGGAACACAACTAAACACGTTTCATCAATCAAAAACATCATTTGTAAATATCAAGTTTCTAAATTAAATGGTCAATTAATGCTCCTCATTAATGTTTCAATTTCATAAATTCACAATTTTGATTCGGGAATTATGTAACATCCTGTTTTTCCCGTACGTATTGAAAGGTACATACTTAATCATTTGTACATTTATAATTCGTTAGCTTATGCGTAAATGTATGAATATAAGTGTAGATAGATATATATGTATACTTGATAATGTGTGCATATGTAAGTCTATATGTGGGGTTTGATAGCGTTTAGTCTTGTTAAACTATTGTGGAAGGCTAGGTGAATATAGGATGCGGGTTTGGAATGTACAAGTTGAATAAAGTAGAAATTTGGTTAAGTTGGTCGAAGAGTCCAGAAGGGTCAATTTTCATGTCAATTTTCAGCAAAGCAAGCAAACCCGGAACAGAAGTTGAGTTAAGAAGGGTCAATTTTCATGTTAAATGTCGCGCCGCGACAAATGGGCCGTGCCACGGCAGTCCTGCTGGACAGAATCCAGTTTTAGCTCAAATTAAATGACTTTAAGGGGCAAATTGGTAATTTGACGTGTAAGTCTGATGGGAGCATTAAATCTCATCCACTAGTTCAATTAATTCATTTTCTTTTATCTTTTCTTTCATTTTCTCTCCCAAAAACTCAACACCCATTTAGATTAAAAGTGAGATTTGAGAGTGAAGGATTGAGGGTTGATCTTTGGAGCAAGAATTAAAGTTGTTCCTTGTATCTCTAGCTACGCGTTGATAGTCTCGGTAAGTTCTAACTCTAAGTTTATAGTTTTAATTGGTTAATGGCTAGGGTTTTGGTTACTAGAGACTTGTTTGACCCATTTGAGGGTAAAATGGGCGAATTTGGGTTATGTTGTTGTAATGAAACCCTAATAGCCACAAGCTAGGTTTTGGTCTAATGAAAATAGGATTTGTAAGTGTTAATGGTGTTGTCAAGCATTGAACGCTTGTAAAATGTTGTTGAAATGGTAAATAGGTCATGTTTGACAAGTTTGGTAGTGTAAGAGTTAAAATGGGTCAAAAAGAGTAATGTTGACCTAGTTTGGGTGAATTGGGTATGAATTACCCAAAGTTGGTGCTAGTTGAGGTTACTAGACTTTAATTCACTAGCTTTAGTGATTAAAGTCGAGTCTTGGCCATTAAAGGGGCGGTTGTGGTGTGTTTGAGTCATTTAATGCGAGTTAGGTCATTAAATGCTCAAGTAGGTGTAATGTGGTTAATTCCACTAGTTGTGTAATTGAATGTGTACTTATGTATTAGGTACTTTGCTTTGAAGCTCGGAAGTGCATAATCATCACTGAAGTGCTAAGGTGAGTGGAATAATTATATGCGTGCATATATGATGTATTTATTTGTGTAGTTGAGTTGTGAAGTGTCGATGTGTTAAGACACCACTTCTCACGTGGCGAGTGAAGTGTCAAAGTGTTAAGACACCACTCGGGAGTGAAGCATCGATGTGTTAAGATGCCACTTCGAAAGATGTAACGAGTGAAGTGTCGATGTGCTAAGACACCACTCGGGGTGAAGTGTCGAAGTGTTAAGGCACCACCAGGGGTGAAGTATCGAGGTGTTAAGATGCCAACCGTGGGGTTAGTGTACGAGGAGTTAAGTGCACTAATGGTTGTTATGAACTCCGACGGTCTTTAAACACCGTTACCTCGTTCGATTGGTTAACCATGGTTGTGTGTGGATTGTAGCATATTATATTGTTTAAACTATATGCTATTATTATGCTAGCTCGTTTGGTGGAAGGTTTGGTAATATACTTGGGATAGTATGATTATTTATATTGCTAGCACGTATGCGGTAAATGTGTAAGTGATTGCAAGTAAGTAGGTTGTATATGTAAACGTATAATTGTTGCACTCACTAAGCATTAGCTTACCCCTCTCGTTGTTTATCTTTTTAGATGCAGGTGTGGACAAGGGCAAGGGGGTTATTGGGCACTAGGTGTCCTTGTTGATGTTATGATGAAGCTTTTGGAAGTTGACCTACGTTTTGGGTAGTTTAGTCCCAAACCATGCTCAATGGGTCGTTTGGATTATAAACTATCATTTGTAGTTGGTTAAACTTGTATCACATTCGTTAATGGCCTTCGTGCCTTTTTGTAAACATTAAACTCATTGTATGTTTTTAACGAAACATGTGGAATGGTTTACATATTTAATTGGCGTGTAAATGTGCATCATTAAAAAAAAATATATTTATCGTACGGAGTACGGGTTGGGTTGTTTCAAGTGGTATCAGAGCATGGTCTAAGGGATTTAGGCGACTTGAGATAGGTGCCTAGACTTAGAATTTATTGTGCATGCGCTTTTATGCGGGACTTGTAGGACATTGGGTCTAATCGGGATTTGTTAGTGCTTTGGTTATGTGAACTAACCTCGAGCTAATTGATTGTGTTGTGTTTAGCAATCATCAAGCGAGATGGACGTTGTACTAGCAAGTTAATGCGAAGTGCTCGCGTAACAATGATTAGCTACCATTGTTACAAGTGCAAATCGTGTCAAACAAGTAATGTACGACGATTGTTAAGTAAGATGGAGTAGTGTGGGGTATACGTATATGCATACGTGTTATGTCCTGTGTTTCGTTCGTTGCTTAATCTTTTTCGTTTTATAGAATGAAGATGAGAAATGGACACGACACCGAAAATGGGGGCACCAGTGAGGACCCCGAATTCACGGCCAAGGTTGAGGCCATCTTTAAAAGTCAAAAGGAGGAATATCTTGAGGAGATTAAGAAGATGTTTCTAGACTCGATTGACGAGCAATTAGTCAATGTAGTCAAAGAGCAAGTCAAGGCCGTTCTTCATGATGATAATATGGGAAGACGCGACTTTTTCTTTAAGAATTTCCAAGATGCTCAACCACCTATTTTTAAGGGCGAAAGAGACCCGTTAAAGAGTGCCCGGTGGATCTCCGATATGGATGGGGCCTTTCGAACTTGTGAATGCCCGATTGATAAAAAGACAAGGTATGGTTGTAGCATGCTAAGAGGTGATGCAAAGCTATGGTGGGATGCCAAAATCCAAGTTTATGGCTAGGAACAATGCATGGATTTTACTTGGGATGAGTTCAAAACGGAGTTCTTCCAAGAGTACCGAACTTCGGCCGATCTTACTAAGCTTAAGGATGAGTTGCGTTCCTTGAGGCAAGGGTCGATGGATTTGAATACTCTTAAATCCGTTTACTTGTCAAAAACTCAATTTTGCCCGGAGTATGTCGGGAATGATAAGATGTTGAAGGAAGACTTTTACCGAATCTTGAATGACAATTATCAAGAAAAGATTAGCGTGAACGTGGTGAGGAGTTTTGATGAGTTGTTTGATATGGCCAAAGGGTTTAAGTCGCTCATCTTGAGAAAGAGTGGCTTTACCTTCGGCAAAAAGAAGTTTGAAGCTATTAGTCATTCGAACTTTTCTAACAAGAAGAACAAGAAGGGCTCTGAGAGTGTTAGTAGTGTTAAGAAGGGTGCTTACAGTGATTTTACTTATGCTTGCTACAATTGTGGGCAAAGGGGGCACATGGCTCGTGAGTGCCCAAAACAATCATCTACAACCAAGCTCACTTGTTTTAATTGCGGTAAAGAAGGGCATAAGAAGCCGGAGTGTCCCGACTTGTGGGATGATCATGTTAGGAGGTTAGAGAAGGCAGCGGGCACGGCTAAGGGGCGGAATTATTTGATGACCAATGATGAGGCCAGGCATTCCAATGAAGTTGTCTCAGGTACTTTCATGGTTAATTCTAATCCGGCAAAGATATTATTTGATAGCGGTACTAATTTGTCTTTTGTATCGCCTCGATTTGTGTCTAAGCTTAACAAACCGCTAGCTAAGTTAAGTCATCCGGTAGAAGTTGAAATAGTGGATGGTAAGACGGTGCTAGGGGTTGATGTGTGTAAAGATTGTAATGTTGTGTTTGGTACCGAAATGTTTAAAATCGATCTCATTCCGATGATTTTGGGTGAGTTTGATATTGTTGTTGGCATGGATTGGCTCGATCGTTATAGAGCTGATATTGCATGCCATGATAAGTTCATTCGTGTGAGAACCCCAAGTGGGGGAGAGTTGATTATTTATGGTGATAAACGAAGAAGACTCGTACCATTATGCACTTATGCACGGGCACGACGTTTTCTCAAGAGTGGTGGTGTATGTTATCTCGCTTATGTAGTTGATACTCGTGATGAGCCACCACCCATTCATAAAATTCCGGTGGTTAATGAGTTTGAAGACGTTTTTCCGGATGAGTTACCGAGTGTTCTGGTGGAAAGACAGGTAGAATTTCGCATTGAGTTGGTTCTGGGAGCTACTCCCATTGCTAAAACTCCTTATCGTTTAGCGCCGACGAAAATGCAAGAATTGTTAAATCAAACCCAAGAGTTGCTTGAAAAGGGTTTCATTCGACCGAGCTCCTCGCCATGGGGTGCTCCGGTCTTGTTTGTGAAAAAGAAAGATGGAAGTATGCGGATGTGCATCGATTATCGGGAGTTGAACAAAGTGACGATCAAGAATCGCTATCCATTACCTAGGATTGACGATTTGTTTGACCAACTCCAAGGTGCAACGTATTTTTCTAAGATTGACTTACGGTCCGGCTATCATCAAGTGCGAGTCCGTGAGGAAGACATAGAGAAAATAGCTTTTCGAACGCGTTATGGGCATTTTGAGTTTGTAGTTATGCCTTTTGGTCTTACGAATGCACCGGCGGCATTCATGGATCTAATGAACCGAGTGTGCCAACCTATGTTGGACAAGTCAGTAATTGTGTTCATCGACGACATACTTGTTTATTCTAAGAGTATGAAGGAACATGAGCACCATTTGCGTGAAGTGTTGAAGACATTGCGGAAGGAGAAGTTGTATGCAAAATTCTCAAAATGTGAATTTTGGCTGAGGAAAGTTCAATTCCTTGGCCATATTGTGAATCGAGAAGGAATTCAAGTGGACCCGGGGAAGATAGAAACGGTGAAGAGTTGGGGACAACCGACTACGCCTACGGAAATCCGAAGCTTTCTCGGATTGGCCGGTTATTATCGTTGGTTCATCCAAGACTTTTCTAAGATTGCTTCTCCTTTGACTAAATTGACGAGGAAGAACGTAAGGTTCAATTGGAAGAACGAGCAAGAAATCGCTTTTCAATTGTTAAAAGAGAAATTGTGTCAAGCTCCGGTGTTAGTGTTGCCGGAAGGGGTAGAAGACATGACGGTTTATTGTGATGCTTCTTTAAATGGGCTCGGGTGTGTTTTGATGCAAAGAGGTAAAGTCATCGCTTACGCCTCTCGACAATTAAAGGAACACGAAAAGAGATACCCGACTCACAATCTTGAATTGGCGGCGGTGGTTCATGCATTGAAAATTTAGCGCCACTACTTGTATGGTGTCAGGTGTACGATTTATTTGGACCATAAGAGTTTGAAACATCTCTTTACTCAACGAGATTTGAATTATCGTCAACGTAGGTGGATGGATGTGGTAAAGGATTATGATTGTGAGATACTTTACCATCCGGGAAAGGCGAACGTGGTCGCGGATGCGTTGAGTCGAAAGAGTCAACATCCGGTAATACGAGTAGGATCGTTACGCATGATTATTACTAACGATTTCCTTGTAAAGCTTGGTGAGATTCAAATAGAAGCGTATGTTCACAACAAACATGAAGAGCGGATTGTGGGGCAAACAGAGTTCATTACTATGGGATCGCGTGGTTTGTTGTCATTTCAAGGAAGAGTGTGGGTACCTAAGATGGGTGGTAACCGACAAGTGCTACTAGATGAAGAATATAAGTCAAGGTATTCCATTCATCCGGGTGCAACAAAGATGTACTATGACTTGAAGAAAGATTATTGGTGGCCCGGTATGAAACGTGATGTGGTTAAGTATGTTAAACAATGCGTCACGTGTTTGCAAGTTAAAGCCGAACACCAAAAGCCGTACGGTAAGTTACAACCCTTGGAAGTCCCGAAATGGAAATGGGAGCACATTACCATGGACTTCATTACTAAGTTACCGAAGACGGCGAGAACCCAATATGCTACGATTTGGGTGATAGTTGATCGATTGACGAAAAGTGAAATGTCCCGTTCTTATTGATTAAAAACGTTCCATATTAATTGATTTCGTTGCGAGGTTTTGACCTCTATATGAGACGTTTTTCAAAGACTGCATTCATTTTAAAACAAACCATAACCTTTATTTAATCAATAAAGGTTTAAAAAGCTTTACGTAGATTATCAAATAATGATAATCTAAAATATCCTATTTACACGCGACCATTACATAATGGTTTACAATACAAATATGTTACAACGAAATAAGTTTCTTGAATGCAGTTTTTACACAATATCATACAAGCATGGACTCCAAATCTTGTCCTTATTTAAGTATGCGACAGCGGAAGCTCTTAATAATCACCTGAGAATAAACATGCTTAAAACGTCAACAAAAATGTTGGTGAGTTATAGGTTTAACCTATATATTATCAAATCATAATAATAGACCACAACATTTCATATTTCAATACACATCCCATACATAGAGATAAAAATCATTCATATGGTGAACACCTGGTAACCGACATTAACAAGATGCATATTTAAGAATATCCCCATCATTCCGGGACACCCTTCGGATATGATATAAATTTCGAAGTACTAAAGCATCCGGTACTTTGGATGGGGTTTGTTAGGCCCAATAGATCTATCTTTAGGATTCGCGTCAATTAGGGTGTCTGTTCCCTAATTCTTAGATTACCAGACTTAATAAAAAGGGGCATATTCGATTTCGATAATTCAACCATAGAATGTAGTTTCACGTACTTGTGTCTATTTTGTAAATCATTTATAAAACCTGCATGTATTCTCATCCCAAAAATATTAGATTTTAAAGGTGGGACTATAACTCACTTTCACAGATTTTTTACTTCGTCGGGAAGTAAGACTTGGCCACTGGTCGGTTCACGAACCTATAACAATATATACATATATATCAAAGTATGTTCAAAATATATTTACAATACTTTTAATACATTTTGATGTTTTAAGTTTATTAAGTCAGATGTCCTCGTTAGTAACCTACAACTAGTTGTCCACAGTTAGATGTACAGAAATAAATCGATAAATATTATCTTGAATCAATCCACGACCCAGTGTATACGTATCTCAGTATTGATCACAACTCAAACTATATATATATTTTGGAATCAACCTCAACCATGTATAGCTAACTCCAACATTCACATATAGAGTGTCTATGGTTATTCCGCAATATATATATAGATGGGTCGACATGATAGGTCGAAACATTGTATACGTGTCTATGGTATCTCAAGATTACATAATATACAATATAAGTTGATTAGGTTATGGTTGGAATAGATTTATTACTAACTTTCACGTAGGTAAAATGAGTAGTTTTTATCAATCTTGTTTTGCTCGTCATTTCTTCGTTTCTAATCCGTTTTAAGTGATTCCAGTGGCCACGGTTTCGTATTGAACTTAGCTTTATGAATATAAATAGAAAAAGTATAAGTTTATAGTCAGAAATACAAGTTACAAGTCGTTTTTTAAAGAGGTAGTCATTTCCGTCGAAAGAACGACATCTTGATGACCATTTTGAAAAACATACTTTCACTTTGAGTTTAACCATGATTTTTGGATATAGTTTCATGTTCATAATAAAAATAATTTTTCCGGAAGTATAGCTTTTAAATCAAAGTTCTTCTTAACTTTTAATTATCCCAACCAAAACAGCCCCCGGTTTTACTCGGCGTATATCCAGTTTTATGGTGTTTATCGTGTTTCCGGGTTTTAAATCATTAAGTTAGCATATCATATAGATATAGAACATGTGTTTAGTTGATTTTAAAAGTCTAGTTAGAAGGATTAACTTTATTTGCGAACAAGTTTAGAATTAACTAAACTATGTTCTAGTGATTACAAGTTTATAACGTTGAATAAGACAGCTTTTTATGTATGAATCAAATGATGTTATGAACATCATTACTACCTCAAGTTCCTTGGATAAACCTACTGGAAATGAGAAAAATGGATCTAGCTTCAAAGGATCCTTGGATGGCTTGAAAGTTCTTGAAGCAGAATCATGACACGAAAACAATTTTAAGTAAGATTTCCACTCGAAATAAGATTGTTATATCATGACACGAAAACAATTTCATGTAAGATTTCCACTCGAAATAAGATTGTTATAGTTATAGAAATTGAATTAAAGTTTAAATATGATTATTACCTTGTATTAGAAAGATAACCTACTGTAAGTAACAAAGGTTTCTTGATCTTGGATGATTACTTGGAATCGATTTAGAAAACTTGGAAGTAAACTTGTAATCTTGGAAGTATTCTTGATTTTATGAAACTAGAACTTTTGGAATTTATGAAGAAACTTAGAACTTGAAGATAGAACTTGAGAGAGATCAATTAGATGAAGAAAATTGAAGAATGAAAGTGTTTGTAGGTGTTTTTGGTCATTGGTGTATGGATTAGATATAAAGGATATGTAATTTTTGTTTTCATGTAAATAAGTCATGAATGATTACTCATATTTTTGTAATTTTATGAGATATTTCATGCTAGTTGCCAAATGATGGTTCCCACATGTGTTAGGTGACTCACATGGGCTGCTAAGAGCTGATCATTGGAGTGTATATACCAATAGTACATACATCTAAAAGCTGTGTATTGTACGAGTACGAATACGGGTGCATACGAGTAGATTTGTTGATGAAACTGAACGAGGATGTAATTTTAAGCATTTTTGTTAAGTAGAAGTATTTTGATAAGTGTCTTGAAGTCTTTAAAAAGTGTATGAATACATATTAAAACACTACATGTATATACATTTTAACTGAGTCGTTAAGTCATCGTTAGTAGTTACATGTAAATGTTGTTTTGAAACCTTTAGGTTAACGATCTTGTTAAATGTTGTTAAACCAATGTTTATAATCTCAAATGAGATTTTAAATTATTATATTATCATGATATTATGATGTACGAATATCTCTTAATATGATCTATATACATTAAATGTCGTTACAACGATAATCGTCACATATATGTCTCGTTTCAAAATCATTAAGTTAGTAGTCTTATTTTTACATATGTAGTTCATTGTTAATACACTTAATGATATATTTACTTATCATTTAACATAATTAACCAAGTGTATCAATATCTTAATATGATTCATATGTACCTAGTAAGACGTTATAACGATAATCGTTATATATACCGTTTTCGAGTTTCTTAATTTAATAGTCTCATTTTTATGTATATAACTCATTGTTAAAATACCTAATGAGATACATACTTATAATAAAATCATTTTAACTATATATATAACCATATATATGTCATCGTATAGTTTTTACAAGTTTTAACGTTCGTGAATCACCGGTCAACTTGGGTGGTCATTTGTCTATATGAAACCTATTCCAATTAATCAAGTCTTAATAAGTTTGATTGCTTAACATGTTGGAAACACTTAATCATGTAAATATCAATTTCATTTAATATATATAAACATGGAAAAGTTCGGGTCACTACAGTACCTACCCGTTAAATAAATTTCGTCCCGAAATTTTAAGCTGTTGAAAGTGTTGACGAATCTTCTAGAAATAGATGCGGGTATTTTTTCTTCATCTGATCTTCACACTCCCAGGTGAACTCGGGTCCTCTACAAGCATTCCATCGAACCTTAACAATCGGTATCTTGTTTTGTTTAAGTCTCTTACCCTCACGATCCATTATTTCGACGGGTTCTTCAATGAATTGAAGTTTTTCATTGATTTGGATTTCGTCCAATGGAATAGTGAGATCTTCTTTAGAAAAATATTTCTTCAAATTTGAGACGTGGAAAGTGTTATGTACAGCCGCGAGTTGTTGAGGTAGCTCCAGTTAGTAAGCTACTGGTCGGACACGATCTATAATCTTGAATGGTCCAATGTACCTTGGATTTAGTTTCCCCCGTTTACCAAATTGAACAACGCCTTTCCAAGGTGAAACCTTAAGCATGACCATTTCTCCAATTTCAAACTCTATATCTTTTCTTTTACTGTCCGCGTAGCTCTTTTGTCGACTCTGGGCGGTTTTCAATCTTTGTTGAATTTGGATGATTTTCTCGGTAGTTTCTTGTATTATCTCTGGACCCGTAATCTGTCTATCCCCCATTTCATTCCAACAAATCGGAGACCTGCACTTTCTACCATAAAGTGCCTCAAACGGCGCCATCTCAATACTAGAATGATAACTGTTGTTGTAGGAAAATTCTGCTAACGGTAGGTGTCGATCCCAACTGTTTCCGAAATCAATAACACATGCTCGTAGCATGTCTTCAAGCGTTTGTATTGTTCTTTCGCTCTGCCCATCAGTTTGTGGATAATAGGCAGTACTCATGTCTAGACGAGTTCCTAATGCTTGCTGTAATAGCTGCCAGAATCTTGAAATAAATCTGCCATCCCTATCAGAGATAATAGAGATTGGTATTCCATGTCTGGAGATGACTTCCTTCAAATACAGTGTGTTAACTTATCCATCTTGTCATCTTCTCTTATTGATAGAAAGTGTGCTGATTTGGTGAGACGATCAACTATTACCCAAATAGTATCAAAACCACTTGCAGTCCTTGGCAATTTAGGGATGAAATCCATGGTAATGTTTTCCCATTTCCATTCCGGGATTTCGGGTTGTTGAAGTAGACCTGATGGTTTCTGATGCTTAGCTTTGACCTTAGAACACGTCAAACATTCTCCTACGTATTTAGCAACATCGACTTTCATACCCGGCCACCAAAAATGTTTCTTGAGATCCTTGTACATCTTCCCCGTTCCAGGATGTATTGAGTATCTGGTTTTATGAGCTTCTCTAAGTACCATTTCTCTCATATCTCCAAATTTTGGTACCCAAATCCTTTCAGCCCTATACCGGGTTCCATCTTCCAGAATATTAAGATGCTTCTCCGATCCTTTGGGTATTTCATCCTTTAAATTTCCCTCTTTTAAAACTCCTTGTTGCGCCTCCTTTATTTGAGTAGTAAGGTTATTGTGAATCATTATATTCATAGATTTTACTAGAATGGGTTCTCTGTCCTTCCTGCTCAATGCGTCAGCTACCACATTTGCCTTCCCCGGGTGGTAACGAATCTCAAAGTCGTAATCATTCAACAATTCAATCCACCTACGCTGCCTCATATTCAGTTGTTTCTGATTAAATATGTGTTGAAGACTTTTGTGGTCGGTATATATAATACTTTTGACCCCATATAAGTAGTGCCTCCAAGTCTTTAATGCAAAAACAACCGCGCCTAATTCCAAATCATGTGTCGTATAATTTTGTTCGTGAATCTTCAATTGTCTAGACGCATAAGCAATCACCTTCGTTCGTTGCATTAATACACAACCGAGACCTTGCTTTGATGCGTCACAATAAATCACAAAATCATCATTCCCTTCAGGCAATGACAATATAGGTGTCGTAGTTAGCTTTTTCTTCAATAACTGAAACGCTTTCTCTTGTTCATCCTTCCATTCAAATTTCTTCCCTTTATGCGTTAATGCAGTCAAGGGTTTTTCTATTCTGGAAAAGTCTTGGATGAACCTTCTGTAGTAACCAGCTAGTCCTAAAAACTGGCGTATGTATTTCGGAGTTTTCGGAGTTTCCCACTTTTCAACAGTTTCTATCTTTGCCGGATCCACCTTAATACCTTCTTTGTTCACTATGTGACCGAGGAATTGAACTTCTTCCAACCGAAATGCACACTTTGAAAATTTAGCGTACAATTCTTCCTTCCTCAGTACTTCTAACACCTTTCTCAAATGTTCACCATGTTCTTGGTCATTCTTTGAGTAAATAAGTATGTCATCAATGAAAACAATGACAAACTTGTCAAGGTATGGTCCACACACTCGGTTCATAAGGTCCATGAACACAGCTGGTGCATTAGTTAAACCAAACGGCATGACCATAAACTCATAATGACCGTAACGTGTCCTAAAAGTAGTTTTTGGAATATCATCCTCCTTTACTCGCATTTGATGATATCCAGAACGTAAATCGATCTTCGAATAAACCGACGAGCCTTGTAGTTGATCAAATAAGTCGTCGATTCTCGGCAGTGGGTAGTGGTTCTTGATGGTAAGTTTGTTCAACTCTCGGTAGTCGATACACAACCTGAATGTACCATCTTTCTTCTTGACAAACAAAACAGGAGCTCCCCACGGTGATGTGCTTGGTCGAATGAAACCACGCTCTAAAAGTTCTTGTAATTGGCTTTGCAGTTCTTTCATCTCGCTGGGTGCGAGTCTGTAAGGAGCATGAGCTATTGGTGCAGCTCCTGGTACAAGATCTATTTGAAATTCAACGGATCGATGTGGGGGTAATCCCGGTAATTCTTTCGGAAATACATCGGGAAATTCTTTTGCGACGGGAACATCATTGATGCTCTTTTCTTCAGTTTGTACTTTCTCGACGTGTGCTAGAACAGCATACCAACCTTTTCTTATTAGTTTTTGTGCCTTCAAATTACTAATAAGATGTAGCTTCGTGTTGCCCTTTTCTCCGTACACCATTAAGGGTTCTCCTTCTTCTCGTACAATGCAAATTACATTTTTATAACATACGATCTCTACTTTCACCTTCTTCAGCCAGTCCATGCCAACTATTACATCAAAACTCCCTAACTCTACTGGTATCAAATCAATCTTAAATATTTCGCTACCCAGTTTAATTTCTCGATTCCGGCATATATAATCTGCTGAAATTAATTTACCGTTTGCTAATTCGAGTAAAAATTTACTATCCAACGGCGTCAATGGATAACTTAATTTACCACAAAAATCTCTACTCATATAGCTTCTATCCGCACCCAAATCAAATAAAACGTAAGCAGATTTATTGTCAATAAGAAACGTACCCGTAACAAGCTCCGGGTCTTCCTGTGCCTCTGCCGCATTAATATTAAAAACTCTTCCGCGGCCTTGTCCATTCGTGTTCTCCTGGTTCGGGCAATTTCTAATAATGTGGCCCGGTTTTCCACATTTATAACAAACTACATTGGCATAACTTGCTCCGACACTACTTTCTCCACCATTACTCGTTCCTACACCATTTGTTCCTTTCGTTCTGTTAACCCCTGGTCCGTAGGCCTCACACTTCACCGTGCTATGACCATTTCTTTTACACTTGTTGCAAAATTTGGTGCAGAACCCCGAGTGATACTTTTCACACCTTTGGCATAGCTGCTTCTGATTATTGTTGTTGTTGCGGTTGTTATTGTTGTTGGGATGATTGTTGTAGTTGTTGTTGTTATTGTTGTTGTCGTTGTTGTTGTTGTTGTTGGGCTGTTTGTTGTAGTTGCGATTGATGTTGCGATTGTTGGGATAGTTGTTGTGATTATTGTTGTAATTGCTGTTGTTGTTGTATTGGTGATTCTTATCACCGTTTTCCTCCCACTTTCTTTTGACTTGCTTCACATTGGCCTCTTCAACCGCCTGTTCTTTAATTCTTTTCTCAATCTGGTTCACTAGTTTGTGAGCCATTCTACATGCCTGTTGTATGGAGGCGGGCTCGTGTGAACTTATATCTTCTTGGATTCTTTCCGGTAATCCTTTCACAAAAGCGTCGATCTTCTCTTCCTCATCTTCGAACGCTCCCGGACATAATAGGCACAATTCTGTGAATTGTCTTTCATACGTGGTAATATCAAATCCTTGGGTTCGTAACCCTCTAAGTTCTGTCTTGAGCTTATTGACCTCAGTTCTGGGACGGTACTTCTCGTTCATCAAGTGCTTGAATGCTGACCACGGTAGTGTGTAAGCATCATCTTGTCCCACTTGCTCTAGATAGGTATTCCACCATGTTAACGCAGTACCTATGAAGGTATGCGTAGCGTACTTCACATTGTCCTCTTCAGTACACTTACTTATGGCAAACACCGATTCGACCTTCTTGGTCCACCGTTTCAATCCGATCGGTCCTTCGGTTCCATCAAATTCCAAAGGTTTGCAGGCAGTGAATTCTTTGTAGGTGCATCCTACACGATTTCTTGTACTGCTAGATCCAAGGTTATTGTTGTTATGTAGCGCAGCCTGTACTGCAGCTATGTTTGAAGCAAGAAAGGCACGAAATTCCTCTTCGCTCATATTCAAGGTGTGTCGAGTAGTTGGTGCCATTTCCTTCAAAATAGTCAAATGAAATAAGTTAATCATACAGAATATTAAGAGTAGTCAATAGTATCTCGTAGCATAATATGAACTCATTTATAAAAGCTTTTTCTTCATATTAGCGTTTTATAAGTTTAAATTCGGGTAGTACCTACCCGTTAAGTTCATACTTAGTAGCTAATATACAATTCAACTACTACAATTCTATATGAAAAACTGATTATAATAATATTTCGCGTTCAAACTTTTACACAATATTTTACAAACTTACAATACCGCTTATTTTACATATAGCATGAAATATAGCACACAATAAATTTGATACAAGATGGTTGTGAAGATAATTCTAGCTAGTACACAAGTCGTTCAGCAAAGGCAATAAAGACACGTAATTCATACATCCAGAAACAAGTCACGCATTCTGGTTTTACTAGGACTACTTCCCATCCTTGGTCTTGTGAAACATAACCGTTATGGTCGTTGATAAGACAGCGTGTTGTAACGTCGTCAAAGGGACGAGGGTTACGAAATGTCCAACAGTCCTGTAACAATCTAAAAACCTCATTTCTTACCCCAATTACCGACTCCGTCACTTGTGGGAACATTTTGTTTAATAGTTGTAGCCCGATGTTCTTGTTCTCACTTTGGTGAGAAGCGAACATTACTAACCCGTAATCATAACATGCTTCTTTATGTTGCATGTTAGCCACTTTTTCTAAATCACGAAGTCCTATATTCGGATATATTGAGTCAAAATAATTTCTTAACCCGTTGTGTAAAATAGCATTTGGTTCCCCGCAATATATGCGTCAAAGTAAACACATCGTAACTTATGGATTTCCCAATGTGATATCCCCCATCTTTCGAACGAAAGCCTTTTATAAACCAAGGCATTCTTGGAACGTTCTTCGAATGTCTTACAAACTGATCTCGCCTTAAATAGTTGTGCCGAGGAATTCTGACCGACTCTAGACAAGATTTCATCAATCATGTCTCCGGGTAGGTCTCTTAAAATATTGGGTTGTCTATCCATTTTGTGTTTTTATACTGTAAAATAAACAAGAGTTAGATTCATAAAAAAAATACTTATTAATACAAGCAATTTTTACATATATCATAAAGCATAAGCACACTATATTACATATATTACACCACACGAATACAACTATCTTATTCCGACTCGCTCGTTTCTTCTTCTTCGGTTTTTTTTCATTTTCCCAAGTTTCTACGGATATATGATGTTCCCCTAATACGAGCCATCGTTTTCCACATTGGTTTAGAAAAACCTGGTGGTTTAGAGGTTCCCGGGTTATTGTCACAACTTAAGAAATACGGGTGTTGACGATACATATAAAGTTCATCGGGTTTGGAATCAAATTTCTCTATTTTTATGCCCTTTCTCTTATTGTTCTCTTTTGCCTTATTAAATTGTGTTGGGGTAATTTCTATAACATCATCGGAATCCTTGTCGGGATCCGATTCATCAGAGAATTGGTAATCCTCCCAATACTTTGCTTCCTTGGCGGAAACACCATTGACCATAATTAACTTTGGTTGGTTGGTTGAGGATTTTCTTCTACTTAACCGTTTTATTATTTCCCCCACTGGTTTTATTTCTTCTTCCGGTCTTGATTCTTCTTCCGGTTTCGATTCTTCTTCCGGTTCCGACTCTTCTTCCGGTTCCTCTTCGGGAACTTGTGAATCAGTCCACGAATCATTCCAATTTACATTTGACCCTTCATTATTATTAGGTGAGTCAATGGGACTTGTTCTAGATGTAGAAATCTATCACATAATATCAAACACGTTAAGAGATTAATATATCACATAATATTCACATGTTAAAAATATATAGTTTCCAACAAAATTTGTTAAAAATATGCATCCTAACAAACTCGATAAGACACACTAATGCAAAATTCAAGTTCTCTAAGACCAACGCTCGGATACCAACTGAAATGTCCCGTTCTTATTGATTAAAAACGTTCCATATTAATTGATTTCGTTGCGAGGTTTTGACCTCTATATGAGACGTTTTTCAAAGACTGCATTCATTTTAAAACAAACCATAACCTTTATTTCATCAATAAAGGTTTAAAAAGCTTTACGTATATTATCAAATAATGATAATCTAAAATATCCTGTTTACACGCGACCATTACATAATGGTTTACAATACAAAGATGTTACAACGAAATAAGTTTCTTGAATGCAGTTTTTACACAATATCATACAAGCATGGACTCCAAATCTCGTCCTTATTTAAGTATGCGATAGCGGAAGCTCTTAATAATCACCTGAGAATAAACATGCTTAAAACGTCAACAAAAATGTTGGTGAGTTATAGGTTTAACCTATATATTATCAAATCATAATAATAGACCACAAGATTTCATATTTCAATACACATCCCATACATAGAGATAAAAATCATTCATATGGTGAACACCTGGTAACCGACATAAACAAGATGCATATTTAAGAATATCCCCATCATTCCGGGACACCCTTCGGATATGATATAAATTTCGAAGTACTAAAGCATCCGGTACTTTGGATGGGGTTTGTTAGGCCCAATAGATCTATCTTTAGGATTCGCGTCAATTAGGGTGTCTGTTCCCTAATTCTTAGATTACCAGACTTAATAAAAAGGGGCATATTAGATTTCGATAATTCAACCATAGAATGTAGTTTCACGTACTTGTGTCTATTTTGTAAATCATTTATAAAACCTGCATGTATTCTCATCCCAAAAATATTAGATTTTAAAGGTGGGACTATAACTCACTTTCACAGATTTTTTACTTCGTCGGGAAGTAAGACTTGGCCACTGGTCGATTCACGAACCTATAACAATATATACATATATATCAAAGTATGTTCAAAATATATTTACAATACTTTTAATACATTTTGATGTTTTAAGTTTATTAAGTCAGCTGTCCTCGTTAGTAACCATACAACTAGTTGTCCACAGTTAGATGTACAGAAATAAATCGATAAATATTATCTTGAATCAATCCACGACCCAGTGTATATGTATCTAAGTATTGATCACAACTCAAACTATATATATATTTTGGAATCAACCTCAACCCTGTATAGCTAACTCCAACATTCACATATAGAGTGTCTATGGTTATTCCGCAATATATATATATAGATGGGTCAACATGATAGGTTGAAACATTGTATACGTGTCTATGGTATCTCAAGATTACATAATATACAATATAAGTTGATTAGGTTATGGTTGGAATAGATTTATTACTAACTTTCACGTAGGTAAAATGGGTAGTTTTTATCAATCTTGTTTTACTCGTCATTTCTTCGTTTCTTATCCGTTTTGAGTGATTCCAGTGGCCACGATTTCGTATTGAACTTAGCTTTATGAATCTAAATAGAAAAAGTATAAGTTTATAGACAGAAATACAAGTTACAAGTCATTTTTGAAAGAGGTAGTCATTTCCGTCGAAAGAACGACATCTTGATGACCATTTTGAAAAACATACTTTCACTTTGAGTTTAACCATGATTTTTGGATATAGTTTCATGTTCATAAGAAAAATAATTTTTCCAGAAGTATAGCTTTTAAATCAAAGTTCTTCTTAACTTTTAATTATCCCAACCAAAACAGCCCCCGGTTTTACTACGACGGCGTATATCCAGTTTTATGGTGTTTATCGTGTTTCCGGGTTTTAAATCATTAAGTTAGCATATCATATAGATATATAACATGTGTTTAGTTGATTTTAAAAGTCTAGTTAGAAGGATTAACTTTATTTGCGAACAAGTTTAGAATTAACTAAACTATGTTCTAGTGATTACAAGTTTATAACGTTGAATAAGACAGCTTTTTATGTATGAATCGAATGATGTTATGAACATCATTACTACCTCAATTTCCTTGGATAAACCTACTGGAAATGATAAAAATGGATCTAGCTTCAAAGGATCCTTGGATGGCTTGAAAGTTCTTGAAGCAGAATCATGACACGAAAACAATTTCAAGTAAGATTTCCACTCGAAATAAGATTGTTATAGTTATAGAAATTGAATTAAAGTTTGAATATGATTATTACCTTCTATTAGAAAGATAACCTACTATAAGTAACAAAGGTTTCTTGATCTTGGATGATTACTTGGAATGGATTTAGAAAACTTGGAAGTAAACTTGCAATCTTGGAAGTATTCTTGATTTTATGAAACTAGAACTTTTGGAATTTATGAAGAACACTTAGAACTTGAAGATAGAACTTGAGAGAGATCAATTAGATAAAGAAAATTGAAGAATGAAAGTGTTTGTAGGTGTTTTTGGTCATTGGTGTATGGATTAGATATAAAGGATATGTAATTTTGTTTTCATGTAAATAAGTCATGAATGATTACTCATATTTTTGTAATTTTATGAGATATTTCATGCTAGTTGCCAAATGATGGTTCCCACATGTGTTAGGTTACTCACATGGGCTGCTAATAGCTGATCATTGGAGTGTATATACCAATAGTACATACATCTAAAAGCTGTGTATTGTACGAGTACGAATACGGGTGCATACGAGTAGATTTGTTGATGAAACTGAACGAGGATGTAATTGTAAGCATTTTTGTTAAGTAGAAATATTTTGATAAGTGTCTTGAAGTCTTTCAAAAGTGTATGAATACATATTAAAACACTACATGTATATACATTTTAACTGAGTCGTTAAGTCATCGTTAGTCGTTACATGTAAATGTTGTTTTGAAACATTTAGGTTAACGATCTTGTTAAATGTTGTTAACCCAATGTTTATAATCTAAAATGAGATTTTAAATTATTATATTATCATGATATTATGATGTACGAATATCTCTTAATATGATCTATATACATTAAATGTCGTTACAACGATAATCGTTACATATATGTCTCGTTTCAAAATCATTAAGTTAGTAGTCTTATTTTTACATATGTAGTTCAGTGTTAATACACTTAATGATATATTTACTTATCATTTAACATAATTAACCAAGTGTATCAATATCTTAATATGATTCATATGTACCTAGTAAGACGTTATAACGATAATCGTTATATATATCGTTTTCGAGTTTCTTAATTTAATAGTCTCATTTTTATGTATATAACTCATTGTTAAAATACCTAATGAGATACATACTTATAATAAAATCATTTTAACTATATATATAACCATATATATGTCATCGTATAGTTTTTACAAGTTTTAACGTTCGTGAATCACCGGTCAACTTGGGTGGTCATTTGTCTATATGAAACCTATTCCAATTAATCAAGTCTTAATAAGTTTGATTGCTTAACATGTTGGAAACACTTAATCATGTAAATATCAATTTCATTTAATATATATAAACATGGAAAAGTTCGGGTCACTACAAAAAGTGCTTTGTTTCTTCCCATTCGGGAAACGACATCATCGGAGACTTTATCCAAGTTGTTTATCAAGGAGGTGATATCGAGAGATGGGGTTCCTATATCTATTGTTTTGGATCGAGATACTCGTTTTACATCCCAGTTTTGGAACAAGTTTCATGAAGATATGGGTAATCAATTGAAAATGAGCACGGCGTATCATCCTCAAACGGACGGTCAAACTGAGCGTACGAACCAAACATTATAGGATATGTTAAGGGCGTGTATTATTGATTTTGGTGGAAGTTGGGATGAGCACTTACCCTTGGTGGAATTCTCATACAACAATAGTTACCACACTAGTATTGGGATGCCACCTTATGAGATGCTCTATGGGCGTAGGTGTCGAACTCCCATTTATTGGGGAGAAGTGGGTCAACGAGAAATCGGAAGTTCCGATTTGGTTTTGGAGATAAATAGTAAAATTGAGATGATTCGGGCTCGACTTAAAGTGGCGCAAGATAGACAAAAGTCTTATGCCGATAAAGGTAGGAGAATAATTGAGTTTCAAGAAGGTGACATGGTGATGCTTAAGGTTTCTCCATGGAAGGGTGTTATTCGGTTTCGAAAACGAGGAAAGTTAGCTCCTCGGTTTATTGGTCCTTTCAAGGTTTTGCATGTGTTAGTGAGGTTGGTTATCGACTAGAGTTACCCGAAGAACTTGCGAGAATTCATAACACGTTTCATGTTTCCCATCATCGTAAGTGTCTTGCGGATGACTCGACTTGGGTGCCTTTAGATGAGATTACATTGAATAACAAGCTAGAGTATGCGGAAGAACCGGTTGCAATCCTTGATGAGAAGGTTAAGATGTTGCGAAACAAGGAAATTAGAACTTTCAAGGTGCAATGGCGACATCGAAAGGGTTCCGAGTTTACATGGAAATCTGAAGAGCTTGTGTTGGTCTATCTTCCGGCTTGTCATGCGGCTTGGATCGCGAGGACGCGCTCCGATTCAAGTGGGGGAGAGTTGTAACATCCCCTTTTTCCCGTACATATTGAAAGGTACATACTTAATCATTTGTACGTTTATAATTCGTTAGCTTATGCGTAAATGTATGAATATAAGTGTAGATAGATATATATATGTATACTTGATAATGTGTGCATATGTAAGTCTATATGTGGGGTTTGATAGCGTTTAGTCTTGTTAGACTATTGTGGAAGGCTAGGTGAACATAGGATGCGGGTTTGGAATGTACAAGTTGAATAAAGTAGAAATTTGGTTAAGTTGGTCGAAGAGTCCAGTTCCAGCCTTAGGCCGCGCCGCGACAATCTGGTCCGCGCCGCGGCAAAGCAAGGAAACCAGGAACATAAGTTGAGTTAAGAAGGGTCAATTTTCATGTTGAATGTCGCGCCGCGACAAATGGGCCGCGCCGCGGCAGTCCTGCTGGACAGAATCAGGTTTTAGCTCAAATTAAATGACTTTAAGGGGCAAATTGGTAATTTGACGTATAAGTCTGATGGAAGCATTAAATCTCATCCACTAGTTCAATTAATTCATTTTCTTTTATCTTTTCTTTCATTTTCTCTCCCAAAAACTCAACACCCGTTTAGATTAAAAGTGAGATTTGAGAGTGAAGGATTGAGGGTTGATCTTTGGAGCAAGAATTAAAGTTGTTCCTTGTATCTCTAGCTATGCGTTGATAGTCTCGGTAAGTTCTAACTCTAAGTTTTGAGTTTTAATTGGTTAATGGCTAGGGTTTTGGTTACTAGAGACTTGTTTGACCCATTTGAGGGTAAAATGGGCGAATTTGGGTTATGTTGTTGTAATGAAACCCTAATAGCCACAAACTAGGTTTTGGTCTAATGAAAATAGGATTTGTAAGTGTTAATGGTGTTTTCAAGCATTGAACAATTGTAAAATGTTGTTGAAATGGTAAATAGGTCATGTTTGACAAGTTTGGTAGTGTAAGAGTTAAAATGGGTCAAAAAGAGTAATGTTGACCTAGTTTGGGTGAATTGGGTATGAATTACCCAAAGTTGGTGCTAGTTGAGGTTACTAGACTTTAATTCACTAGCTTTAGTGATTAAAGTCGAGTCTTGGCCATTAAAGGGGCGGTTGTGGTGTGTTTGAGTCATTTAATGCGAGTTGGGTCATTAAATGCTCAAGTAGGTGTAATGTGGTTAATTCCACTAGTTGTGTAATTGAATGTGTACTTATGTATTAGGTACTTTGCTTTGAAGCTCGGAAGTTCATAATCATCACCGAAGTGCTAAGGTGAGTGGAATAATTATATGCGTGCATATATGATGTATTTATTTGTGTAGTTGAGTTGTGAAGTGTCGATGTGTTAAGACACCACTTCTCACGTGGCGAGTGAAGTGTCGAAGTGTTAAGACACCACTCGGGAGTGAAGCATCGATGTGTTAAGATGCCACTTCGAAAGATGTAACGAGTGAAGTGTCGATGTGCTAAGACACCACTCGGGGTGAAGTGTCGAAGTGTTAAGGCACCACCCGGGGTGAAGTATCGAGGTGTTAAGATGCCACCCGTGGGGTTAGTGTACGAGGAGTTAAGTGCACTAATGGTTGTTATGAACTCAGATGGTCTTTAAACACCGTTCCCTCGTTCGATTGGTTAACCATGGTTGTGTGTGGATTGTAGCATATTATATTGTTTAAACTATATGCTATTGTTATGCTAGCTCGTTTGGTAGAAGGTTTGGTAATATACTTGGGATAGTATGATTATTTATATTGCTAGCACGTATGCGGTAAATGTGTAAGTGATTGCAAGTAAGTAGGTTGTATATGTAAACGTATAATTATTGCACTCACTAAGCATTAGCTTACCCCTCTCGTTGTTTATCTTTTTAGATGCAGGTGTGGACAAGGGCAAGGGGTTATTGGGCACTAGGTGTCCTTGTTGATGTTATGATGAAGCTTTTGGAAGTTGACCTACGTTTTGGGTAGTTTAGTCCCAAACCATGCTCAAGGGGTCGTTTGAATTATAAACTATCATTTGTAGTTGGTCAAACTTGTATCATATTCGTTAATGGCCTTCGTGCCTTTTTGTAAACATTAAACTCGTAGTATGTTTTTAACGAAGCGTGTGGAATGGTTTACATATTTAATTGGCGCATAAATGTGCATCATTTAAAAAAAAAAAAATTTATCGTACGGAATACGGGTTGGGTTGTTTCAAATTAAATGCACACATGTGATACGCCGTTTCGTAGATAATTATGCATACAATGCAACTAAACACTTACCAACAATAATTCATGGCATTCAAAGCATCAAAGGTTCATTTCAAGTTCATCAAACCCTAACTCAAATCCACCAAAATCAATAATCAAGTTTATGATGTTTTCTAAAGCAACCTACACATCAAATTGAAGCTAGTGATACTAGGAACACATTTAATACTTGCACTTTATCATAACAACAACATTAAATCATCCAAAACTCAAAATCAAATACACACTTTTCATGTTCATGCTAGTTACACTAAAACAACGAGATCGAGCATATAAATCATATATTCATGTTAGACTTGAGCCATAGACACTAATTAACAAATTTATAAGTTAAAAACATCAAGAACACAAAATCTAGTGATTTTAGAAAGTTACCCAAATGTAATGAAATTGGTATGGAATCGAAGAGGAAGTTGCAAGGATTCTAAAAATGCAATTTGTTTGGATTGGTGCTTGCTCGATTTGATTTAGATGAAGAATCTTTAGATTGGTGTTTGAGAGAATATATTAAAAGTATTAAAGAAAAATGGAAATGAAATGGAAAAGGAAAAGGAGGTGGGTGTGACTAGTCCATCTAGTCACATCTTTGTTCAATTAGCGAAACTAGTCCCTCGAGTTCTGTTGCGGGTGCGTGAATTACCTAAACGAGATAATTTAAACGCGTATCAACGGGAGATGTTATAAATATATAACGGACTTTAAAATGAATAAACGAAAAGTAAACGGAAAAAGGCGGGATGTTACAAATACATTACATTTGGTTACATCGCGAGGTACTTGACCTCTATATGATACATTTTACAAACATTGCATTCAATTTTAAAAGACAAACTTTCTTTACATCAAAAATTGATGACATGCATACCATTTCATAATGTGTCCAACTATAATTGACTTATTAATAATCTTGATGAACTCAACGACTCGAATGCAACGTCTTTTGAAATATGTCATGAATGACTCCAAGTAATATCTCTAAAATGAGCAAATGCACAGCGGAAGATTTCTTTCATACTTGAGAATAAACATGCTTTAAAGTGTCAACCAAAAGGTTGGTGAGTTCATTAGTTTATCATAAACGATCATTTTCATCATTTTAATAGACCACAAGAATTTCATTTCCAGTTCTCATAAATATACGTCCCATGCAAAAAGACAAAAATCATTCATATGGATTGAACACCTGGTAACCGACATTAACAAGATGCATATAGGAATATCCCCTATCATTTCGGGAAATCCTTCGGACATGATAAAACAACATCGAAGTACTAAAGCATCCGCTACAACGGATGGGGTTTGTTGAGCCCAATAGATCTATCTTTAGGATTCACGTCAATTAGTAGACTGGTTTACTAATTCTTAGGTTACCAAGTAAAAAGGGGCATATTCGGCTTCGATCGTTCAACCATAGAAAGTAGTTTCAATTACTTGTGTCTATTTCGTAAAACATTTATAAAAATTGCGCATGTATTCTCAGCCCAAAAATATAAAGGGTAAAAAGGCAAATGAAACTCACCATACTGTATTTTGTAGTAAAAATACATATGACGATATTAAACAAGTGTAGGGTTGGCCTCGGATTCACGAACCTATATCAATTGTATATCTATTAAAACATATAATGGGATTCACAAAATTTCATCTATTAATATATATATTATTTGTATATTTGCAATTATATATAATTTATGCTAAATTCCATTTAAAAAGTATACTTATATTATATCTTAAATTATATGTTATATTTATTTATTTTGCATGTATTAATATCTATATATTTAGTTGTATTAATATATATATATATATATATATATATATATATATATATATATATATATATATATATATATATATATATATATATATATATATATATATATATATATATATATATATATATATATATATATGCTTAGTAGTATATTTAAGAAATATTATTAGTTTGTCATATGTACTAAGTATATTTAATGTTCAAAATATTTATTTACTAAAATGATAGTTTTGATAATAATAATTTGCTAATAATAATAAGGATAACTTTATTAATAATGATAATACTAATAATAAGAATGATAATGATAGTCTTTAATAATAATAATAATGATAAGTTATTTTATTTTTACAACAATATTGATAATAATATCTAATACTAATAATGAGTAGTAATAATACTAATGATGATAATAATAATGTTATTAATAATAATGATACTAACAATAATAATACAATAATAATATTACTAATAATAATACTAATAATAATAATAGTATTGATAATACTAATAATCGTTAAATGATAATACTAGTAATAATAATAATGAAATCATAGTTTATATTAATAATCATTTTGTTAATAATAATAACTAACATAATGGCAATAATAATAATAATAATAATAATAATAATAATAATAATAATAATAATAATAATAATAATAATAATAATAATAATAATAATAATAATAATAATAATAATAATAACAATAATAATAATAATAATAATAATAATAATAATAATAATAATAATAATAATAATAATAATAATAATAATAAAAATAAAAAGATTTGAAAACTACCTCAAATGTAATGAATTCCAAAAAAAATAGCCCACACCCGGGCTCGAACCCCTGACCTCTCATAAATTCGTTCAATTATTTATCAAGTGTGCTTTTGGTTCGATGAAACTGGAAAACAGAAAATATTTATAGCAATAAGGCAAATAGATGAATTGAAGAAGTACAGACGAGCAAGCAGTAGTAGGTTAATCGGGTGAGAACGGTGGCGGTTATTGGCGGTTTAATGATGGTTCTTTGGTTTGATTGTAGTCGGGAAAAAAATAACAGTCCCTTGTTGAACAACCCTAGTAGCGATGGTGGTTTAGTGGAAGGAATAGAGGGAAAAGAGAGAGATAAAGAGAGGGAGAGGTGTGATTTATGATGGTGTTGATGTGCTGTAAACAGAAAACAGGAACAAAGGTAGTAGCTACAACTTTTGCATTTTTCATTCCTAACAGAAATATCGGGTAACAGTTTTTGTTAATGGCGATTGTTTAAGTGGTTTGTGGTGGTTTGCAGCTGCATAGAAGTAGTCTTTTTGGTATTTGTTTTGGCGAATAGAAGCAGTCAACATAGATGAAGATAAATGGTGTTGTGATAGGAGTCGATCGAGCAAGAAACAAATTTATGGGTGGTGGTGTTTTATAGTGTGACGACCCAGGAATTTTCGACCAAATTTAAACTTAATCTTTATATGTTTCCGATACGATAAGCAAAGTATGTAATGTTGAGTCTAGAAAATTTTGAAACGATGTTCATATATTCGTTTGGCCTTCGACTAGTTCCGACGATTCATGAATAACTATTTGTAAATAGATACATATATATTTAAAAATGTATATATGTATATTTTAATATAATTTGAAATATTATATTATGTAGTTATTGGAATTAATTTTGTAAAATAAAATGATATAAGTAATAATAAAATTTTTATTAAAATAATAAATATATATAAAGTATATTGAAAATATATATTTGGTTTTGAATTCATTCTGTAAACGATAGTAATACTCGTTCATCAATCGATGGTTAATTAAGCAAGTTTAATTCAAACTTATGTAATTTTAAAATAAACAGTGATACGAAAATGAGTTCTATAAATTTTAGGCTTACTAAAAATGTATTTAGGAACTATTTGTTAAGTTTTAACACTTTTTATATTTTACCCATAAATGAGAGGAACAGTTGATGTAATTTGTGATGCCCCGTACAAAACCATCGTGTACGAATCATCAACAACAGGATCATTACAAGGTTAAGTACTATATGTTGTATTAAAAGAAGTTGCATTCACGATAAAAAGATGACGTCATAACCGACGTCAATTGTTTTACACCAATAGTATGCTTCTACGAATAGCAAGCATGAATAAATGTATGTGACCCTTAGGTCGTTACAAAACATAGTTTCAAATGTATTAAAGTTTGAATGCAAGATAAACAGTTCATGCGGTGATCACACTAGAGCAGCAGGTGTCTACGGCAAGACTAGCACGACAGCGGAAGCAAATAACCTTAAGCACCTGAAAAAAACATGCTTAAAAATGTCAACACAAAGGTTGGTGAGCTATAGTTTAAGTATAACAGTATGTAAGGTAGGCCACGAGATTTCAGTGCTACAAAGAGCGTTTCAAAACAGTATGATAAAGTATATGTTAACCATGGGCACTTGGTAACTAACTTAACGTTTATACCCCCTGAAAGTATACTTGGCAAGTGCGTATGTCTACGAAGTATTAAATACTCGTTAAATGCTAGCGCTACTAGCTCGAGTGGGGATGTCAAACCCTATGGATCCATATCTAAGATTCACTTTCACGGTTCAAAAACCAATGATTAAACGTTACCGAGCTAAAGGGAATGTTTATGCCGTTGTATAACCCACATATATATAAAGTTTAAGTACTCGTGCCTAGTATGTAAAACATAAAATCCGCATGTATTCTCAGTTCCCAAAATAAGTTAAAGTAAAAAGGGAATGCTATAACTCACAATGATAAAGTAGCGGTAAAGTATGACTCGGAAAGTAAGCAAGTAATGAAGGTTGTCCAAACGGGTCCTCAACCTAAGTCAAATAGTACTAAGTCATTAAATTGTCCTAATAGGTTTAAAAGTATGTAAATAAGGTCTTAAGGGTCATCATCATTCATCATTAAACAAAAGGTGTAAAGTAAGTTTCGTTCATGAAAGTAGTTTAAAACAAAGGCTGAGTTCGGTCAGTCACCACGGCCTCTATACCTACTGAAATAAGGCGAAACCAGTGGATATGGCTCCGTCTATGAGTCCTTTAGTTGTGGTAAAAATTACAGAAGCAAACTCGTCTTCGTTTGACCATGGCGACGGCCTAAGTGCGAGTAGGTCAGAATTTTCAGCACAACGTTAAATGGACATAGTGACGATCGGAGGGCCATAAATCCTAAACCGTAACTCGGATTAAGACAAGTCCTATATGAAAAGTTATCTAATCGAACAGAGCTATCTGAAAATCATAATTACAGTAGGCCAGGTCGTAAGTTTCAGACACATAAACAGTAGAACACTAGGGTCAGTAGGTTCTGGTGGTTCTTGGTGCTCGATGCTTATCATGGTTCTCATCCTTGATGCATATAGCTTCAAGTGTACAACTCGTTGATGTGTTTGCATCATTTTCACCAAGGTTTGACCATCATAACCCAAGTGTAAGTCTAAGACATGAAGCACAACTCACTTAAGTGTTGCAAGTGTTTTGATGAACCAAAGTTACATCAAAGTCTTAGATCTAACACATACATGAACTTTAAAACTAATAATAAGTTACAAACTTGAAAGTGAACTTATGAAATCAAGATCTTAAGTTGTTGAACATAGTTCTTAGTTTGATCTTGAAGATCCAAGACTCAAAAGTCTAGATCTAACATAAGTGTACAAAGTTATAATTAAAGAAAGCTTACTTACATGTTCTTGAACCTTCAAAGTTAACTTTTGTTCAAGATAAATGAGATCAAAGTTAACTAGTAACATTTGACCAATTTTAACCAACAAACATGAATTTAAAGTGCATAATATAAGGAAATAAACTAAGTAAACAAGTAAATAAGTTCATGAGTTTCATACTTTAAAGATTCAAGCCTAAGTCTTGATCTTTAAGAAAGTAAACTTTTAAGTTTACAAACATGATTCACAAGTATGCTTTCAATACATGAACTTTGATCTTTAAACAAGTGTTAAGTGTAGATCATAAACTAGAAAGTTTATGTCTTGTATGTCTTGTAAGAACAAGTTGATATGAAAAATCAAACTAGCAAGTTTGATTCTTAATAATTAGTAAACAACAACAACTAGTAAGTAACTTAACAAAGACAAGTAAAAAAACAAGTGAATGATGATGATGTTCAAGTAAGGAATTCGGTTTTTAGACAAAGAAAAGAGAAGAAGAATGTTCATATTACTTACAAGACTTGAGAGAGAAAAGAGAGGAAAAGTTGAGAGAATTTGGAAGCAAGTAGTGTGTGTTTGAAATGTGAAGTGAATACAAGTGAGAGTAATACAAAAAAAAATGAAACCAAAACCCCCTAAAGGCCATAAAGGCCGACGGTTAGGATGGGTCAAGGGGGAGAAGAATGTCCTTGAGGTCTTGCATGGTAAAGCGTTAAAAGGTGGATAAATGAGGCGTTTTCATGGGGATTATGTAGTAACAAGATTCCATGACTAGTTAAACCATTTAGTTATGTTCTAAGGTAATACTTACAAGTAGTGTTGGGCTAATAAGTCCACAAAAGATGTAGGGTGGGCTTCCAAACCCACTAATCATTAATAAAGGCACATGTTCCATTAATTAACAAGTAAATCCAATTAAAGCCCAAGTAATTAACTAATATCCATAGTTAATCAAAATGATTAATAAAATTTAATCATGAATGTAAATAATACTTGAAAATATTATTCGTGCAAGTTTCGTGTGTCACAAAGATGTTTCGGGCAATTAAAGTCAAGTACGGGCAATCATGGCAACATGTAAATGTAATAACATACATTTGTTTAATCACAAGTATTAATAATAATAATTATTAATAAATAACGTTGGAAAATCCAGGGTCGTTACATTACCCACCTGTTAAAGAAAATTTTGTCCCGAAATTTAAGCTGAGGTAGATGGAGGAGTTGGGAAAAGGTGAGGATACTTCGGCATCATTTGATCCTCTCACTCCCAAGTAAACTCAGGTCCTCGTTTGGCATTCCATCATACTCGGACGATCGGAATCTTGTTGCGTTTCAAAGTCTTGACCTCACGATCCATAATCTCGACAGGTTCCTCCACGAAGTGGAGTTTGTCATCAATTGTAAGTTCTTTCAGTGGTATGATAAGTTCGGGTGCAGCAAGACACTTCTTCAAGTTTGACACGTGGAAGGTAGGATGAACTGAGCTCAATTGTGCTGGTAGATCCAAACGGTAAGCAACGGGTCCAACACGTTCCAAAATTTCAAAAGGACCAATGTATCGTGGGTTTAACTTTCCACGTTTTCCAAAACGGATCACACCTTTCCAAGGTGCAACCTTTAACATTACACGGTCGCCCACGTTGAATTCAAAGTCCTTACGTTTAAGATACGCATAACTCTTTTGACGATCACGGGCTGTCTTAAGTCTAGCTTGAATCTGAGCAATCTTCTCCGCTGTTTCATGGACTACCTCGGGTCCGGTGATTTGCTTTTCACCTACTTCGGCCCACCAAATAGGAGATCGGCACTTACGGCCATACAATGCTTCAAAAGGCGCGGCATTAATGCTTGAGTGATAACTGTTGTTGTACGAGAATTCGGCTAACGGCAAATGCCTTTACCAGGCCTTTCCGAAATCGATGACACATGCACGCAACATGTCTTCCAATGTCTGAATCGTTCATTCACTTTGCCCGTCGGTCTATGGGTGATATGCAGTACTCATGTCAAGACGGGTTCCCATGGCTTCTTGCAAAGAACGCCAAAATCTAGAAGCAAAACGAGGATCGCGATCTGAGATGATCAATAAAGGTACCCCATGACGAGATACAACCTCCTTGATGTATAGTTGAGCAAGTCTCTCCATCGTATCCATTTCCTTCATCGCTAGAAAGCGTGCAGATTTGGTGAGGCGGTTAATAATAACCCAGATGGTATCGTATCCGCCCACCGTCTTTGGTAGCTTGGTGATGAAATCCATCGTTATCCTTTCCCACTTCCATTGTGGGATTTTCGGTTGCTGAAGTAACCCAGAAGGTCTCTGATGCTCGGCTTTAACCTTCGAGCAAGTCAAACACTTACCAACATAAGTCGCAACGTCCTTTTTAAGATTCGGCCACCAATACTGTTCTTTAAGGTCGTGGTACATTTTGCTCGCTCCAGGATGAATCGAATATCTCGATTTGTGTGCTTCATAAAGTATAAGGTTCCGTAGATCTCCATAAAGAGGTACCCAAATTCTTCCGGCATAACATCGGAGTCCAGACTCCCTAACCTCGAATCGAGAGACGAGTATGTTCAAATGTTCATGAGTTATATTCTCCTTCTTGAGAGCCTCATCTTGGGCTACTCTGATCTGGCTGTTGAGGTTCGAATGAATGGTAATGTTCAGAGCCCTAACACGAAGAGGTTCCGTCCTCTCCTTTCGGCTTAAAGCGTCAGCTACAACATTGGCCTTACCAGGATGATAACGAAGTTCACAATCGTAGTCGTTGAGCGTCTCGATCCATCGACGCTGTCTCATATTCAGTTGCTTCTGATCGAATATATGTTGGAGACTCTTGTGATCGGTGAAGATAGTGCTCTTAGTTGCATACAAATAGTGTCTCCACAATTTAAGCGCAAAGACAACGGCTCCAAGTTCAAGATCGTGAGTAGTGTAGTTCTGCTCGTGAATCTTCAATTGGCGGGAGGCATAGGCAATAACTTTTGATCGTTGCATCAGTACACAACCAAAACCACTCTTTGATGCATCACAATAAATAACAAAGTCGTCACTGCCCTCAGGAAGTGATAGGATAGGTGCGGTGGTTAACTTCTTCTTCAAAGTTTGAAATGCCGATTCATGTGCGGGTTCCCAAATGAACTTCTTGCCCTTGTGAGTCAGTGCGGTCAAAGGACGCGCAATTAGAGAAAATCCTTCAATGAACCTTCGGTAGTAACCGGCGAGACGTAAAAATTGGCGAATATGAGTCGGAGTATTGGGGGTCTCCCACTTGCTGATAGCTTCAATCTTGGCGGGATCAACTTTGATACCCTGGTCGCTCACAACATGACCCAGAAATTGGACTTCCTTCAACCAAAATTCACACTTGGAGAATTTGGCGTAAAGTTGCTCTTGTCTCAAGAGTTCAAGTACTAATCGGAGATGTTGCTCATGCTCTTCTTCGCTCTTAGAGTATATGAGGATATCATCTATGAAGACGATAACAAACTTATCCAAGTACGGCTTGCAGACACGATTCATAAGATCTATGAACACGGCAGGTGCGTTGGTTAATCCGAATGGCATCACGAGAAATTCATAATGACCATAACGTGTTCTGAATGCAGTTTTCATCATGTCACTTTCCTTCACCCTCAACTAGTGATAACCGATTCGCAAATCTATCTTTTAGTAGACACTCGATCCTTGTAGTTGGTCAAACAGATCGTCAATTCTAGGAAGAGGATACCGATTCTTGATTGTCAATTTGTTAAGTTCACGGTAGTCGATACACATACGGAAGGATCCATCCTTCTTCTTCACAAACAGAACAGGTGCGCCCCAAGGCGAGAAACTTGGTTGGATAAACCCTCGGTCAAGTAGTTCTTGTAGTTGGCTCTGTAATTCTTGCATCTCAGAAGGTGCGAGTCTATAAGGTGCGCGAGCTACAGGTGCAGCTCCTGGTACTAAGTCGATCTGAAACTCTACTGCTCTCTGTGACGGTAATCCAGGCAATTCCTCTGGGAAGACATCGGAAAATTCGTTCACAATTCGAACGTCGTTCACATTCTTCACCTCGGTTTCTACTGTTTTCACATGCGCTAGGACAGCAAGACGTCCTTTCTTCATAATCTTTTGTGCTTTCACGCAACTAATGAGGTTTAGCTTCGAGGTACATCTCTCTCCGTAGATGATCAGTGGCTCCCCGTCTCCTTGTGGTATACGAAGTGCTTTATCTCTGCAGATAATATCGGCCCTTATCTTGCTCAACCAATCCATACCGACTATCATGTCAAAACTTCCTAGTTTGATGGGTATCAAATCAATTTCGAAATCTGCACCAGCTATGTTGATAATAGCTCCTCGACTGATATGGTCAATTTTCTCAAGTTTTCCATTGGCGACCTCGACAAGCATACTCTCTTTTAACGGGACTAAAGACCAATTAATCTTATCGCAAAAATGTCTACATACATAACTTCTATCTGCACCAGTATCAAACAAGACAGAAGCTAAAAGATTGTTGATTTTGAATATACCTGTCACCAAGTTAGGGTTTTCGCGTGCGTCCCTTGCATTAACATTGAAAGATCTAGCGCGTGGTGGTCCGCCATCTTTTCGCTTATTTGGACACGCATTTCTGAAATGGCCCATCTGCCCGCATTCGTAACACTTCTTCGGCCCATTGGGGTTCGGCTTCCCATTCAAAGTGGTGACCTTGCAGTCTTTTCCAACATGCCCAGACCGTTGACACTTCTCGCAGACAACATTGCAATACCCAGTGTGGTGTTTGTAACACCTCTTGCATTGTGGTAAGGTTCCTTTGTAGTTCGGGTTTGAGTTGGTGTTCGGATTGGGGTTTCCACCGTTGTTGTTTCCTCTGAAACCCTCATGTCATTTTTCCGGGTTCTGTTCATAGTTTCTTCCCCTATTGTTATTGTTGTTGTGGTTATCCCATTTGCGCTTCTCGCTAGTACCAGCTTCAGACTTAGTTTTATCCGGTTCATCGATGGTTATTTGATTCATTAAAGTATGCACCATGCGCATCGCTTTGGGAACATTTGGTGGCTTGGACGAGGTGACATTACCCTTAATGCTCTTAGGGAGTCCCCAGAAGTACCTTTCCATTCGCTTGAATTCCGTAGTGACCATTGTCGGACACATCAAGGCTAATTCTAAAAATCTCCTGTTGTAACCATCAAGGTCGTTCCCAACGGCCATTAACTGCATGAATTCCATTTCCATCTTTTGGATTTCGGTTCTCGGACAATACTCATCAATCATGGCACACTTAAATTCTTCCCATGGTGTAGCATACGCCTCATCAATGCCTTGTGCCTGTGCCATTGTGTTCCACCATGTGAGCGCGCCGTCAGACAGCGTGCAAGAAGCAAATTTGGTTTTGTTGTCCTCCGAATAGTTGCTACTCGAAATACTGATTCAAGTTTCTCGAACCATCTGGTGAGACCAACCGGTCCCTCAGTGCCGCTGAAGTTATGTGGTTTACAGCTCTGGAATTCCTTGTAAGTACACCCATTTCGAATGGGTTGAATAACCGGTGGTGGTGGCGATGCCGGTGGAGCTTGGGGTTGCATTTCTGCAATGGCTGCGGCTACCCTTTCGGCAATCATCTCTTCGATTTGGGCGGTGGTAGGTGTTGATCGTCCGTTGGCCATGATGTTCTAAACAAAAATTTTGACTCAAGTCAAAATCCAGCATTGAAATAGTAATAATACAGTATACGACAACCAACATGGAATCAATACATCACATGTTATTAAATAACACATCTAGGTACAAATACCACAGAATCATCATACAGTAATGTAAATAGAACATCGTGCAAGAATTAAATAACGCAAAGTTCCATTCATTAATAATAATAAGTTTCATACATCATGATAGATTCGTACAATACATAAGTGAAACATAAAACTACAACTAGATTGCATAATGAAATCTAAATACAAAAGCCCTACGGTGAAGGTGGGTGTAGGATGTCCATAACATGAGACATCTGCTCCTCAAGCTCAGCTACCCGAGCTCGGAGGATCTCCACCTCCCTTTTCAATTCCTCGACTGTGGGAGATGGTGGGGCAGGCGGTGCTGGCGGTGCTAGCGGTGCGGGTGGTGCAAGTGGTGCAGACATTACATAACGGGGTGCAGAGGTTCCGGCTCCAGAAATAGTCAATACGTAACGGGGTGCCTTACGCACTTGTGGGTCGATAGGGTACGGCACAAGCCGCTTACGAGCAGTAACCCGACGACGTCGACCAAACACGTCAGTGAAGGCTCGTCCTCCGTTGATCCCCGGAATGATGGTACCATCGAAGCGATACCGCTTCTTCGGTGGGGTGGAGGGTGGCTGAATAGGTACATCAGCAGGGTCCTCATCATCGCTGAAGTCGTCTGAGGAGGTGTCGTCGGATGAAGCATCAGTGGATGGCGGGTCGTCCGAATCATGTGGTGGCTGTACGGGTGGCTGAACTGGTCGTCCTTGAGCGGCCATCATCTGTTGGTAACGAGCGGGTCCGATCGAAATGAGACGTCCATCAGGGGCGCGTCGGCACCAATGGCGATACCGGTTGCGGAACGGACCTTCCCCGAACTCCGTGGGAATCACAATCTCACCGGAGTTGGGCTGTGATCCTGAGGTTCCGGGGGTAGATGGAGCTGGAATCTCCGAAGGGTCCTGGGCTCCGCTAGAAGTAACCACTGGGGCAGGCGCCTGGCTGCTAGTCCCGGAAGATGAAGCGCTGGGGTCACTCGTGGGTAGCGGGATCGGTGTGTCGGCAGCAGCAGCAGCAGGTGGGGTGGCTGACGAGTCTGAACTGCCCAAAACGATGGCAGGTGGAGTATCCAACATCTGAACAAGGAAAAATAAATTTTTCCATGTCAGTAAGTCATAAAGCAAGCACGTATTAGGCCAACAGTTTAAATCATGTATAAAAATAAGTAGCATGGCAATAATAACGAATCGTACAGAAGTAGCATGTAATCGAAAGCAAGTAATATCATATAGTAGTGAAATCATGGAGTAGCATACAACATGTAGTAGTAAAAGTAAGCAGCAGCATGCAGTAAGTTTAGCAGAAACACGTAAACTGGAAAGTTGTAGATTAGTCCTATTAGTGAATCCTACTCAGGTCGGTCTTAGACTCACTAATGCATCCTAATTCCTTACAACCAATGCTCTGATACCAAATGTGATGCCCCGTACAAAACCATCGTGTACGAATCATCAACAACAGGATCATTACAAGGTTAAGTACTATATGCTGTAATAAAATAAGTTGCATTCACGATAAAAAGATTACGTCATAACCGACGTCAATTGTTTTACACCAACAGTATGCTTCTACGAATAGCAAGCATGAATAAATGTATGTGACCCTTAGGTCGTTACAAAACATAGTTTCAAATGTATTTAAGTTTGAATGCAAGATAAACAGTTCATGCGGTGATAACACTAGAGCAGCGGGTGTCTACGGAAAGACTAGCATGACAGCAGAAGCAAATAACCTTAAGCACCTGAGAAAAACATTCTTAAAAACATTAAAACAAAGGTTGGTGAGCTATAGTTTAAGTATAACACTATGTAAGGTAGGCCACGAGATTTCAGTGCTACAAAGAGCGTTTCAAAACAGTATGATAAAGTATATGTTAACCGTGGGCACTTGGTAACTAACTTAAAGTTTATACCCCCTGAAAGTACACTTGGCAAGTGCGTATGTCTACGAAGTATTAAACACTCGTTAAATGCTAGCGCTACTAGCCCGAGTGGGGATGTCAAACTCTACGGATCCATATCTAAGATTCGCATTCACGATTCAAAAACCAATGATTAAACGTTACCGAGCTAAAGGGAATGTTTATGCCATTGTATAACCCACACATATATAAAGTAGAAGTACTCGTGCCTAGTATGTAAAACATAAAATCCGCATGTATTCTTAGTTCCCAAAATAAGTTAAAGTAAAAAGGGAATGCTATAACTCACAATGATAAAGTAGCGGTAAAGTATGACTCAGAAAGTAAGCAAGTAATGAAGGTTGTCCAAATGGGTCCTCAACCTAAGTCAAATAGTACTAAGTCAGTAAATTGTCCAAATAGGTTAAAAGTATGTAAATAAGGTCTTAAGGGTCATCATCATTCATCATTAAACAAAAGGTGTAAAGTAAGTTTCGTTCATGAAAGTAGTTTAAAACAAAGGCTGAGTTCGGTCAGTCACCACGGCCTCTATACCTACTGAAATAAGGTGAGACCAGTGGCCATGGCTCCGTCTATGAGTCCTTTAGTTGTGGTAAAAATTACAGAAGCAAACTTGTCTTTGTTTGACCGTGGCGACGGTCTAAGTGCGAGTAGGTCAGAATTTTCAGCACAACGTTAAATGAACATAGTGACGATCGGAGGGCCATAAATCCTAAACAGTAACTCGGATTAAGACGAGTCCTATATGAAAAGTTATCTACTCGAACAGAGCTATCTGAAAATCATAATTACAGTAGCCCAGGTCGTACGTGTCAGACACAGAAACAGTAGAACAGTAGGGTCAGTAGGTTCCGGTGGTTCTTGGTGCTCGATGCTTATCATGGTTCTCATCCTTGATGCATATAGCTTCAAGTGTACAACTCGTTGATGTGTTTTCATCATTTTCACCAAGGTTTGACCATCATAACCCAAGTGTAAGTCTAAGACATGAAGCACAACTCACTTAAGTGTTGCAAGTGTTTTGATGAACCAAAGTTACATCAAAGTCTTAGATCTAACACATACATGAACTTTAAAACTAATAATAAGTTACAAACTTAAAAGTGAACTTATGAAATCAAGATCTTAAGTTGTAGAACATAGTTCTTAGTTTAATCTTGAAGATCCAAGACTCAAAAGTCTAGATCTAACATAAGTGTACAAAGTTATAATTAAAGAAAGCTTACTTACATGTTCTTGAACCTTCAAAGTTAACTTTTGTTCAAGATAAATGAGATCAAAGTTAACTAGTAACACTTGACCAATTTTAACCAACAAACATGAATTTAAAGTGCATAATATAAGGAAATAAACTAAGTAAACTAGTAAATAAGTTCATGAGTTTCATACTTTAAAGATTCAAGCCTAAGTCTTGATCTTTAAAAAAGTAAACTTTTAAGTTTACAAACATGATTCACAAGTATGCTTTCAACACATGAACTTTGATCTTTAAACAAGTGTTAAGTGTAGATCATAAACTAGAAAGTTTATGTCTTGTATGTCTTGTAAGAACAAGTTGCTATGAAGAATCAAACTAACAAGTTTGATTCTTAATAATTAGTAAATAACAACAACTAGTAAGTAACTTAACAAAGACAAGTAACAAAACAAGTGAATGATGATGATGTTCAAGTAAGGAATTCGGTTTTTAAACAAAGAAAAGAGAAGAAGAATGTTCATATTATTTACAAGACTTGAGAGAGAAAAGAGAGGAAAAGTTGAGAGAATTTGGAAGCAAGTAGTGTGTGTTTGAAATGTGAAGTGAATACAAGTGAGAGTAATACAAAAAAAATGAAACCAAAACCCCCTAAAGGCCATAAAGGCCGACGGTTAGGATGGGTCAAGGGGGGAGAAGAATGTCCATGAGGTCTTGCATGGTAAAGCCTTAAAAGGTGGATAAATGAGGTGTTTTCATGGGGATTATGTAGTAACAAGATTCCATGACTAGTTAAACCATTTAGTTATGTTCTAAGGTAATACTTACAAGTAGTGTTGGGCTAATAAGTCCACAAAAGATGTAGGGTGGGCTTCCAAGCCCACTAATCACTAATAAAGGCCCATGTTTCATTAATTAACAAGTAAATCCAATTAAAGCCCAAGTAATTAACTAATATCCATAGTTAATCAAAATGATTAATAAAATTTAATCATGAATGTAAATAATACTTGAAAATATTATTCGTGCAAGTTTCATGTGTCACAAAGACGTTTCGGACAATTAAAGTCAAGTACGGGCAATCATGGCAACATGTAAATGTAATAACATACATTTGTTTAATCACAAGTATTAATAATAATTATTATTAATAAATAACGTTGGAAAATCCAGGGTTGTTACATAATTTTTATTTAACAAATTAAGGATCGAATTTTATACCATAATGACCAAAATAAATAAATATAGTTAATTTAAAAATATGAGATTTTTCTGAAGACTTTCATTCGTCACCAATTATCAACGGAGTACGAAATAGTAGTCTGTGAAAACTATCGGTATAACTAATCATAATAATGGGCGAACTATTTCTGATTGATATAATCACACACTAAATCTTAAATCATATTATAACTACTAATTGATACTATGCTTGATTGAAGAATTTATATGATTACTGTGTTTGTAGATACATATATGTCTTGCAAATAATTGAATCTTTGTGGTTGTCTTTGTTTCCTTTCATTATCATAAATGTAATATATATACTCATATAACTGTGCAAGATGTAACATCTTTTCATCCATCTTTCTATATTATCTGTCTAAGTCATCAACCACTAGCACATTAAGCATATTAAATGACCTTTGCAAAACTTGAGTCATATGTGCTTTTTCTTCTTTCTTATTCTATCGACCCTACACAACATCCAATACTAGAACCCATGAAAAACCATCATAAATCCTGCAACTTTTGGGTTGTTTTGCTACGATTATTATCGTCTTGATCAACCATCATCTGTTTAACTTTAACAACCATTATCACCATATCCGTTGAACCATCTTGAACCCATCATCATACAATCAAAAATATCACCAATCACCCCCGGCCAATACCATTATAACAGTTAACAAACACGTCTTCGTTTTATAACTTCTTTTTGTTTATTTCTATTTCTTTCATTGTGTTCAATTCACCATCTTCTTAATCACCACACCAAATGCCACCCCTCACCCTCTCTTGTTGTTTTTCCTGATCGAACAAGCACACAACCATCATCAACCTACATGTTATACTACTATCCTTTGAATTGTTTTGTTGTATGAATAAGAACACACCCACACACATGCATCGATCACCACCACAAACCTGCTACTTGTATGCTAACTGCTATTGTTCAATGCAAGAACCCACCATCACAACTGTCCACCTTCATCACCAATAAATAACCGCCACCACCTTCGTCAAAGCTTTACCATTGTTTAAACCCACTTGCAAAGAAAACCCGTCATCACCGTCGGCCACTCCACCATTGAACGCCGACCTCACCATCCATCTTGAACAACCCAAGTAAGAAATCCACTCATTTATTTTTCCCTTTCTTTTCTCTATATGTCGACTGTTCTACTTCATAAAGGTTTTGGGATAAACCTATATCCTTATTATAATGCAACTTGGACCTTTACAGCTAAATGGGTTAAAAAGTTTTCTATGTGGTTGACTACCAACCACCATCGAACCCCACCATCTAAGGAACCTGCTACTGTACGATCCTGTATATATTAAACGATGTAAATGATGATGCTACAGTGAATTAATGAAGATTCTGTGAAAATGGTACTGTGATGATGGAAGGACGATGAAGCCTACAAATATTTCGACTTATCCTGGTTCCTTTGCTTTAAGATTGATACGTTTAATTGGCCAAGAATAAGTAACCCAAAGATGTGGACTTGGTATCACATAAACCCAACGAATGATGATGATAATTGGTGGAGGAATCAAGCGGTATACTTACTTTTTTGTAAACCCCACACCCACTAATTAGTTGTCAAAGGTATATAATTTGTATTATTACTTCACTACGGCTATGGCAAAGGAACCCGTCCCCTTTTGCACTTCATTTACGAGTATGAGTTTTATTAAAATGGATTTGATTAGATTACTAGTGGACTGAATACTTCCATCTGCTATTGGGCCGTATTAGTTGTTTATTGGATTAGATTCTTGGACTTGTTAAAGGGTTGCTGAATGAGGTGCTATTTGGTTTTGTTTGGGCGAAACCCAAGTGGGTTAGATGATAGTCGATGTTTGATGATGGCGATTTAATGGTGAACGTAATTGATAATGATGAGGAGTTAGATGGTAACGAAAATGATACATGAGGGAGATGATGATGCTATGATATGTGTATGAAGATGATAGTTTAAACTAAAAATGATAAACTACCTGTACATGTTAAATGATTAAACGAGCGAGGTATTACAAGGAAAGTAAGGGCGGAGCAATGGTTAGGGGTGTTGATGTTAAGCGAGAGGTCTCGGGTTTAAGCCCAGGCAGCGACATTTATTTGTTTTTAAAGCCTAGATACATTGAGGTAGTCTTTTTATTATAGTTTTTATTTTTATTTTTATTTTTTTTATTATTATTATTGTTGTTGATATTACAATTAAAATTACTTAATATTATTACTAAAACTAGTAACATGATTTTTATTAGTAACATTAAAATAAATTATATTATTATCACTATTAGTACTAGAAAAATCATTAAGTATTATTATTAGCATTATCATTAAGGATATTATTTGTACTATCATTATGATTATGATTGAGACTATCATTATTATTATTATTATTATTATTATTATTATTATTATTATTATTATTATTATTATTATTATTATTATTATTATTATTATTATTATTATTATTTTCATTATTATTATTTTCATTACAAATAAATATTATTTTAACGCCTTGAATCGAGTAAATTTTTTTTTTTTTTTTTGAAAAACAAGGTTACTGCCTGGACAAGGCTTATGCCGCGGCGCGGCCAGCCTTGTCGCGGCGCGACAATACACAAGAAAATTTATACTTCTTAGCCTTGCTTCTGTTCCCAACATCAGTTATATGCCGCGGCGCGGAGCCCTTGGCCGCGGCGCGACATAACACTAATCCGGGGGCTGATCTGCAACATTTCACTTAAACCAAACTTTTTCACTTTTCATCATACTCAAACATATTTAAAACTGCATAATTCATACACAAACATCAGAAATCAGTTTCTAACATCGTGAACCATCTATAAACAACATTTAGACAACAAAACGTGTTTTCATGAATCAAAACCATCATTTGGTCCCAAGTTCAACAATAACAAACATGACTCATTCAAAGCCCTTGGCGTTTAATAAGCGGTAACCGTAGAGCGTGATTACAAAAAGGGACTTGCAATACCACTTACGCTATGCCAATGCTCCTCTAGCGCTTTACACGGGCTCCTTACCTTCACGATGGACCTTAGCACCTAAAACATAAAACATCATAGGGGTAAGCTTTTGCACTTAGTGAGTTATAGGAAAGTAATAAAACACAAAACACAAAACATGTGGGCATAAATCATAACACTTATCCTTCAACCCATTGGTTGCTTGCATACATTCGGATCCAATTCATTCATACCATAGACATGACTTACTAGGCCGAACCTAGTAATCATGCCTAAGCTAACCATAGACATACTAAATATGCCTAAGCTATCATCATCTCATACATAGACACTTAATGTGTCTAAGCTAACACAAACCATAGGCAAGATTACTAGCAATGTAATAACCTTGCCTAAGCTAAACATCAACCATAGATACAACTATTAGGTTAACCCAATAGTTCTATCTAAGCTACATAACTAGTGCACTTAGTCGTTTCTCTCTTGCACGGATGCAATCCGAGAACACTAAGCCACTCTTGACCCGCCCATATTACCCCCTATGAACTCACCTTGCTTAATTGAATTTCCTTGATCACTTGTAACCTCTTTTCCTTGATTAGCACCTATACATGAGCTAATCTCATTAATCATCACTCAATCGAAAATCACAACTTTCATGTATTAATACACTATCATATACTTTCACATTTACTTAACCCCCTAATCACAACATACATACATTCTAGCCTTGATCTCATCTTTTCTAAAACAAGAATATTACCAATTAAACTTCATAACTTTAATCAAGTACATTTACTAGTTCATTTCTTAGCAATACATGCAACTTTTCCTTTAATCCTTTCATTATTTAAGAAATGTGCATACAATCCAATTTCATTACTAACACCCTTAAATTATCAAATAATCAATTTCTATAACCTTCAACAATAACCATAGTTCATACATGAACATCCTTCATCACAATTTCTAGCTAGAACACATAAACTTCTCATTGAGACATTTTAACAAACACTTGGTGTGCATGACTAGGAATCTAACTAGAACATCATCAATCTCACCATAATCATGCCATAAATCTATAATGCAAGTTCATACATGTAATTACTTCCAAAATCATCAACAATTCCATTCTAATTTATTCAAATGTGCACAATTTAACAAATAGCAACTTTCTTAAGCATAATCTCATCATTAACACACAATACAAGCAATACCTAGACACAAAATCCATACCTTGTCTTTTAGAGTTTAAGAACCCTAATTGTGCACCAAGAGAGTGAAATTGGAAGATTAAAGCTTGCTAGAGTGATTAAGGTGTGTTAGATTTCACTAAATTCAAGCTTGCATGAGTTTAATTTCATCAATTGGTGATCTCCTTTTTCTTCCTCCTCCAAGTCGACACACACACATACAACCAGGAGGTTTCTTTATTTTTTTGTGAATAAATTCAATTTCCAGCATTTCTAATTTCTTTTATTTAATATAACTTTGGTCTATTAGCAATTTCAACCCTCCCCATCACATCTATAGTTAGGGAAGTCCTTAATTCTAACTTTGCACCATTAGTCCTTCTTAACTTAACCAATAAACTTAACTTTTATCCATTTAACATAAAACAACCTTTACCATATAATTTCTTAGCAATTAAAATTTACATAAAATAATACCTTAAATATTTGGGATGTTACAACTCTCCCCCTCTTGGATCGTTCGCGTCCTCGCGAACCACTCTTGATGCAATGACGGATAATACTTCATGAGCCATTCTTCGGGTTCCCATGTACATTCGGAACCTTTTCTAAATTGCCATAATACCTTCAACAATGTAACCGACTTATTTCTCAAGCGCTTAACCTTTTGCTCCAATATCTTTATTGGCTTCTCCGCATATCTTAACTTATTATCAACCTCAATTTCATTCAAAGGAACATAAGTTGATTCATCCGCCAAACACTTTCTCAATTGTGACACGTGAAACGTGTCGTGAATATTACTCAATTCATCGGGTAAAGCCAAACGGTAGGCTACCTTCCCAACTTTCGCCACTATCTCAAATGGTCCCACGAACCTTGGACCCAATTTTCCCCTCTTTCTAAAACGAATGATGCCTTTCCATGGAGAAACTTTTAACATCACTTTATCACCTACTTGAAATTCTATCGGTTTTCTCCTTTTATCAACATAAGACTTTTGTCGATCTTGCGCCGCCTTCATTCTTTCACGAATTTGGTCAATCATCTCGGTGGTTTGTTGTACTATTTCCGTGCTTCCTAATTCCCGTTGACCTACTTCGCCCCAACATATCGGGGTTCTACACCTCCTTCCATACAACATCTCATAAGGCGCCATTCCGATTGTAGAATGATAACTATTGTTGTACGAAAATTCAACTAAAGGTAAGTGAGTATCCCAACTACCACCAAAATCGATGACGCATGCTCTTAACATATCCTCGAGAGTTTGTATAGTCCGTTCACTTTGACCATCCGTTTGTGGGTGAAACGCGGTACTTATATGTAACTTAGTACCCATTTCCTCTTGAAACTTTCTCCAATATCGAGATGTAAATCGAGTGTCTCGATCCGAAACTATGGAAACCGGTACTCCATGCCTTGCAACAACTTCCTTCATATACAACTTAGACATTGCTTCCGATGAAGAAGCTTCTCTTATTGCCAAAAATAATGCACTCTTAGTCAATCTATCAACAATAACCCAAATTGCATCGTGTTGTCTAGGGGTCTTAGGCAACTTAGTCACTAAATCCATTGTAATATGCTCCCATTTCCAAACCGGTACCTCTAAAGGTTGCATCTTACCATAAGGCATTTGATGATCGGCTTTCACTTGAAGACAAGTAAGACACTTGTGTACATACTTAACTATATCCCTCTTCATTCCCGGCCACCAATAGTCTTTCCTTAAATCTCTATACATTTTCGTAGCACCGGGGTGAATCGAATACTTAGACTTGTGAGCTAAGTCTAGGAGCTCACTTCTAACGCCACTTTGCAAAGGTACCCAAATCCTCCCATATCTAAGCCTTAAACCACGGGAATCTACCACAAAATTATCAACTTGCCCCTTGATCCTTTCTTTTCTCACGTTTTCGGGCGATAACGCTTCACCTTGTGCAACATGAATATCATCAAATATTCGAGGCGATATTACCATAGCCAAACTTGTTATCTTAATCGGTTGATGACTCGACTTCCTACTAAGAGCATCCGCCACCACATTCGCTTTTCCGGGATGATATAAAATCTCACAATCATAATCTTTCACCAAATTGAGACCTCTCCTTTGCCTATCATTCAAATCCCTTTGATCAAACAAATACTTTAAGTTCTTATGATCGGTATAAATGGAAAACTTAACACCATAAAGATAATGACGCCAAATCTTTAAAGCAAAAACTACGGCCGTCAATTCTAAATCATGCGTAGGGTAACGTTTCTCGTGTTCCTTCAATTGCCGGGAAGCATAAGCTATGACCTTTCCATTTTGCATCAATACACACCCTAAGCCTTTCTTAGAAGCATCACAATAAACCGTCATGTTCTCATTCCCTTCCGGTAAAACCAATATGGGAGCTTGAACAAGCTTCTCCTTAAGGAGTTGAAACGCTTGTTCTTGCTTTTCTTCCCATCTCCATGGCACACTTTTACGAGTCAACTTGGTGAGTGGGGTGGCTATTCTAGAGAAATCTTGTATAAACCGTCGATAATACCCCGCTAAACCTAGAAAACTCCTAACCTCGGTAGGATTAGTAGGTGGTTCCCATCTCATAATTGCCTCTATCTTTACCGGATCAACACAAATACCCTTCTTATTAATGACATGGCCCAAAAATTGAACTTCACGAAGCCAAAATTCACACTTAGAGAACTTAGCAAACAATCTTTCTCTTCTTAAAGTCTCTAACACTTGTCTTAAATGCACCGCATGTTCCTCTTCACTCTTAGAATATACCAAGATATCATCTATAAATACAATTACAAACCTATCAAGCATCGGTCGACAAACCCTATTCATCAAATCCATAAATGCGGCCGGAGCATTTGTTAATCCAAACGGCATAACCACAAACTCATAATGACCATACCTCGTTCGAAAAGCCGTTTTAGGGACATCTTCTTCCCTCACTTTCAATTGATGGTAACCCGACCTTAAATCTATCTTTGAAAAGAAACTTACACCTTGTAATTGGTCGAACACATCATCTATCCTTGGCAACGGATACTTATTCTTAATAGTGACTTTATTCAATTCTCGATAATCAATACACATTCTCATAGTCCCATCCTTCTTTTTCACAAATAAAACCGGAGCTCCCCATGGTGAACTACTAGGACGTATAAAACTTTTATCTATCAAATCTTGCAATTGAGTCATCATTTCTCTCATTTCCGATGGGGCTAATCGATATGGAGCTTTGGCAATTGGCGTGGCCCCGGGTATCAAATCTATTCTAAATTCTACCTCACGCTCGGGAGGTACACCGGGCAATTCACTTGGAAACACATCCGGAAACTCGTTAACTATTGGTACATCATCTAATTCAACAATCTTTCTCGAATTATCAACAACATGTGCCAAAAACGCACAACACCCATGAGACAAAAACCTTTTAGCCTTAGCATACGTGCATATAGGGATAGCACGCCTAGCTCGTTCCCCATAAATCCATATAACCTTTCCACTAGGTGATTGAACTAACACAATTTTCTTACGACACAAAATTATCCCTTCATTGTCATCTAGCCAATCCATGCCCACAATTACTTGAAATTCCCCCATATGCATGGGTATTAAATCAATGACAAACTTTTCATCATCCAAAATAATTTCACATCCTTTAATGGTACTATACACCATCACAGTCTTATTATCCGCTATTTCAACCTCTAATGGGTGTTCTAACATACTAGGGGTCATATTAAAATGCTTACAAAAAGAATATGATACGAACGACCGCGTAGCACCGGAATCAAACAAAACATGCGCAGGTAAAGAGTTTACAATAAAGGTACCTGACACCACATTTTGGGACTCCTTCGCTTCGAGTGCGGTAATCTGATGAGCTCGGGCCCTTGGTTGGCTATCACTAGTCTTCGGTTCCGTCTTAACCTCTTTCTTAACACTACCACTAGCTAAATCCTTCTTGTATTCCGGACATTCGGCTTGAAAGTGACCTTTCTCAAAACAATAATAACATTGCTTACCTTTCTTAGGACATTCGGCGGCCCTATGTCCCGGCTTTCCACAAGAGTAACAATCGGAGGTACCCGCTTTACATTCACCCGTATGATTTTTACCACATCTAGTACACAACTTGGCTTCTTTCCCACCGCTCTTACCCGACACAAAACCCCCTTTTGACTTGTGCAGGGATTCGGAACCAAACTTACCCTTCTTCGGACTAACATTTTGCATTGCCTTGGAGTCTTGATCTAACTTTCGCTTAAACGCCGCCTTCTTCCTAAGTTCGTGTTCTCTAACAAGTGCTCTATTCATCATTTCGGCCAAAGTCTTATACGTGCTCTTGTCAATAAACTCACTTATCTCGGGATTCAACTTTTCATGATAATGATCCATCATCAACTTGGGACTTGACACAAAGTCCGGACAAAATCGAGACTTATCATTGAACTCGGCATTAAACTCGGTCACCGACTTACTTCCATGCTCTATATTCATAAACTCGGATTTCAACCTACTAACCTCAGCGGGTGGAGCAAATTGAGTCATAAACATTTCACGGAACTTGTCCCATGAGAAACTTGTAGCCACGTCTCGCCCATGAGACTTAACTATAAAATTCCACCACTCATAACCACTACCCTTCATTTGATGTGCCGCGTAAATTACCTTTAAATGCTCGGGGCATTCACATAGCATAAAAGTTTCTTCAATCTCATCAATCCATCTTTGACTAACAATAGGGTCAACCTTACCATGAAACTCAGGGGGATGGCAATTTGCAAAGTTCTTATATTCAAAACGATCATCCTTTCTTTTAGGGGCTTCTACCTCTTCTTGCCTTACCCCACTTCCCCCTTCACCTCTTAAGGTAGGGTTATTGGCAAAAAAAGTCTTTAACTTCTCATCTAATTGATCATTGATCAACGTCTTGATCTTTTCTAACAAGGTTGGGGTATAACGTATCAAGGCTTGCCCTATTTGCCCCGAAATGTCATTTGGCATGTTAACTTCTTCCGATTCGTTTTGAGAGTCTTCTATAGACTCCGTGGATTGGGTGCGGACGTACTCATCATCCTCATCTTGACCTCGGTTTGGCGATACAATAGCCATTCTGAAAATTACATTCAACCCATTAGTTCAAATACCGGTAACACCATTATTCATCAAAACCAAACAATCCGAAAGAATTCCTAACTCGATTCACCATGACCATAGTAGACGTCCATGTGTACTAAAATGAAGTAATAGCAATGGCCTGTTGTTATTACACCATTTCATTACACATCTAGTCTACCACGACATCATGGCTAGCGAGTATCAAACTCCTTACATAAACCAATTCGTAATCTTATTCATTATACTATGGGTCTTGTCAATGACTCTACCCTATGGAGCATGGCACAACTATACGACTTTAACACTTATGCAAGTCTTAAACCGCTTATCCTTTCGCAACAATGGTTTAAGCCTAGATAATCCCTATCGTGGGTTATCCAAGTCCCTTAAACCACAGCTCTGATACCAACTTTTAACGCCTTGAATCGAGTAAATTTTTTTTTTTTTTTTGAAAAACAAGGTTACTGCCTGGACAAGGCTTATGCCGCGGCGCGGCCAGCCTTGTCGCGGCGCGACAATACACAAGAAAATTTATACTTCTTAGCCTTGCTTCTGTTCCCAACATCAGTTATATGCCGCGGCGCGGAGCCCTTGGCCGCGGCGCGACATAACACTAATCCGGGGGCTGATCTGCAACATTTCACTTAAACCAAACTTTTTCACTTTTCATCATACTCAAACATATTTAAAACTGCATAATTCATACACAAACATCAGAAATCAGTTTCTAACATCGTGAACCATCTATAAACAACATTTAGACAACAAAACGTGTTTTCATGAATCAAAACCATCATTTGGTCCCAAGTTCAACAATAACAAACATGACTCATTCAAAGCCCTTGGCGTTTAATAAGCGGTAACCGTAGAGCGTGATTACAAAAAGGGACTTGCAATACCACTTACGCTATGCCAATGCTCCTCTAGCGCTTTACACGGGCTCCTTACCTTCACGATGGACCTTAGCACCTAAAACATAAAACATCATAGGGGTAAGCTTTTGCACTTAGTGAGTTATAGGAAAGTAATAAAACACAAAACACAAAACATGTGGGCATAAATCATAACACTTATCCTTCAACCCATTGGTTGCTTGCATACATTCGGATCCAATTCATTCATACCATAGACATGACTTACTAGGCCGAACCTAGTAATCATGCCTAAGCTAACCATAGACATACTAAATATGCCTAAGCTATCATCATCTCATACATAGACACTTAATGTGTCTAAGCTAACACAAACCATAGGCAAGATTACTAGCAATGTAATAACCTTGCCTAAGCTAAACATCAACCATAGATACAACTATTAGGTTAACCCAATAGTTCTATCTAAGCTACATAACTAGTGCACTTAGTCGTTTCTCTCTTGCACGGATGCAATCCGAGAACACTAAGCCACTCTTGACCCGCCCATATTACCCCCTATGAACTCACCTTGCTTAATTGAATTTCCTTGATCACTTGTAACCTCTTTTCCTTGATTAGCACCTATACATGAGCTAATCTCATTAATCATCACTCAATCGAAAATCACAACTTTCATGTATTAATACACTATCATATACTTTCACATTTACTTAACCCCCTAATCACAACATACATACATTCTAGCCTTGATCTCATCTTTTCTAAAACAAGAATATTACCAATTAAACTTCATAACTTTAATCAAGTACATTTACTAGTTCATTTCTTAGCAATACATGCAACTTTTCCTTTAATCCTTTCATTATTTAAGAAATGTGCATACAATCCAATTTCATTACTAACACCCTTAAATTATCAAATAATCAATTTCTATAACCTTCAACAATAACCATAGTTCATACATGAACATCCTTCATCACAATTTCTAGCTAGAACACATAAACTTCTCATTGAGACATTTTAACAAACACTTGGTGTGCATGACTAGGAATCTAACTAGAACATCATCAATCTCACCATAATCATGCCATAAATCTATAATGCAAGTTCATACATGTAATTACTTCCAAAATCATCAACAATTCCATTCTAATTTATTCAAATGTGCACAATTTAACAAATAGCAACTTTCTTAAGCATAATCTCATCATTAACACACAATACAAGCAATACCTAGACACAAAATCCATACCTTGTCTTTTAGAGTTTAAGAACCCTAATTGTGCACCAAGAGAGTGAAATTGGAAGATTAAAGCTTGCTAGAGTGATTAAGGTGTGTTAGATTTCACTAAATTCAAGCTTGCATGAGTTTAATTTCATCAATTGGTGATCTCCTTCTTCTTCCTCCTCCAAGTCGACACACACACATACAACCAGGAGGTTTCTTTATTTTTTTGTGAATAAATTCAATTTCCAGCATTTCTAATTTCTTTTATTTAATATAACTTTGGTCTATTAGCAATTTCAACCCTCCCCATCACATCTATAGTTAGGGAAGTCCTTAATTCTAACTTTGCACCATTAGTCCTTCTTAACTTAACCAATAAACTTAACTTTTATCCATTTAACATAAAACAACCTTTACCATATAATTTCTTAGCAATTAAAATTTACATAAAATAATACCTTAAATATTTGGGATGTTACAATTATGTATATAAAAGTATACTTATATTAATACTACATATAATTATATATTGAACATATTTTATAACAAATTATTGATTTTTGATAAAATACTAATTATATATATATATATATATATATATATATATATATATATATATATATAATCATATGTATAAATATTAATTACTTTAAATATATATATAAAATAAATATAGATAACATATAATTTAAGATATAAAATATACATAAAATATATGTATTAATTAGGTTTTATAATAAATTTCATATAACTAAGATATAAAATATACATAAAATATATGTATTAATTAGGTTTTATAATAAATTTCATATAACTACAACACTTAATATATAAATATTATAAGATTAATAAATAAAATTATTTGATTACTATTATATGTGTTAATATAAATAATTGATATAGGTTCATGAATCTGAGGTCAACCATGCATTGTTCAATGTCGTCATATGTATTTTTACTACAAAATACAGTATGGTGAGTTTCATTTGCCTTTTTACCCTTTATATTTTTGGGCTGAGAATACATGCGCAATTTTTATAAATATTTTATGAAATAGACACAAGTAATCGAAACTACATTATATGATTGAATGATCGAAGCCGAATATGCCCCTTTTTACTTGGTAACCTAAGAATTAGTAAACCAGTATACTAATTGACGCGAATCCTAAAGATAGATCTATTGGGCCTAACGAAGCCTCTAACACCCTAGGCAAATCCCACATCGCCCACGGACATGAGTGATCATGGGATTATATGGTAATACACACGCTTAAATGACACAACGCGTTTTGGGACCACATGCAGAGCAGATGTGCGAGTACGCTGCAGTTAAGCGTGCTCGGGCGAGAGCACTACCAGGATGGGTGACCTCCTGGGAAAGTGCTTCTCGTGTGTGGTCGCCAAGAAAAAGCCGTGCGCCTGCGGACAATATTGTGGTCATGTTAAGCTGGGGTGTTACAGAATGGTATCAGAGCCACTCATGTGATGTTGGGGGTGGTGGGGCAAACCTCATCGAGGACGATGAGTCCCTGAGGGAGGGGTGAATGTAACACCCTAGGCAAATCCCACATCGCCCACGGACATGAGTGATCATGAGATTATAAGGTAATACTTGAAATGTCCCGTTCTTATTGATTAAAAACGTTCCATATTAATTGATTTCGTTGCGAGGTTTTGACCTCTATATGAGACGTTTTTCAAAGACTGCATTCATTTTTAAACAAACCATAACCTTTATTTCATCAATAAAGGTTTAAAAAGCTTTACGTAGATTATCAAATAATGATAATCTAAAATATCCTGTTTACACACGACCATTACATAATGGTTTACAATACAAATATGTTACAACAAAATAAGTTTCTTGAATGCAGTTTTTACACAATATCATACAAGCATGGACTCCAAATCTTGTCCTTATTTAAGTATGCGACAGCGGAAGCTCTTAATAATCACCTGAGAATAAACATGCTTAAAACGTCAACAAAAATGTTGGTGAGTTATAGGTTTAACCTATATATATCAAATCGTAACAATAGACCACAAGATTTCATATTTCAATACACATCCCATACATAGAGATAAAAATCATTCATATGGTGAACACCTGGTAACCGACATTAACAAGATGCATATATATAAGAATATCCCCATCATTCCGGGACACCCTTCGGATATGATATAAATTTCGAAGTACTAAAGCATCCGGTACTTTGGATGGGGTTTGTTAGGCCCAATAGATCTATCTTTAGGATTCGCGTCAATTAGGGTGTCTGTTCCCTAATTCTTAGATTACCAGACTTAATAAAAAGGGGCATATTCGATTTTGATAATTCAACCATAGAATGTAGTTTCACGTACTTGTGTCTATTTTGTAAATCATTTATAAAACCTGCATGTATTCTCATCCCAAAAATATTAGATTTTAAAAGTGGGACTATAACTCACTTTCACAGATTTTTACTTCGTCGGGAAGTAAGACTTGGCCACTGGTTGATTCACGAACCTATAACAATATATACATATATATCAAAGTATGCTCAAAATATATTTACAACACTTTTAATATATTTTGATGTTTTAAGTTTATTAAGTCAGCTGTCCTCGTTAGTAACCTACAACTAGTTGTCCACAGTTAGATGTACAGAAATAAATCGATAAATATTATCTTGAATCAATCCACGACCCAGTGTATACGTATCTCAGTATTGATCACAACTCAAACTATATATATTTTGGAATCAACCTCAACCCTGTATAGCTAACTCCAACATTCACATATAGAGTGTCTATGGTTGTTCCGAAATATATATAGATGTGTCGACATGATAGGTCGAAACATTGTATACGTGTCTATGGTATCTCAAGATTACATAATATATAATACAAGTTGATTAAGTTATGGTTGGAATAGATTTGTTACCAATTTTTACGTAGCTAAAATGAGAAAAATTATCCAATCTTCTTTTACCCATAACTTCTTCATTTTAAATCCGTTTTGAGTGAATCAAATTGCTATGGTTTCATATTGAACTCTATTTTATGAATCTAAACAAAAAAAGTATAGGTTTCTAGTCGGAAAAATAAGTTACAAGTCGTTTTTGTAAAGGTAGTCATTTCAGTCGAAAGAACGACGTCTAGATGACCATTTTAGAAAACATACTTCCACTTTGAGTTTAACCATAATTTTTGGATATAGTTTCATGTTCATAATAAAAATCATTTTCTCAGAATAACAACTTTTAAATCAAAGTTTATCATAGTTTTTAATTAACTAACCCAAAACAGCCCGCGGTGTTACTACGACGGCGTAAATCCGGTTTTACGGTGTTTTTCGTGTTTCCAGGTTTTAAATCATTAAGTTAGCATATCATATAGATATAGAACATGTGTTTAGTTGATTTTAAAAGTCAAGTTAGAAGGATTAACTTTTGTTTGCGAACAAGTTTAGAATTAACTAAACTATGTTCTAGTGATTACAAGTTTAAACCTTCGAATAAGATAGCTTTATATGTATGAATCGAATGATGTTATGAACATCATTACTACCTTAAGTTCCTTGGATGAACCTACTGGAAAAGAGAAAAATGGATCTAGCTTCAATGGATCCTTGGATGGCTCAAAGTTCTTGAAGCAAAATCATGACACGAAAACAAGTTCAAGTAAGATCATCACTTGAAATAAGATTGTTATAGTTATAGAAATTGAACCAAAGTTTGAATATGATTATTACCTTGTATTAGAATGATAACCTACTGTAAGAAACAAAGATTTCTTGAGGTTGGATGATCACCTTACAAGATTGGAAGTGAGCTAGCAAACTTGAAAGTATTCTTGATTTTATGAAACTAGAACTTTTGGAATTTATGAAGAACACTTAGAACTTGAAGATAGAACTTGAGAGAGTTCAATTAGATGAAGAAAATTGAAGAATGAAAGTGTTTGTAGGTGTTTTTGGTCGTTGGTGTATGGATTAGATATAAAGGATATGTAATTTTGTTTTCATGTAAATAAGTCATGAATGATTACTCATATTTTTGTAATCTTATGAGATATTTCATGCTAGTTGCCAAATGATGGTTCCCACATGTGTTAGGTGACTCACATGGGCTGCTAAGAGCTGATCATTGGAGTGTATATACCAATAGTAAATACATCTAAAAGCTGTGTATTGTACGAGTACGAATACGGGTGCATACGAGTAGAATTGTTGATGAAACTGAACGAGAATGTAATTGTAAGCATTTTTGTTAAGTAGAAGTATTTTGATAAGTGTATTGAAGTCTTTCAAAAGTGTATAAATACATATTAAAACACTACATGTATATACATTTTAACTGAGTCGTTAAGTCATCGTTAGTCGTTACATGTAAGTGTTGTTTTGAAACCTTTAGGTTAACGATCTTGTTAAATGTTGTTAACCCAATGTTTATAATAACAAAAGAGATTTTAAATTATTATATTATCATGATATTATGATGTACGAATATCTCTTAATATGATATATATATACATTAAATGTCGTTACAACGATAAACGTTACATATATGTCTCGTTTCAAAATCATTAAGTTAGTAGTCTTGTTTTTACATATGTAGTTCATTGTTAATATAATTAATGATATGTTTACTTATCATAATATCATGTTAACTATATATATAACCATATATATGTCATCATATAGTTTTTTTACAAGTTTTAACGTTCGTGAATCACCGGTCAACTTGGGTGGTCAATTGTCTATATGAAACCTATTTCAATTAATCAAGTCTTAACAAGTTTGATTGCTTAACATGTTGGAAACATTTAATCATGTAAACATCAATCTCAATTAATATATATAAACATGGAAAAGTTCGGGTCACTACAGTACCTACCCGTTAAATAAATTTCGTCCCGAAATTTTAAGCTGTTGAAGGTGTTGACGAATCTTCTGGAAATAGATGCGGGTATTTCTTCTTCATCTGATCTTCACGCTCCCAGGTGAACTCGGGTCCTCTACGAGCATTCCATCGAACCTTAACAATTGGTATCTTGTTTTGCTTAAGTCTTTTAACCTCACGATCCATTATTTCGACGGGTTCTTCGATGAATTGAAGTTTTTCGTTGATTTGGATTTCATCTAACGGAATAGTGAGATCTTCTTTAGCAAAACATTTCTTTAAATTCGAGACGTGGAAAGTGTTATGTACAGCCGCGAGTTGTTGAGGTAACTCAAGTCGGTAAGCTACTGGTCCGACACGATCAATAATCTTGAATGGTCCAATATACCTTGGATTTAATTTCCCTCGTTTACCAAATCGAACAACGCCTTTCCAAGGTGCAACTTTAAGCATGACCATCTCTCCAATTTCAAATTCTATATCTTTTCTTTTAATGTCAGCGTAGCTCTTTTGTCGACTTTGGGCGGTTTTCAACCGTTGTTGAATTTGGATGATCTTCTCGGTAGTTTCTTGTATAATCTCCGGACCCGTAATCTGTCTATCCCCCACTTCACTCCAACAAATCGGAGACCTGCACTTTCTACCATAAAGTGCTTCAAACGGCGCCATCTCAATGCTTGAATGGTAGCTGTTGTTGTAGGAAAATTCTGCTAACGGTAGATGTCGATCCCAACTGTTTCCGAAATCAATAACACATGCTCGTAGCATGTCTTCAAGCGTTTGTATCGTCCTTTCGCTCTGCCCATCAGTTTGTGGATGATAGGCAGTACTCATGTCTAGACGAGTTCCTAATGCTTGCTGTAATGTCTGCCAGAATCTTGAAATAAATCTGCCATCCCTATCAGAGATAATAGAGATTGGTATTCCATGTCTGGAGACGACTTCCTTCAAATACAGTCGTGCTAACTTCTCCATCTTGTCATCTTCTCTTATTGGTAGGAAGTGTGCTGATTTGGTGAGACGATCAACTATTACCCAAATAGTATCAAAACCACTTGCAGTCCTTGCCAATTTAGTGATAAAATCCATGGTAATGTTTTCCCATTTCCATTCCGGGATTTCGGGTTGTTGAAGTAGACCTGATGGTTTCTGATGCTCAGCTTTGACCTTAGAACACATCAAACATTCTCCTACGTATTTAGCAACATCGGCTTTCATACCCGGCCACCAAAAATGTTTCTTGAGATCCTTGTACATCTTCCCCGTTCCAGGATGTATTGAGTATCTGGTTTTATGAGCTTCTCTAAGTACCATTTCTCTCATATCTCCAAATTTTGGTACCCAAATCCTTTCAGCCCTATACCGGGTTCCGTCTTCCCGAATATTAAGATGCTTCTCCGATCCTTTGGGTATTTCATCCTTTAAATTTCCCTCTTTTAAAACTCCTTGTTGCGCCTCCTTTATTTGAGTAGTAATGTTATTATGAATCATTATATTCATAGATTTTACTCGAATGGGTTCTCTATCCTTCCTGCTCAAGGCATCGGCTACCACATTTGCCTTCCCCGGGTGGTAACGAATCTCAAAATCGTAATCATTCAATAATTCAATCCACCTACGCTGCCTCATATTCAGTTGTTTCTGATTAAATATGTGTTGAAGACTTTTGTGGTCGGTATATATAATACTTTTGACCCCATATAAGTAGTGCCTCCAAGTCTTTAATGCAAAAACAACCGCGCCTAATTCCAAATCATGCGTCGTATAATTTTGTTCGTGAATCTTCAATTGTCTAGACGCATAAGCAATCACCTTCGTTCGTTGCATTAATACACAACCGAGACCTTGCTTTGATGCGTCACAATAAATCACAAAATCATCATTCCCTTCAGGCAATGACAATATAGGTGCCGTAGTTAGCTTTTTCTTCAATAACTGAAACGCTTTCTCTTGTTCATCATTCCATTCAAATTTCTTCCCTTTATGCGTTAATGCAGTCAAGGGTTTTGCTATTCTGGAAAAGTCTTGGATGAACCTTCTGTAGTAACCAGCTAGTCCTAAAAACTGGCGTATGTGTTTCGGAGTTTTCGGGGTTTCCCACTTTTCAACAGTTTCTATCTTTGCCGGATCCACCTTAATACCTTCTTTGTTCACTATGTGACCGAGGAATTGAACTTCTTCCAACCAAAATGCACACTTTGAAAACTTAGCGTACAATTCTTCCTTCCTCAATACTTCTAACACCTTTCTCAAATGTTCACCGTGTTCTTGGTCATTCTTTGAGTAAATAAGTATGTCATCAATGAAAACAATGACAAACTTGTCAAGGTATGGTCCACACACTCGGTTCATAAGGTCCATGAACACAGCTGGTGCATTAGTTAAACCAAACGGCATGACCATAAACTCGTAATGACCGTAACGTGTTCTGAAAGCAGTCTTTGGAATATCATCTTCTTTCACCCGCATTTGATGATACCCGGAACGTAAGTCAATCTTTGAATAAACAGACGAGCCTTGTAGTTGATCAAATAAGTCGTCGATTCTCGGTAGTGGGTAGCGGTTCTTGATGGTAAGTTTGTTCAACTCTCGGTAGTCGATACACAACCTGAATGTACCATCTTTCTTCTTGACAAACAAAACAGGAGCTCCCCACGGTGATGTGCTTGGTCGAATGAAACCACGCTCTAAAAGTTCTTGTAATTGGCTTTGCAGTTCTTTCATCTCGCTGGGTGCGAGTCTGTAAGGAGCACGAGCTATTGGTGCAGCTCCTGGTACAAGATCTATTTGAAATTCAACGGATCGATGTGGGGGTAATCCCGGTAATTCTTTCGGAAATACATCGGGAAATTCTTTTGCAATGGGAACATCATTGATGCTCTTTTCTTCAGTTTGTACTTTCTCGACGTGTGCTAGAACAGCATAGCAACCTTTTCTTATTAGTTTTTGTGCCTTCAAATTACTAATAAGATGTAGCTTCGTGTTGCCCTTTTCTCCGTACACCATTAAGGGTTTTCCTTTTTCTCGTATAATGCGAATTGCATTTTTGTAACAAACGATCTCCGCTTTCACTTCTTTCAACCAGTCCATACCGATTATCACATCAAAACTCCCTAACTCTACTGGTATCAAATCAATCTTAAATGTTTCGCTAACCAGTTTAATTTCTCGATTCCGACATATATTATCTGCTGAAATTAATTTACCATTTGCTAATTCGAGTAAAAATTTACTATCCAAAGGCGTCAATGGACAACTTAATTTAGCACAAAAATCTCTACTCATATAGCTTCTATCCGCACCCGAATCAAATAAAACGTAAGCAGATTTATTGTCAATAAGAAACGTACCCGTAACAAGCTCCGGGTCTTCCTGTGCCTCTACCGCATTAATATTGAAAACTCTTCCACGGCCTTGTCCATTCGTGTTCTCCTGGTTCGGGCAATTTCTAATAATGTGGCCTGGTTTTCCACATTTATAACAAACTACATTGGCATAACTTGCTCCGACACTACTTGCTCCGCCATTACTCGTTCCGAAACCATTTGTTCCTTTCGTTCTATTAACCCCTGGTCCGTAGACCTCACACTTCGCCGCGCTATGACCATTTCTTTTACACTTGTTGCAAAATTTGGTGCAGAACCCCGAGTGATTCTTTTCACACCTTTGGCATAGTTGCTTCTGATTGTTGTTGTTGTTGCGGTTATTATTGTTGTTGGGATGATTGTTGTAGTTGCTGCTGTTGTTGTTGTTGTTGTTGTTGTTGTTGGGCCGTTTGTTGTAGTTGCGATTGATGTTGCGATTGTTGGGATAATTGTTGCGATTATTGTTGTAATTGCTGTTGTTGTTGTATTGGTGATTCTTATCACCGTTTTCCTCCCACTTTCTTTTGACTTGCTTCACATTGGCCTCTTCAGCAGTCTGTTCTTTAATTCTTTCTTCAATCTGGTTCACTAGTTTGTGAGCCATTCTACATGCCTGTTGTATGGAGGCGGGCTCGTGTGAACTTATATCTTCTTGGATTCTTTCCGGTAATCCTTTCACAAACGCGTCGATCTTCTCTTCCTCATCTTCGAATGCTCCCGGACACAATAGGCACAATTCTGTGAATCGTCTTTCGTACGTGGTAATATCAAATCCTTGGGTTCGTAACCCTCTAAGTTCTGTCTTGAGCTTATTGACCTCGGTTCTGGGACGGTACTTCTCGTTCATCAAGTGCTTGAATGCTGACCACGGTAGTGCGTACGCATCATCTTGTCCCACTTGCTCTAGATAGGTATTCCACCATGTTAACGCAGAACCTGTGAAGGTATGCGTAGCGTAATTCACTTTGTCCTCTTCAGTACACTTACTTATGGCAAACACCGATTCAACCTTCTCGGTCCACCGTTTCAATCCGATCGGTCCTTCGGTTCCATCAAATTCCAAAGGTTTGCAGGCAGTGAATTCTTTGTAGGTGCATCCTACACGATTTCCTGTACTGCTAGATCCAAGGTTATTGTTGGTATGTAGCGCAGCCTGTACTGCGGCTATGTTTGAAGCTAGAAAAGTACGGAATTCCTCTTCATTCATATTCACGGTGTGTCGAGTAGTCGGTGCCATTTCCTTCAAAATAGTTAAATGGAACAAGTTAATCATACAGAATATTAAGAGTAGTTAATAGTATTTCGTAGCATAATATGAACTCATTTATAAAAGCTTTTTCTTCATATTAGCGTTTTATAAGTTTAAATTCGGGTAGTACCTACCCGTTAAGTTCATACTTAGTAGCTAATATACAATTCAACTACTACAATTCTATATGAAAAACTGATTATAATAATATTTCGCGTTCAAACTTTTATACAATATTTTACAAACTTACAATACCGCTTATTTTACATAAAGCATGAAATATAGCACACAATAACTTTGATACAAGATAGTTGTGAAGACAATTCTAGCTAGTACACAAGTCGTTCGGCAAAGGCAATAAAGACACGTAATTCATACGTCCAGAAACAAGTCATGCATTCTGGTTTTACTAGGACTACTTCCCATCCTTGGTCTTGTGCAACATAACCGTTATGGCCGTTGATAAGACAGCGTGTTGTAACGTCATCAAAGGGACGAGGGTTACGTAATGTCCAACAGTCCCGTAATAATCTAAAAACCTCATTTCTTACCCCAATTACCGACTCCGTCACTTGTGGAAACGTTTTGTTTAATAGTTGTAGCCCGATGTTCTTGTTCTCACTTTGGTGAGAAGCGAACATTACTAATCCGTAAGCATAACATGCTTCTTTATGTTGCATGTTAGCCGCTTTTTCTAAATCACGAAGTCCAATATTCGGATATATTGAGTCAAAATAATTTCTTAACCCGTTGCGTAAAATAGCATTTGGGTTCCCCGCAATATATGCGTCAAAGTAAACACATCGTAACTTATGGGTTTCCCAATGTGATATCCCCCATCTTTCAAACGAAAGTCTCTTATAAACCAAGACATTCTTGGAACGTTCTTCGAATGTCTTACAAACTGATCTCGCCTTAAATAGTTGTGCCGAAGAATTCTGGCCGACTCTAGACAAGATTTCATCAATCATGTCTCCGGGTAGGTCTCTTAAAATATTGGGTTGTCTATCCATTTTGTGTTTTTAAACTGTAAAATAGACAAGAGTTAGATTCATAAAAAAAAAATACTTATTAATACAAGCAATTTTTACATATATCATAAAGCATAAGAACACTATATTCCATATATTACACCACACGAATACAACTATCTTATTCCGACTCGCTCGTTTCTTCTTCTTCGGTTTTGGTTCGTTTTGCCAAGTTTCTAGGGATATATGATGTTCCCCTAATACGAGCCGTCGTTGTCCACATTGGTTTAGAAAAACCTGGTGGTTTAGAGGTTCCCGGGTCATTGTTACAACTTAAGGACTTCGGGGGTTGACGATACATATAAAGTTCATCGGGGTTGGAATTAGATTTCTCTATTTTTATGCCCTTTCCCTTATTATTTTCTTTTGCCTTTTTAAATTCAGTTGGGGTAATTTCTATAACATCATCGGAATTCTCGTCGGAATCCGATTCATCGGAGAATTGGTAATCCTCCCAATATTTTGCTTCCTTGGCGGAAACACCATTGACCATAATTAACTTTGGTCGGTTGGTTGAGGATTTTCTTTTACTTAACCGTTTTATTATTTCCCCCACCGGTTCTATTTCTTCATCCGGTTCCGATTCTTCTTCCGGTTCCGATTCTTCTTCCGGTTCCGACTCTTCTTCCGGTTCCTCTTCGGGAACTTGTGAATCAGTCCACAAATCATTCCAATTTACATTTGACTCTTCATTATTATTAGGTGAGTCAATGGGACTTGTTCTAGAGGTAGACATCTATCACATAATATCAAACACGTTAAGAGATTAATATATCACATAATATTCATATGTTAAAAATATATAGTTTCCAACAAAAATGTTAAGCAATCATTTTTAAAGAAAACACGGTCGAAGTCCAGACTCACTAATGCATCCTAACAAACTCGATAAGACACACTAATGCAAATTTTCTGGTTCTCTAAGACCAACGCTCTGATACCAACTGAAATGTCCCGTTCTTATTGATTAAAAACGTTCCATATTAATTGATTTCGTTGCGAGGTTTTGACCTCTATATGAGACGTTTTTCAAAGACTGCATTCATTTTTAAACAAACCATAACCTTTATTTCATCAATAAAGGTTTAAAAAGCTTTACGTAGATTATCAAATAATGATAATCTAAAATATCCTGTTTACACACGACCATTACATAATGGTTTACAATACAAATATGTTACAACAAAATAAGTTTCTTGAATGCAGTTTTTACACAATATCATACAAGCATGGACTCCAAATCTTGTCCTTATTTAAGTATGCGACAGCGGAAGCTCTTAATAATCACCTGAGAATAAACATGCTTAAAACGTCAACAAAAATGTTGGTGAGTTATAGGTTTAACCTATATATATCAAATCGTAACAATAGACCACAAGATTTCATATTTCAATACACATCCCATACATAGAGATAAAAATCATTCATATGGTGAACACCTGGTAACCGACATTAACAAGATGCATATATATAAGAATATCCCCATCATTCCGGGACACCCTTCGGATATGATATAAATTTCGAAGTACTAAAGCATCCGGTACTTTGGATGGGGTTTGTTAGGCCCAATAGATCTATCTTTAGGATTCGCGTCAATTAGGGTGTCTGTTCCCTAATTCTTAGATTACCAGACTTAATAAAAAGGGGCATATTCGATTTTGATAATTCAACCATAGAATGTAGTTTCACGTACTTGTGTCTATTTTGTAAATCATTTATAAAACCTGCATGTATTCTCATCCCAAAAATATTAGATTTTAAAAGTGGGACTATAACTCACTTTCACAGATTTTTACTTCGTCGGGAAGTAAGACTTGGCCACTGGTTGATTCACGAACCTATAACAATATATACATATATATCAAAGTATGCTCAAAATATATTTACAACACTTTTAATATATTTTGATGTTTTAAGTTTATTAAGTCAGCTGTCCTCGTTAGTAACCTACAACTAGTTGTCCACAGTTAGATGTACAGAAATAAATCGATAAATATTATCTTGAATCAATCCACGACCCAGTGTATACGTATCTCAGTATTGATCACAACTCAAACTATATATATTTTGGAATCAACCTCAACCCTGTATAGCTAACTCCAACATTCACATATAGAGTGTCTATGGTTGTTCCGAAATATATATAGATGTGTCGACATGATAGGTCGAAACATTGTATACGTGTCTATGGTATCTCAAGATTACATAATATATAATACAAGTTGATTAAGTTATGGTTGGAATAGATTTGTTACCAATTTTTACGTAGCTAAAATGAGAAAAATTATCCAATCTTGTTTTACCCATAACTTCTTCATTTTAAATCCGTTTTGAGTGAATCAAATTGCTATGGTTTCATATTGAACTCTATTTTATGAATCTAAACAAAAAAAGTATAGGTTTCTAGTCGGAAAAATAAGTTACAAGTCGTTTTTGTAAAGGTAGTCATTTCAGTCGAAAGAACGACGTCTAGATGACCATTTTAGAAAACATACTTCCACTTTGAGTTTAACCATAATTTTTGGATATAGTTTCATGTTCATAATAAAAATCATTTTCTCAGAATAACAACTTTTAAATCAAAGTTTATCATAGTTTTTAATTAACTAACCCAAAACAGCCCGCGGTGTTACTACGACGGCGTAAATCCGGTTTTACGGTGTTTTTCGTGTTTCCAGGTTTTAAATCATTAAGTTAGCATATCATATAGATATAGAACATGTGTTTAGTTGATTTTAAAAGTCAAGTTAGAAGGATTAACTTTTGTTTGCGAACAAGTTTAGAATTAACTAAACTATGTTCTAGTGATTACAAGTTTAAACCTTCGAATAAGATAGCTTTATATGTATGAATCGAATGATGTTATGAACATCATTACTACCTTAAGTTCCTTGGATGAACCTACTGGAAAAGAGAAAAATGGATCTAGCTTCAATGGATCCTTGGATGGCTCAAAGTTCTTGAAGCAAAATCATGACACGAAAACAAGTTCAAGTAAGATCATCACTTGAAATAAGATTGTTATAGTTATAGAAATTGAACCAAAGTTTGAATATGATTATTACCTTGTATTAGAATGATAACCTACTGTAAGAAACAAAGATTTCTTGAGGTTGGATGATCACCTTACAAGATTGGAAGTGAGCTAGCAAACTTGAAAGTATTCTTGATTTTATGAAACTAGAACTTTTGGAATTTATGAAGAACACTTAGAACTTGAAGATAGAACTTGAGAGAGTTCAATTAGATGAAGAAAATTGAAGAATGAAAGTGTTTGTAGGTGTTTTTGGTCGTTGGTGTATGGATTAGATATAAAGGATATGTAATTTTGTTTTCATGTAAATAAGTCATGAATGATTACTCATATTTTTGTAATCTTATGAGATATTTCATGCTAGTTGCCAAATGATGGTTCCCACATGTGTTAGGTGACTCACATGGGCTGCTAAGAGCTGATCATTGGAGTGTATATACCAATAGTAAATACATCTAAAAGCTGTGTATTGTACGAGTACGAATACGGGTGCATACGAGTAGAATTGTTGATGAAACTGAACGAGAATGTAATTGTAAGCATTTTTGTTAAGTAGAAGTATTTTGATAAGTGTATTGAAGTCTTTCAAAAGTGTATAAATACATATTAAAACACTACATGTATATACATTTTAACTGAGTCGTTAAGTCATCGTTAGTCGTTACATGTAAGTGTTGTTTTGAAACCTTTAGGTTAACGATCTTGTTAAATGTTGTTAACCCAATGTTTATAATAACAAAAGAGATTTTAAATTATTATATTATCATGATATTATGATGTACGAATATCTCTTAATATGATATATATACATTAAATGTCGTTACAACGATAAACGTTACATATATGTCTCGTTTCAAAATCATTAAGTTAGTAGTCTTGTTTTTACATATGTAGTTCATTGTTAATATAATTAATGATATGTTTACTTATCATAATATCATGTTAACTATATATATAACCATATATATGTCATCATATAGTTTTTTTACAAGTTTTAACGTTCGTGAATCACCGGTCAACTTGGGTGGTCAATTGTCTATATGAAACCTATTTCAATTAATCAAGTCTTAACAAGTTTGATTGCTTAACATGTTGGAAACATTTAATCATGTAAACATCAATCTCAATTAATATATATAAACATGGAAAAGTTCGGGTCACTACAATACTCACGCTTAAATGACACAACGCGTTTTGGGACCACATGCAGAGCAGATGTGCGAGTACGCTGCAGTTAACCGTGCTCGGGCGAGAGCACTACCAGGATGGGTGACCTCCTGGGAAAGTGCTTCTCGTGTGTGGTCGCCAAGAAAAAGCGTGCGCCTGCGGGCAAAGCGGACAATATTGTGGTCATGTTAAGCTGGGGTGTTACAGAATGGTATCAGAGCCACTCATGTGATGTTGGGGGTGGTGGGGAAAACCTCATCGAGTACGATGAGTCCCTGAGGGGCGGTGAATGTAACACCCTAGGCAAATCCCACATCGCCCACGGACATGAGTGATCATGGGATTATAAGGTAATACTCACGCTTAAATGACACAACGCGTTTTGAGACCACATGCAGAGCCGATGTGCGAGTACGCTGCAGTTAAGCGTGCTCGAGCGAGAGCACTACCAGGATGGGTGACCTCCTGGGAAAGTGCTTCTCGTGTGTGGTCGCCAAGAAAAAGCGTGCGCCTGCGGGCAAAGCGGACAATATTGTGGTCATGTTAAGCTGGGGTGTTACAAAGCCCATCCAAAGTACCGGATGCTTTAGTACTTCGAATTCGTTTTTATCATGTCCAAAGGATTTCCCGGAATGATAGGGGATATTCTTATATGCATCTTGTAAATGTCGGTTACCAGGTGTTCAATCCATATAAATGATTTTTGTCTCTATGCATGAGACGTATATTTATGAGAACTGGAAATGAAATTCTTGTGGTCTATTAAACTGATGGAAATGATTATTTATGTTAAACTAATGAACTCACCAACCTTTTGGCTGACACTTTAAATCATGTTTATTCTCAGGTATGAAAGAAATCTCCCGCTGTGCATTTGTTCAATTTAAGGATATTACTTGGAGTCAGTCATGACATATTTCAAAAGACGTTTCATTCGAGTCGTTGAGTTCATCAAGATTATTATTAAATCAATTATAGTTGGATATATTATAAAATGGTATGCATGCTGTCAACTTTCGATGTAATGAAAGATTGTCTTTTCAAAAACGAATGCAATATTTGGAAAATGTATCATATAGAGGTCAAGTACCTCACGATGTAATCAATTGTAATGTATTCGTCCGGATGGATTAGGACGGGTCGTTAGATATAGCGACAATAGAAGCACAACAGTGGGCTGTGGTGGTTATGGTGGAAGTGATTTAAGGTGATGGCGTGTGGTGGTGTATTGTGGTTCGAAGTAGAAACAAGATCTTAGTGTTGTAGGTGCGTGATCATGGAGGCGAAGGTGTTTGGTTCGGTTAAGGATAAGAGAGATAGATAGAGAGTAAAGGTAGTACCTGGTGGTCGTTTGAATCAAGAAACAGAAACAGAAAGACATCAACGAGTATCATTTGCAAGGGTTATAATGGTAGTGTTATAAATGAGTTTTTGTTGGTGATGTCTAAGATTGAAAGTTGGTTTTGTGTTTTTCTGCTCTCCGAATGTAAACATGTGTGTATGCATATATAATATAGAGAATAATTGATTGTGTTGATGTTGAAATCTAACCGAAAGTAGGAAATAAAAGTGATATATTCGATCGTACAAAGAAAAATAAAACTCGATGGGAATGGTTAACAAATTGGTAGTAATCATCAAAGAAAACAAAAATTTTAAGTGGTAATTGAAATCTCATAATTAATAATATTATATAATAATTAAGAAGTGAAAAGAGTCGTGTTAGTGACAGGTAAAGAAATTGTGAAAAGGAACAAGAAAAGAAACAGGAGATGGGATAGATGGATAGTTCAGTTTAATAAAAAGAATATATCTATCTCTAAATTTAGTACTAGTATGTATGTATATCTTTATACCTACATGTAAGTGATTATATATATAAAGATATAAGAGAAAAAGAGTGAAAGTGATATCAATTAGGAACAGTAAACAATAATAGTAAAATATTCAGGAAAATTGACGTGTGTTGGCCATGTGATTTTTGACATGAAACAAGAAAAGAAAATGAAGAAAAGTGGTGTCTAGTTTGTGATTAAAATAGAAAAAAAAAAATAGAGCAAGTGGATTGCTCCTATATATCTCCCGGTACATACATATATAGAGGCATATAACTTATAGAGATATAATATTAATAATGATTAATAATAATAATAATAAATATAAATGTGAATCATAGAAGCAATATGATATGAACACAGAAAGATAAAGTAAAGCATGATCAAAGGTCAAATGATTTCATAAAATAGTTTAGAAATTTTGAGATTCAATTTAATAGACTTTGCTTATCGTGTCGGAAACATATAAAGATTAAGTTTAAATTTGGTCGAAAATTTTCGGGTCGTCACACGCCGCACACATATGGACACTGCAAATCGTGTTCTACGATATTTAAAGACTACACCATGACAAGGATTATTTTTTCCGTCCAGTGGAAACTCGGAGCTTGAAGCCTATTGTAATGCAAGTTGGCTTAGTTACCCATATATAAAACGTTCATTCACCAGTTACCTTATTAAACTTGGTGGTGCTCTAATATCATGGAGATCAAAGAAACAAAGTGTATTGTCGCGTTCATCCGCTGAATTTGAATACAGGGCAATGGCGACAACGGTTTGTGAAGTGTTATGGTTAAGATGGTTGCTACATGATCTTGATGCTGCACAGCTGGTGCAGCACCTCTCATGTGCGATAATAAAGCTGCGCGTCATATCATAGTAAATCCAGTTTATCATGAACGACGTTGAACTGGACTGTTATTTTGTTCGTGAACGAGTAAATAGTGGAGAAATAAAACCTTTTGATATTCGATCATAATACCAACCTACGGACATTTTTACCAAAGCTCTCGGGACAGAACAGTTCCAGTTTTTACGTGGGAAGTTGAGTGTTCTAGATCTTCACATTCTAACTTGAAGGGGAGTATTATGATTCATAAATATCCTAAGCAATTTGGATGTGAATCATACTCTTAAATAGTTTATCTTGTTTCTCTTTATTTACCTTTTTTATTATTATATTAAGGATATGTTCAATTTCCTTATAAGAAATAGAATAGCCCTTATCTTGGGCTTTAAGTTTTAGTCGATTATAACATAAGTACCGATTGTATTCTTTATATAACAAAATAAAAAAAATAAAAAAACCTCTCTTATTTTTTAGAGATGTACGTTAAATAAAAATAAATAAAATAAATAAATAAGACTAAATTATATATGTTAAAAGAATTAAGAAATAAATAATTGGTGTATAAAATTTAAAAGGAAAAAAAAACATGTAAGGATGGTTGTCAAGTGTAGACATGTCAATCAATCAGATATCAATCGAATGATTTGTATCCATATTCATATTCATTTAATTTTTATTAATTCATGCACATATTCATAGCATTTATCTTTAGTTCATCCATCAATATTCATATCCACTGAAGTGCCCAATCAAACACCACAATAATGAAAAGCACCTGAACCAAGACCTAAAAGAGAGTGCGGGACTTCGAAGGGACATTCAAACTTGAATTCGTGAGCAACTGCACGTTAAGCGGGTTAATAGATACCCGTTAGATATTGAAAAAATGTTATAATATTCCTAATATGCGATAAAAACAAAAACGTAATATAACAAAAATAAATATAGCATAACATAATAAAAATTTATCCATAAGAATATATAATCTTTGTCGAAGATATTACACAATTTGTTGAATATACTATTAAACATATATTATAAAAAATTAAATGTGTAATTAATATATTTATTTTGTTAGATATACATGTTTTATTGTAATATATCATAGTTATTTCATTATAAGGTTTAAAGCAATATGTAAATATAACGGTAAATGCATTTGTAATAGTAAATATGTAAGCATAATCTATATTTATGTATTTGTATATATATTTAGGGTGTTAATGGATATATTTATTGATGACAAGTTTCATTCATGTCCATATTCATATCATTTAGGTTCATCCAAATCCACTTAGGTGTATTCATATACATCACAAATCGAATGGATCAGGTGAATATTCATTAAATCAGGTAGCCATTGCCCATTGCTATCCCTAGCCAGTTTAAGCATGAGGGTAATTTCATAATTATATACATATTCTATGCACGTGATTGGCTAGAAACAAAAAAAAAGTAAAATATGAAAAATATTGAAAAGATAAATTGGGGCATACGTGATGTTTAACGTGAATGAGCTTTAGTAGGATGCAGTGTTGTAAAAGTCGGCCGACTTGGCCGACGTGTCGGCCGATGCGTCGTTTTTTTAGGTTCTCCGTCCCGTTTTTTCTGAAAACGACTCAAAAGACGGTCAAAGCTAAAAGTTCTGTCAAAGTCTGTCAAAGACGGTCAAAGTTGGTCAAAAACGGTCAAAATCAGTCAAATTTTCGCCAAGATGTGATATGTTTATAAAATTAGGGTTTGTTTTCATTTTTTGGGCCACTCTTTTCTCTTTGTCCTTACTGATTATGTACTCGGTAACATTAATTGAGTTTGAAGTTTGGTTGTATTTAAATCAAGTTCTTATTTAAGAAATGTATGGTACAGAATCAACTATTTTATACATAAACAAATATATATATTTAAGAAATTATTAATAAAGTCAACTTTGGTCAACGACCGATGTGTCCCCGACGCGTACCCGACTCAGCCGACGCGTCCTTTTTATGTCTCGACCGATGCGTCCCCGACTCGCGACTTTTACAACCTTGGTAGGATGACTAATAAGGGATATTAGCTAAAACACTTTCAAAAACGTATAATATATAACATTAGCGTTATACCGACACGACCTTCAAATCAAACGTATCATGAATCAAATGAAACGGATTCTTATTTCTAGCGAATTGTTAATTTTGGGGTATCGATTTAGTCAAACTGGATCGAGCTAAATCGGATTAGATTGATGTTTAGAGTTGATTTTGACTGGATTATTTTTTGGATGATTTGGAACGAGAGAAAAAAGCAGAGAAGTTAAAAACCAGTTAACTCTAAGTGTGAAACATTTGTTGCCTTATATATTGATCTGGTTCCCTTTCGTACGAAAGGAACGACTCATATGTACGTGAGTTCGCTTTTGATATAACCTTCTGCTCTTTCGTGTGTGAGACCCGTCTTGTCGCGTGTGAGTCTCATCTGACTTAATATCCCCTTGATTGATCTTTGTCTTGATACGAACTTGTGTGAATTGATACAAACGAGTTCTGTGGTTTTTACTCTCGATTTTGAGGGGTTTTCCACATAAAAAGTCTCGTGTATTTAGTGTGTGCTTGATTATTGTTTAGCTACTGATTTGGAACAGATTTGGGGACTGATTTGGGTTGGATTTGATATAGCTTGTTTGTTAGTTTCTTCACGGGTTTATACGGGTCGGGAAAGTATTAGTCAAACTGGATTATTTCCTCTTTTTAGATTGTCTGTGATTATTTTCCCATCAGTTTCGTCCCTCGGTGAATGTCAAAAGAAAGAAGAGTAAAGACACAGCAAATAGAGGTTACGCACAATTCTTTATAGCCAATATTTTTAATAAAATGGGCCCGCGCGATGCCGCGGGACCTTTCAGGTTGTATATTCATAGTTAATGGAGCGTTATGTATTTACAGAAGTAAAAACGTTTTACTACGGGTGTTTTTAAATACATGTAGTTAGTATCTAATGTACCTAATGGCCTTTTTAACGGCATGAAGATCGTGTAAAAAAAAAAGGGAAACAGAATTATCGATATGATGTAGTTAGTTTGGGGAGTTTATTATAGGTTATGGAACACTGATCTAAATACACGTAATTAGCATTTTTTTTTTTTTTGGAAGTGTCCGTGTCGCGTATAGTTAGTCTCGTTGTGTTCGTTAGATTTTTTTGAGTTGAACGGTGGGTTCGAAAAAAATTAACGCGAGCCGAGCGGGAAGATATGTCCCGTTGAGTATTGAATAGAATCCGAGGTATTTAGCGTTTTTTTAGAAGTATCCGTTTCGCGTATAGTTAGTCCCGTTGTGTTCGTTAGATTTTTTTGAGTTGAACGGTTGGTTCGGAAAATTTTAACGCGAGTCGAGCGGAAAGGTATGTCCCGTTGAAAATATGGGTGAAGTTTAATTAAGTTTTTTTATTAAAATATTTATTTTACACTTGATACCCCTGGTTTGAGGGTTGGGATGTAACTTTTTACATTTTTTAGGGGGTGTTTTGTATTTTTTTTCTCCTTTTTTCCTTGTTGTCGTTTTTGGGGGGAATTGGGTGGGGGTTGGGATAAAACGACCAAAATTTGGGTGTTGGTTAGTATATATGGTAATGGTAATTATGGACTTATACATAATATGCATCAACAATTTTTCATCTTCATTTAGCTGAGTGGTTAATGTCTCTCTAGTTGTTCAAGAGGTCTCGAGTTCGAGTCTTACTTACGAATTTCATAATGCAATATGCTTTGGAGTTGGTTATTAAGTCCACCGGAAGTTTCTTGCAAATGGTGGGTTTTGCTCATATCTAGCAAAAGTTTCCTCGGGGATTTTTCTTGGATGCTATATCCCGAGGTTTTTACCTAAAATGTATAGAAAGTGAGCATAACATTTAACTTTCTGGATATGATTGGATGAGTGCGTAATGTTCCCGTCAGTAACCTTAATATTGCCGTTCAAAAAATATGCATCAACAATTTGTTTGAAATTTTTTTGCAAAATAAATCACACAATTTCGCAAGTCAATTTGCGAATCAGACTACCACACATCATGAACCGCAAGTTGTAAAAGCCTTTTGTAATTCACAAGCTGCCTCTTGTGAATTGTATGAGCTTTTTTTGCAATATTTTCTTCGGTCAAATTGTAATACTCCGTAATACGAGTACTTTTTAATAATGTCGTTTTAGTTAATATCCTACTACATTAAATAAGGATACCTAATACGGAGTAGTGTATTAGCTGTTCACCGGCTTTTGTTATCAAAAATATGAATATGAATTTGAATGTTTTGGGAGGATTTTCGTATATAGAACATCAAATCAATGATGCTTTATGCTTATTCAAAACTTAAATTTTGGTCTCATAAAGTATACATGTTGTGGGAAACTTTAAAAGCTGCTCCATTCCTTCCATTTTTCATTTAAGTGTCCATTATAAAAATATACAAAGTTTTAATAAACTCTATTAATTTCACTCTCGCTAATAAAATATCATGGACATTGCTAACCATATCTTTTACAAATGATTAAGCTTTAATTACAAAGTTTAATTTTCAATATTATAACGTACTCCATCCGTCTCATATTAATAGTCCATCTTTCCTTTTTGTCCGTCTCAAATTAATAGAACCGACTTCCATAAATAGATAAGACTAATTCGTTAAAGTACCTTTATACCCTTACTTTATTTAAATAAGACAAAATATAGGTAAAAAGTACAGGTAAAGCTGAAAAATAGAAAAAAATGTGACAGTACTTTTTATTTTAATCTGTGTATTTTTTTGTCTAGAGACTATTAAATTGGAACGGATGGATCAATTTCTATACTTAAATTTTAGGGGGATAATTTATTAATGAAAATATTAAGCTTTATATTGAAAATATTTTTAAAATTAGAAGACTTAACCATTACTTTAAGGAATATGATTAATATTTTTTTTTTGGTAAGCGAGGAAATCCTCCAATGAACGAGCACATTGGCTCTCCCATAGAAGGTAAAACCTCGGGTAATCAAGCCCCCGAACATGCAACTTTAGACGACTAACAATTAATGGGGATTGATATTTCCAAATCACTTTTTGATAGATCCACACAGAATTACTAATATACCCTTAAATTATGTATTAAACAAATTTTTTTGATTGAATATAATCAAGGGTGTTTCTGGAAGATAACATATAATATGTGTGAATATATTAAAAAGACATTTGGTTAATAAGTTTAATTAACAATATAATAAAATTATATTTTCTTTTTATGTATATGAACGAGAATGAATATAATTAAGCTTATTTTTTATATAAGAGAGATAATTAAGTTTCGCGGAGTACAGTCTTATAAAAGGAACTTTAGTGTGATGTTACGATGTGCTTTAAAGAGTTGTGATATATGCTTCTAAAAATTGTAACATGTCATTTGATGATCTAATATTTAAAAATATTTAAATTTGAAAATATATTCTATTCTATCTTATAAAAGAGACTTTGAAGTGATGTCATGATGTGCTTTAAAGAGTTGTAATATGTGCTTATAAGAATTGTAACATGTCACTTGACGATGTATAATTTAAAAATATTTAAATTTCAAAATAATCTATATATCAATTCTAAACAGTTTCGTGTTATATTTTTTTTCTTTCTAGAAGCACTTCTACGTAACAGGCTCGTCTTTGATAAGTGTTCTTAATCTATTTGTGTTTTGAATGATTTTTGTTAGGAATGACCTTATAATTAAAATAGTCACACATAATATAACTCGATTAATAACAACGGGTGAGCATGTAAATGTCTTTTGTTGTTACCCAAACTTTGATTATCACTAACCTTTCATTAGCCTCATAAGCGTGTTTTGTATTTTCTTTCCAAATGTGTCATTCCATAAATGCTTTTTAGTGATAGTTAATGTCGAAGCTATTACAGATGGGTTAAGATAGGAGGTGATAGCTTATTTTTCAATTTATATAAACTATATATATTATATATATTATAAATATATCTAAATTCAATTTGTTTAACTAAATACAGAGTAGTAAATATTAAAACGGCTCAATATCACTACTATAATAATGTAAATTTTATTTCCCATACTCATAAATTTACAGGTCAATGAACTAGTTAATGATTAAAATTAAAATTATTAATTATTGAATTTTCAATTCACGATTGATTAGAATAGAGAGATAATTATGACATCATCATTCAAATCAATGTTGAAACTGATAATTAATTACATATAAAAGATAAAAGGTGATAAAATTATAACTTTCTTCTTATATATAACTTTTATTTTTATTTTAATTTTTATATATAAGAAGATTGTAGGTAACAATTTGACTCTTCTTTACTCTCTTCTATTGATAATCAGTTAAGTCAATATATAATATATGATATATTTAATATTTAATTAAAGATAAAAAAGATTTCTTCATTTAATCAAATTATATTCAACAAGAAGGGTGATCAGCCGCGCGTTGCGAGCGTAACCCCTCTGATGCGTACGAGAAATTTTTTGTAGTATATAACTATATATTTCTAACAAAAATATATTAAGGTTAATGAGTTTAACGTAACTCAAAAGATAATAATATGTTTCAACATATCAAACACATCTTACAATTATAAATAAAAAGTGTCTACGTTTTCTTTTTCCCTTTTGATTATCAATGTGGGTAAGAAATAAGAAAATGTTGTTTGAAAAGTATTGTAATAAAGATAAGAAAAGAATTATAAAATGAAAAGATTGAAAAGTTTAAAATAAGAAGAAGAAAAAACATGAGTTGCTCGTACAATTTCTCTTAATCTGCTAAATACAGGATATATCCAAGTGAAACTTACATTTACATTAGAACAATACAATAAAGCAGTCAATGATATATATCCAAAATAAAAGATGCAAAACTTTGAATTATATTATTAGAATACGGCTAAATTTCATCAATTTCAAATATAAGAACTTTAGACGACAAATAATTAATGGGGATTGATATTCTCAAATCACTTTTTGATAATCCATACAGAATTACTAATATACCCTTAAATTATGTATTACACAAATTTTTTGATTGAATATAGTTAAGGGTGTTTCTGGAAGATAGCATATAATATGTGTGAATCTATCAAAAAGATATATGGATATATCACTACCCATAATTAATACGTTTAATTAATAACATAATAGAATTAAATTTTCTTTTTATGTATATGAACGACAATAAATATATTAAAGCTTTTTTTTTATACAAGAGAGATAATTAAGTTTAGTGGAGTACATATGAATCTATCTATTCTATCTTATAAAAGGAACTTTAGGGTGATTTCATGATGTCCTTTAAAGGGTTGTAATATATGCTTCTATGAATTGTAACATGTCATTTGATGATCTAATATTTAAATTTAAAAATATATTCTATTCTATCTTATAAAATGGATTTTGAAGTGATGTCATGATGTGCTTTAAAGAGTTGTAATATGTGCTTATTAGAATTGTAACATGTCACTTGACGATGTGTAATTTAAAAATATTTAAATTTCAAAATAATCTATATATCAATTCTAAATAGGTTCGCGTTATATTTGTTTTTTTCTAGATGCACTTCTACATGTCAGGTTTATCTTTGATAAGTGTTCTTAATCTATTGGTGTTTTGAGTGATTTTTGTTAGGAATGACCTTATAATTGAAATGTTCATACATAATATAACTCGATTAATAACAACGGGTGAACATGTAAATGTCTTTTGTTGTTACCCAAACTTTGATTATCACCAACCTTTCATTAACCTCATAAGCGTGTTTTGTATTTTCGTTCCAAATGGGTCATTTCATAAATGCTTTATAGCGATAGTTGATGTTGAAGCTATTACAGCTGGGTCAAGATTGGAGGTGATGGCTTATTTTTCGATTTATAAACCTTTTATAATAAACTATATATATTGTATATATTATAAATATATTTAAATTCAATTCGTTTAACTAAATACAAAGTAATAAATATTAAAACGGTTCAATAACACTACTATGATAATGTAGATTTTATTTTCTATACCCGTGAATTCACAGGTCAATGAATGAGTTAATGATTAAAATTCAAATTATTATTTTTTGAATTTTCAATTCATTATTGATTTGAATATAGAGACAATTATGACATCATCATCTAAATCAATGATTGAAAATTGTATATATATTCATTTAGAAACTGTATGAACAGTAAATTTGCAATTGATTTGAAAAAAATTGACTTTGTTTAGCAGATAAATACATATTCTTTGATATTTATATAAAAAGTATGTTTGATGTAGTGTTGCCCATGCCTACATGATAAGTAGGAAGTCTTATGTTCGATTCCTATCCTCTCCTCTTCCACATCTATTTTTTTGTACTTTATACTTTTCTACCATTAGTCCCTTTATTTTCTTTGATATTTTAAAATGTCACCCTCCACTATTTTTATTTCTAATTAAATCTTCACACTCTCCTACCTCATTCAATTTTGTTAATTTAAACCCTCTCACTTCTTTATTTTTTATTTCTTTTCTTAATTTCTTTTACAATATTTCTTTTACTACTTTTTCATTATTCTTCATTTAAAACTTTTTTAAATTCATCTCATATTTTTTCAATTCTTTCACAGTTTTTTTTATGGAACTTTTAGCTCACTGTTTCTTTATAAGATAACCCTTTTTATGATTTTTTTACTTTTATAAATATTTTTCAGCAAGATATTTTAGATTGGATTGTGCTATTTTTAAATTTGATTTGAGAAAATAAATAGTATTAACGAACTAATATATATATATATATATATATATATATATATATATATATATATATATATATATATATATATATGCTTGGTAGAACTATGTAGCCTTATTTTACAGTATCGATAACGTAAAAGAAACAAGAAACAATGAACAACGAACGTAGAACATAGAACTATGTATGCATGAAATTTTATGTGTATATTTAATGTATTTATTATATAACACGTCACTGGAAAAACCAAAAAACAACTATTAATTGGTTAACCGCGCTTAAGCCGCAGCGAAGCGAAGCTAACCACAAAACTTGTGATAATAGTTACATATAAAAGATAAAAGGTGATAAAATTATGACTTTCTTTTTATATATAATTTTTATTTTTATTTTTATATATAAGAAAATTGTAGATTGATAATCAGTTTAGTCAATATATAATATATAATATATTTAATAATTAATTAAAGATAAAAAAATATTTTTTAATTTAATTAAATTATATTCAACAAGAAGGGTGATAAGCCGCGCGTTGAGGGCGCCACCCCTCTGTTGCGTAGAAGAAATTTTTTGTAGTATATAACTATATATTTCTAATAAAAATATATTAACGTTAATGAGTTTAACATAACTTAAGAGACAATAATATGTTTCAACATATCAAACACCCTTACAATTGTAAACAAAAATTGTCCACATTTTCTTTTCCCTTTTGATTATCAATGTGGGTAAGAAATAAGAAAATGTTGTTTAAAAATATTTTAATAAAGATAAGAAAAAATTATAAAATGGAATGAAAAGTTTAAAATAAAAAGTAACATGAGTTGCTCGAACAATTTCTCTTAATCTGTTAAATACAGGACATATCCAAGTGAAACATACATTTACATTAGAACAATACAAAAGCAGTCAATGATATATACAAACTAAAGGATGCAAAATTTTAGTTTATATTGTTAGAATATGGCTAAATTTTCATCAAATATATATATATATATATATATATATATATATATATATATATATATATATATATATATATATATATATATATATATATATATATATATATATATATATATATATATATATATATATATACTAGTTAAAGACCCGCGATTTTGCGGGATTTTTGAAAGTTGAAATCATTTATTAATATTAATATCATATTATATTGTATTTGGAAGGTGTTGAGTTTATACATGCTTCCGTTAACATCAAACTTGAACAAGTTCTTGGATCGGAAGCGGATTCTAAATTGGTTAATGAATTCATTTCATTCAAAACTCCTGTCATGTGTCAATTTACCAACCCATTGCTTCTTTCAATACAAGTAACTAAATTCAATTATATGCATCAAATAATTTGTGATGTTTGAAATGATATAGGTGTAGAGACAGAGCTATTTGTTATGAATTACTGTATAATTTTTTACACGACAATAAGCGTCGACAAAACTCAATAGCTCATATTGAATACAATTAACGTGAATCATATATTAGTCACATTCAACGTCGTGACTACTAAGTTAATTATTCGTGGTAATGTTCAGATGATAAAGTTATTGTGCAAAAGCTAGTAGAAGGTAGAACCAAACACAAACTATGGGTTACATGTACTGGTTACATTACTTTTAAAAGCCCATTAAATATTCAACATGATTTGAGATTAGTTAAATCATACCTTAAAATAATAGTAAAAATACATCATTTTATACACATTACAGATTTAATTAGTAAAACAAATGTATTGATTACAGATTTCATATGATAATATTAGGTAACCCTATCCTAAACCTTAAACCCTATAATTTAAACCATAAAATCTAAACCTTACACCCTAAAATCTAAACCCTACACCTTAAACACTAAACTCTTCTAAATCTTTGAATTTATTACTAAATCTAAACCCTAACCATAAACCCTAAGCCCCAAAATCTAAACCCTAGGATCTAATCTTAAACCCCAAATCTAGATCCAAAAACCTAAACCTAAACTTTAAACCCTAAAATTTAAACCCTAAATCCTAAATCTAAACCCTAGTCCCTAAATCTAAACCCAGAACTCTAAACCTAAACTTTAAACCCTACACCCTAGTTCTAAACCCTAAGCCCTAAATCCTAAACCCTAACATAAACCCTAAAAACACTAAACCCTAAGCCCTAAAATATAAACCCAAATCCATAAAATCCAAACTCTAAATCTAAACCCTAAACCCTAAATCTAAACCCAAAACCCTACACCCTAGAATCAAAACACTAAACTCTAACCTAAGCCCTAAATCTAAATCCAAAACCATAAACCTGGACTCTAAACCCTAAACCCTAAATCAAAAGCCTAAACCCTAACCTAAACTCTAAATTTAAACCCAAGCCTTAAACCTAAACTCTAAACCCTACACCCTAAATCTAAACCCTCAAAACTCTAAAACCTAACACTAAACCCTAAGCCCTAAAATATAATCCTTAAACCCTAGAATCTAAACCCTAAACCAAAATCCTACACCCTAGAAAACTCTAAATCCTAAAATCTAAACCCTAAACCCTAAATCTAAAACCTAAACCCTAACCTAAACCCTAAATCTAAACCCAAAACTCTAAATCTTACACCCTAAATTTAAACCCAAACCTAAACCCCAAAAAACTCTAAACCCTAACCCTAAACCCGAAGCCCTAAAATAAACCTTAGAATCTAAACTAAATCCTAAACCCTAAACCTAAAACCTTTACCTAAAACCCTACACCCTAGAATCTAAACCCTAACCTAAACCTTAAACCCTAAATCTAAACCCAAAACCCTAAACCTAAACTCTAAAATCTAAACCTTAAACCTAAACCTAAACCTAAACTCTAAAATCTAAACCCAAAACCCTAACCCTAACCCTAACCTCTAAACCCTACACCCTAAATCTAAACCCTAAACTCAAACCTAAACCTTAAAAACTCTAAACCTCAACCCTAATCCCTAATTCTGAAAATATAAACCTTAAACCCTAGAATCTGTGACGACCCGGAAATTTCCGAACAAATTTAAACTTTAATCTTTATATTATTTCGACACGATAAGCAAAGTGGTTAAGTTAAATCTCAAACATTTTAAATTTATGTTCATACATTCATTCAACCTCGACTAATTTCCAACGATTCACGAACCATTAAACGAATATGATTATATATGTATATGTGTATATATATTATAATTTGAAACGTAAACAAAATACTAGATTACATGATTACATTTGTTTCAAAATGTTTATCGATGGACTTAGAAGATAAGCTCAAATGATTGAATTATCAGATACATTGAATTATGATTTAGGAGTCTCGGTTGAGAGGCCCACATTGATTTGAGAAATCTTTCACTTTTAACCATATTCGGAAAATGGTAAAGTGATTTACGAGTAAGAACAAATTGTCAATCATTGATAGTTAGACAAAGGATAGTGGAAGATTGAATTTCATAAAACTTGATTGATCTATTTTCAAATGTACGAAAATGCTTTACGATATAATAGAGCTCGAATATTTAAGATGTCTTTGATTGAATAATGTGAGATGGAATATTGGTTGTTAAATATATAGATAACCTACTACGTGTATTAAAAAAAAATAGTATTTAAGAATATTGAAGATACATATATAGTTTCAAATTAAGTAACATTTGATTCAATTGATATTTAGATATGTCATCTAGGACGTTTGATAAATATTGGTGCATAAGTGGATTACGCCAAATTAAGTTTTAAAAGTATAAACGATACGTGTTATATTATTTTCTAAACGAAATTTAAAACGAACTTTGAAATATAATTAAGTTTTGAAAAATTAAATATTATATCATTACATAAATATTTTTTTTCATTACTTATGATATGTACAAGATTATATTTTAAAATGAAAATATATATATATATATATATATATATATATTAATTTAGTCATAAAGTGTCCCGATTTAAAATAATATATATTGATAAACAACGAGTCACTGAATTATAGAAGCAAATGACCACAACGCTCAATTTTATAAAGTTACATTTTTATAAAGTAATTTATTAATGAAGAAGTCTATTTTTTGTAAAAGGTACACGTCGCGTAACGTAAAAGGCTAGTTTTCTAAACGTACGAAAGTGCGCTCGAAAAACCGAAAGTAGTACATGAGTCGTGAGACCACGACCGTGTCATTTTTGTAAAAATTATATTTTTACCATGAGCGTAAATATAATATAATATTTAATTAATCCTAAAGATTAAATATAATAAATATTAAATAATATATATATAAGTTACCTATATCATGTAATGAATTAAGAAAGTGTCGGCAAGGTGAGGGGTAGGTGGTGCACATTCTTTAAATTGAGCGAATTGTAGTTTTCATTCATTCAATTCATTTCGTTGTCTCTCGAGTTCTTTCTCTCTATATATATTTACTTATATTATTATTATTATTATTATTATTATTATTATTATTATTATTATTATTATTATTAATATTAAGATTATTAATATTAATCTTATTGTTATTAGTATTAGTATTATTAGGAGCGATAATATTAGTATTATACATAAAATAATACGACGAGGTTCTGCCCAAATGTTTTTCAAAACTGGTTAAGAAGTAGGATATGGCTAAGGAAATTATGGGTTATAGCTATGGAGGTTATGGGTATGGATCACGGGTATGCTCGTGAGGTCAATCTAGTATTTATCATCTCCGTTGCGTTTACGTACCTTTCCTGCAATATTGAATCTCAATATTGATACGTGAGTACTCATAATTTAATTTTTACATACTGATAGTGTATCCCTGACTAGTGCTCGAGAAAATAGGATTATGCATGCTTGTACTTTTGATATTGCCCTTAAATAGGTTATGTTGAATCTTGAATTAATTACATCTGCGGTTGAGATAAGATATAAGATATGCATGTCATTGGAAAGCTAGCGAAAAATTAAGAACTTTTCATTTAGATATCGAATGGATTCGATGAACGGTTAGAAAGTTATGAAATAAACGAATTGTATAATTAATTTCGTAATTAAAATTGCTGATGATAATTAGTGAACTAATTTTCTGGGTTATAAAAAGTGGTTTCATATAAAGCACGTCTCGTTTCGTTGAACGGTTGTCAAGTTATGGACAAAAGAAGTTTTGCAAATTTTGATAAAATGTCGAAAAGGGAACTGAAATTCTCGCTGGTCTGCGTTGTTTCAGATTTAAGAAAAAATACCACTGAATTCTTTGCTGTAAGGTCTAACAAATGACTCTGGCCGTTTGTCAATTCGAGTCTCGATAATTTTTCTAAAAATCGCTGAAGTGGCCGCTTAGTCATGTTTGAGCAAAAAAAAAAAAATATCATTTTTGTATAAGTTATTGTATTTTTGCATGCGACCTCGTTTTTACTTTAACCTTGGACTTTTGACTTTGAACTTTGACTTTTCCCGTTAACTTTTCAGTTAATTTTTTTGTGTTGACTTTCTCTAAAAACTAAAATACTATTTTATGATAATGAAACCATTTGTGTTACGTTGTTTCACACGTCACCTTTTACTAGAATTTTAACTGAGCATGAGTAATATAACATGTTACTATACTGTTGAGTCAGACTCGAGCATTAAGATTGTGGTACACTATGACTTGACTTAATTTGTTAGACAAATATTGACCAATATATATAAATATATATAATTAATATAGGTTCGTGAATCCGAGGCCAACCTTACATTTTTTCAATGATGTTATATGTATTTTTACTACAAAATACAGTATGGTGAGTTTCATTTGCCTTTTTACCCTTTATATATTTTTGGGCTGAGAATACATGCGCAATTTTTATAAATGATTTACAAAATACACACAAGTACGTGAAACTACATTCTATGGTTGAATTATCGAAAATCGAATATGCCCCTTTTTATTAAGTCTGGTAATCTAAGAATTAGGGAACAGACACCCTAATTGACGCGAATCCTAAAGATAGATCTATTGGGCCTAACAAACCCCATCCAAAGTACCGGATGCTTTAGTACTTCGAAATTTATATCATGTCCGAAGGAGGATCCCGGAATGATAGGGGATATTCTTATATGTATCTAGTTAATGTCGGTTACCAGGTGTTCACCATATGAATGATTATTTTTGTCTCTATGCATGGGACGTATATTTATGAGAACTGGAAATGAAATTCTTGTGGTCTATTAAAATGATGAAAATAAATGATTATGATAAACTAATGAACTCACCAACCTTTTGGTTGACACTTTAAAGCATGTTTATTCTCAGGTGTTAAAGAAATCTTCCGCTGTGCATTTGCTCATTTTAAAGATATTACTTGGAGTCTTTCATAGCATATTTCGAAGAACGTTGCATTCGAGTCATTGAGTTCATCAAAGATTATTATTAAATCAATTTATAGTTGGATAGTGGATATTATGAAATGGTATGCATGCCTGTCAATTTTTGATGTAAAGAATGATTGTCTTTTAAAAACGAATGCAATGTTTGTAAAATGTATCATATAGAGGTCAAATACCTCGCAATGTAATCAACTATTGTGAATTGTTTATAATGTATATGAACGGGTCCTTTCAGTTGGTATCAGAGCGGTGGTCTTAGCGAACCAGGTCTGCATTAGTGTGTCTAACTGATAAATCGATATGATGCATTAGTGAGTCTGGACTTCGACCGTGTCTGCATGTCAAAAGTTTTGCTTATCATTTTGTGCCGAAAATTAACTACTTATCATCCTCAGGAAATTACCTGCTTATCATTTTTAGTCTAAGACACGTCTTGCTGCATTGATTGCATGAATAGTGTATAGACAAAAATTCATATCTTAGCATATCTGCTAAATCATATCTTATCGTATCTGTTACTTTAAACTTTGCCTGACATATCCCGCAAAGTCCTCCGTAATCTACGAATCTTTTGATCTATATATATATATATATATATATATATATATATATATATATATATATATATATATATATATATATATATATATATATATATATATATATATATTTTATGTAATTAGAATACCATCCGTTAGCCAAAATCATTTCATATAAAAAAAAAAAATCCTTTATCCAATCGTACGAAATGGAATTCGTCATCAGTTCAAGTCACTCAGATTCCGAAATGGAATCCCATTCAAGCTCCGAAAGCAGTGTGACCGGAATAGATCAACCAATCAGTCATCACTTATTCTGGATGAATTGGGGATGTGTTCGTAGCCTCCTCAATCATTGGAGACAAGAAGAAGGTGATCCCTTCCATCCACCACATTGCCCTCTTGACGAAGAACCTGAAGCACTTACTGGCGAACCTGTCCGAAACACCATGTTCTCGCTCATTTCTAGAGTATCTCATCACGATTATATATTACATCAAATTTTAGATTTTATTTATCCGCTCGTCCAAACCGACAATCACCCCGGTGTAATAGAAGAAGTCAACGACCTTCGCGCTCGGGTAGTGGCTTTGGAGAATATGGTGCAGAGATTACAAACACCAGCAGCAGCATCAGCAGCATAACCAGTACCACCATCATCAACGCCAACAGTACCATTACCACCTCCAACCACAACCGCGTCGTAAACCTCAACTTCACAATCTGTCCCACGAGCATCAACGTCATACGCACCATAGATACCAAGGAGTACCAACAACAATAACTGACGAAGTATTAATTCATAACTTCATTGGAGAAACATTCCGCGGCGATTATGTAATCTCTAAAGTCTTAGAGATTATCTAATCTAGCCCTAACCATAAATCAGTTAAGTGAACCAAAATGATAGAAGGAAGAGTAGAAACCCTGACAAAAAATGGTGTGTGATTAACAAGCTAAACTTTCTTTACCAACAGCATCAACAGTACCTTCAGCGTTATCAGCATCGTCAGTATAGTCAACATCCGAATCAACAACACCGATAACATCACAAACTCCGTCAATTCAAGAATCACTGTGGACAACATTACGAATCAATAATGTGTATATTGTATCAACGAGTTATGAAGAATTAACTCATTCCCTCTGAAGAAATTATATGTATATTATATATATATATATATATTTTGAAATAAATCTTTCCGTGCTAAGCTATTGTGTGTGAATCTTAACTACTCGGTTAATTCATATTGCAAATATACAATAATGTACGTCCTTCGACTGCAACTTAACCAGCGTTAACTACAATCTCTGTCGCAATTCAACAAATTCCAATTCATAATAAACCAAGTATATATTTGATTTTACACTTTCATCATCGATGTACCCGAAACTTTTCAGATAACATCATTCGTACTTTGCGAAATTCACAAGAATTCCACGAACCGAACATCATACATCAACAAATAACGAAGTATTGATTCACAATTTCAGTGTCATTAAAGAAGTACTGCGTAAAAGTTATGTACTTTTTAAAGCCTTTAGGGATTATTCAATTCTAGTTTCAACCGTAAATCAAATGAGTTTAATTTAACATTAACTCATTAAATCTATGTTACATCTGAAGAAAAATACATATATATATTTTCATAAAGACTGTAATAAAATTCTTTTGTACAAAATATTAATTGTGAATTTTTTTTTAACGGGTAGGTAATACCCGAGAGATATATAAATTCACAAATAATATGTTACATTCTTCGAATCTGATTCAGCAAATCATCCATTATACTCTCTACTTTCACAACAATATACTTTCTTTTATAGAAATCAAAACAACCATACTCATTCAAAATTTAATTACATATTCTGATTTTGAAATCTCAAAATTCAACTCGAGATATGACCAAAATCATCACTCTTAGATCCTTACATCTTTCACAAGCTATATTTTGACTTCAAAACTGTGTTAGAACATCAAATGTATGTTAACGATTACAATCTGTGTTCAAACCCTTCAAAAATTTCTGAAGACACTTCGAATGATGAGCAATCGAGATGATGATCCAACCACATGTTACCCACAGTTATGTACCCGAAAAACTCTTGAAACCAAAGTAAAAGTTTAAACAACGTATCCACGTCAGATTCTTTGGCATTTATTAGCAAAAATAACTTTGCGACTCCTATTCAAAGTAGCCAGTTTTGTCACAGCTCCCACAAGTCAACTTCGACTCTTCAGTCAGACTAACCTTATTATAACCTTGAGATATACACCATCGTTACCAGAGAACCTTTTACATTCCACCACATTATTAGCAGATGTACCAACAACTTCATTACCCTTTGACTTTAGCCTCTCCAAAAAGTCATTATAATTATGTATTGAAACCCCATCATGTACTCATCCGCGTCTTGTAACAAGAATTGCCATGCCAATTACCGGGAATCAGCAATTAGCTTTTTAAAATCTCGCAGCATTCTACTTCAACAGTTATATGTACAAATATAACGTCTATCTTCAAGACTTACAGACTGCGAATGTGAAGTTTCTGAAAAACACCCCAATCTACGAATTAGATCTCCGAATTTTGGAAAAGCGGAATAAAGCAGCAGAAACTGTTGACAATAGTAACAGTAAAAAGTTTGAAGATAAAGAATAATGTGTTGGCAAAGCTCAAAAAAAGAGAAGAATTGAAACCGAAAAACGAATTGAGCAAAGTAAGAAGAAAGCTATAGACAAATCACAAAGACGAAACCTGCCTTCAAAGAATCTAAATGATTCAGTGTTTGTTGAAGTCATTAACGAATACTTTGCTTCTGACTCTAAATCCTTGTGGACGATATTCTTCATCATCCTCTAATCTTAGATATTGAAAGATATCATCATATCTTTCATTATAAATATCCTCCATATTTCTGTAGATAATTCCATAATTATTCTTATATGAAATCAATTATCTATTCGCGTTATCTGTATTACATCATAAAAGAAACTATTTTAGTTTCTAAATTTCTGAAATCTGCAAGTTTAAAATGAGAATATTTTGAAGTAGTGTTGGAAGCTGATGCATGAGTTAGTATAATATAATGACACTTGATCAACGTGATTATATTACAGTAATTCATGCTGAGTTTCTAAATGGAACGTGATGATTCACAGATCATAACGTCATCATGTGCCATGTTACACGACCCTTGTATTCTAATTAACTTCTAATATATCAAGAAAAATATTTTTCTTGATGATTCGGTCTTTTCCCAGGTATTCTGGAAATTTGACAAATCAAGATCGTGCCATTACCATTTCTTTCTTAGAACATTAACAATGTTCATTTCAAAATTCATATCTGCGAATTCTGGACCATTACAAGCGGTGCTTAAATGCAAGAAGAAGAAACGAAGGGACAAAGATCTGAAATGGAAATTGGGGTATAAATCGCAGCAAATAAAAGAAAGCATTAACTGGAGATGACAATGATTATGGGAGACAGAAGCAGAGACATCGAAATATAATAGGAGATATAAAACCCGACAACCAACCAGAAATTACAAACCGTGTAGATCAATACGTATTGCAACGTAAAGGCAGGGAAGAATTAACAAAACTATAACCCCAAGGTAAAAGTAGAAATAAGCAAAATCCTTCGGTGGTAAATGAAAAAGGAGAATGACAGATATGAAAGTTAGGAGTATATCAAGGATCAGAACGGGATGGAGCATATTGACGAATGTTTTAAAGTAGGAATTGAGGGAGAAATAATGGAAAGTGTAAGTTAAAAGGAAACGAAGGAGGTAGATTTATAGTAACATATCCGACGAAGAAATCAAGATGTATTATCGCATTAAATTGAAGCGGATCCTAATTTCCGTAATCGACGAAAAAAAAAAATCAAATCTTGTATAGATTACAAAGATTTTCTTTAATCCAAAGATCAACCGGGATGACGTCAAAAGATAGGGCAAATCTCTATTATCTCATTTCATTCTTTTACGATAGCTTCACTCATACGCTTCAAGAAGTCAAATTATTCTATCCATATTTCCAAATCATGATAAAACTCTATGTATCAGCTTATATTTTTCATAATAACATTCTCATTATTAGCCATGACGACCTCTATCAAATTTCGGGGACGAAATTTCTTTAACGGGTAGGTACTGTGACGACCCGGAAATTTCCGAACAAATTTAAACTTTAATCTTTATATTATTTCGACACGATAAGCAAAGTGGTTAAGTTAAATCTCAAACATTTTAAATTTATGTTCATACATTCATTCAACCTCGACTAATTTCCAACGATTCACGAACCATTAAACGAATATGATTATATATGAATATGTGTATATATATTATAATTTGAAACGTAAACAAAATACTAGATTACATGATTACATTTGTTTCAAAATGTTTATCGATGGACTTAGAAGATAAGCTCAAATGATTGAATTATCAGATACATTGAATTATGATTTAGGAGTCTCGGTTGAGAGGCCCACATTGATTTGAGAAATCTTTCACTTTTAACCATATTCGGAAAATGGTAAAGTGATTTACGAGTAAGAACAAATTGTCAATCATTGAGAGTTAGACAAAGGATAGTGGAAGATTGAATTTCATAAAACTTGATTGATCTATTTTCAAATGTACGAAAATGCTTTACGATATAATAGAGCTCGAATATTTAAGATGTCTTTGATTGAATAATGTGAGATGGAATATTGGTTGTTAAATATATAGATAACCTACTACGTGTATTAAAAAAAAACGTATTTAAGAATATTGAAGATACATATATAGTTTCAAATTAAGTAACACTTGATTCAATTGATATTTAGATATGTCATCTAGGACGTTTGATAAATGTTGGTGCATAAGTGGATTACGCCAAATTAAGTTTTAAAAGTATAAACGATACGTGTTATATTATTTTCTAAACGAAATTTAAAACGAACTTTGAAATATAATTAAGTTTTGAAAAATTAAATATTATATCATTACATAAATATTTTTTTTCATTACTTATGATATGTACAAGATTATATTTTAAAATGAAAATATATATATATATATATATATATATATATATATATATATATATATATATATAGTCATAAAGTGTCCCGATTTAAAATAATATATATTGATAAACAACGAGTCACTGAATTATAGAAGCAAATGACCACAACGCTCAATTTTATAAAGTTACGTTTTTATAAAGTAATTTATTAATGAAGAAGTCTATTTTTTGTAAAAGGTACACGTCGCGTAACGTAAAAGGCTAGTTTTCTAAACGTACGAAAGTGCGCTCGAAAAACCGAAAGTAGTACATGAGTCGTGAGACCACGACCGTGTCATTTTTGTAAAAATTATATTTTTACCATGAGCGTAAATATAATATAATATTTAATTAATCCTAAAGATTAAATATAATAAATATTAAATAATATATATATAAGTTACCTATATCATGTAATGAATTAAGAAAGTGTCGGCAAGGTGAGGGGTAGGTGGTGCACATTCTTTAAATTGAGCGAATTGTAGTTTTCATTCGTTCAATTCATTTCGTTGTCTCTCGAGTTCTTTCTCTCTATATATATTTACTTATATTATTATTATTATTATTATTATTATTAATATTAAGATTATTAATATTAATCTTATTGTTATTAGTATTAGTATTATTAGGAGCGATAATATTAGTATTATACATAAAATAATACGACGAGGTTCTGCCCAAATGTTTTTCAAAACTGGTTAAGAAGTAGGATATTGCTAAGGAAATTATGGGTTATAGCTATGGAGGTTATGGGTATGGATCACGGGTATGCTCGTGAGGTCAATCTAGTATTTATCATCTCCGTTGCGTTTACGTACCTTTCCTGCAATATTGAATCTCAATATTGATACGTGAGTACTCATAATTTAATTTTTACATACTGATAGTGTATCCCTGACTAGTGCTCGAGAAAATAGGATTATGCATGCTTGTACTTTTGATATTGCCCTTAAATAGGTTATGTTGAATCTTGAATTAATTACATCTGCAGTTGAGATAAGATATAAGATATGCATGTCATTGGAAAGCTAGCGAAAAACTAAGAACTTTTCATTTAGATATCGAATGGATTCGATGAACGGTTAGAAAGTTATGAAATAAACGAATTGTATAATTAATTTCGTAATTAAAATTGCTGATGATAATTAGTGAACTAATTTTCTGGGTTATAAAAAGTGGTTATTTAGATCCTACTCGTCAAGTAGATGAATTTTCATATAAAGCACGTCTCGTTTCGTTGAACAGTTGTCAAGTTATGGACAAAAGAAGTTTTGCAAATTTTGATAAAATGTCGAAAAGGGAACTGAAATTCTCGCTGGTCTGCGTTGTTTCAGATTTAAGAAAAAATACCACTGAATTCTTTGCTGTAAGGTCTAACAAATGACTCTGGCCGTTTGTCAATTCGAGTCTCGATAATTTTTCTAAAAATCGCTGAAGTGGCCGTTTAGTCATGTTTGAGCAAAAAAAAAAAAAAAAAAAAATTCATTTTTGTATAAGTTATTGTATTTTTGCATGCGACCTCGTTTTTACTTTAACCTTGGACTTTTGACTTTGAACTTTGACTTTTCCCGTTAACTTTTCAGTTAATTTTTTTGTGTTGACTTTCTCTAAAAACTAAAATACTATTTTATGATAATGAAACCATTTGTGTTACGTTGTTTCACACGTCACCTTTTACTAGAATTTTAACTGAGCATGAGTAATATAACATGTTACTATACTGTTGATTCAGACTCGAGCATTAGGATTGTGGTACACTATGACTTGACTTAATTTGTTAGACAAATATTGACCAATATATATAAATATATATAATTAATATAGGTTCGTGAATCCGAGGCCAACCTTACATTTGTTCAATGATGTTATATGTATTTTTACTACAAAATACAGTATGGTGAGTTTCATTTGCCTTTTTACCCTTTATATATTTTTGGGCTGAGAATACATGCGCAATTTTTATAAATGATTTACAAAATAGACACAAGTACGTGAAACTACATTCTATGGTTGAATTATCGAAAATCGAATATGCCCCTTTTTATTAAGTCTGGTAATCTAAGAATTAGGGAACAGACACCCTAATTGACGCGAATCCTAAAGATAGATCTATTGGGCCTAACAAACCCCATCCAAAGTACCGGATGCTTTAGTACTTCGAAATTTATATCATGTCCGAAGGAGGATCCCGGAATGATAGGGGATATTCTTATATGTATCTAGTTAATGTCGGTTACCGGGTGTTCACCATATGAATGATTATTTTTGTCTCTATGCATGGGACGTATATTTATGAGAACTGGAAATGAAATTCTTGTGGTCTATTAAAATGATGAAAATAAATGATTATGATAAACTAATGAACTCACCAACCTTTTGGTTGACACTTTAAAGCATGTTTATTCTCAGGTGTTAAAGAAATCTTCCGCTGTGCATTTGCTCATTTTAAAGATATTACTTGGAGTCTTTCATAGCATATTTCGAAGAACGTTGCATTCGAGTCATTGAGTTCATCAAAGATTATTATTAAATCAATTTATAGTGGGATAGTGGATATTATGAAATGGCATGCATGCTTGTCAATTTTTGATGTAAAGAAAGATTGTCTTTTAAAAACGAATGCAATGTTTGTAAAATGTATCATATAGAGGTCAAATACCTCGCAATGTAATCAACTATTGTGAATCGTTTATAATGTATATGAACGGGTCCTTTCAGAATCTAAGCCCTAAACCTAAACCCTAGATCTAAACCTAAAACCCTACCCCATAGAATCTAAACCCTGAACCCTAACCTAAACCCTAAACCCTAAACCCTAAATCTAAACCATGCGCCATTTTTTCATGAGATTTTGCTTACACTTGCCAGAAATCGTGGTGTTTTGAGGCCTATGTTTGATCTTTCTGATGTAAGCATCGCCAAATAGTGGTTAATTTTAAATAATGCGTTAACATCAGATGTTGTGATTCGAGAGGTTTTATTGATTTTAATCTTCATATTTGTATTTGTATTTGATTAATTTGAGACGATGAGAGGGGCGATTGATCAATCGCTTCTCCTTCAGTTCATCCAAACCCTACCCATTTACACGAATGACTTAAACGTTAGATATTACAAAGTTTTTCTTCTTCTTTTTTTGCGCATTATATAAAACAAAAAGTGTTGTGCGTCAATTGAACACGGTCTGAACCCGTTTTAACCCTTTACTCAATGATGCCAAATGGGGAGTTGGATCCCCAAGAGCCAATAATGATCATGTTTAGAATACGACATCCTTCAACAGAGGTGTAGGTGTTGCATGTTTCTTATTTCAAAACTCTTCATTTGCACATATGACATGCTATACAACCTATTCAATGAAATGTATATCACCTAAAAATTCATCGAATCGCAAACAGACTGTGTGTATAAGGAAATATAGCAAATCATGAACTTATCATTCCAAATATTGTGTAAATGTGTGTATTGCAAGAGCACTTATAAACCTGTTCAGTCATGTAGTAAGTCAATATACCTATCCATTCACAATTCAGTTGAGGTAAAATTCAACTCACACACAATTAGAAGTATTTAGTAGTAACTGGAGATAATCAAATATACCTCGATTGACAATTGATCTTTTCAATAATAGATACAATTGATCTTTTATTTTTAATATATTAGATACAATAATAGATTTGGCTCAGAATATGGGATTGTAATTCACTCACCATTTCTTGTTTTCAGGTAAAAAGTTTTGCATAGTGGTCTAATAGATAAAGCATAAAGTCTAACATTCGTTTGTTACGTACACTAATTTCACTGCAAGTAAGTAAATTTATTCTACTTCAAAGTTGTGTCACAATAATTTCACTTATTAAGTTAGTCTCATTCCATCATTGTTAGCACATTTATGTAGGTATAGTTGTTTCTTGTTTTTTTTACTCTCTTAATACTCATCATTTTTATGACCATAATTAGCAAACAAATCTGACTCATAAGTACATAGAAGCAAGAGTGACAGAAGAGCTGACCCATACTGTTTTAAAGGATGTAAATAGGACCCGATAGAGAATGTAGGTAGTAATCTTCACCCAAGTACAAAATACAAAGTCATTTTGAAATACGTTGTTTTGAATATAGTGTTTAGGGTTTTTGTTTGTTTACCAACCCAACACATTCTTGATAAAACAACTGTGACCTATAACAGTACTCCCCATTTTGAAGAAACAAGTCCAAGTATGACACAGATTAATTTAAAGCAAACAAACCTGACCCATTAGCAGATAGAAGCAACAATTATAGAAGAGCTGACCCAGACTGCTTGAAAGGATGTATATAAGACACGATAGATAATGGAGGTAGCAATCTTGACCCATATTCAAAATACAAACATTATTAAGTGAGACTGCTTGAAAGGATGTAAATAAGACCCAGATTGCATTTAAGGTTGTAAATAGGACCCGATAGAGAATGTAGGTAGTAATCTTCACCCAAGTCCAAAATACAAACAGTCATTTTAAAATACGTTGTTTAGAATATAGTGTTTAGGGTTTTTATTAGTTTACCAACCCAACACATTCTTGATAAATCAACTGTGACCCATAACAGTACTCCCCATTATGAAGAAGCAAGTCCAAGTATGACACAGATTAATTTAAAGCAAACAAACCTCACCCATTAGCAGATAGAAGCAACATTTACAGAAGAGCTGACCCAGACTGCTTGAAAGGATGTAAATAGGACCCGATAGATAATGGATGTAGCAATCTTGACCCATATTCAAAATACAAACATTATTAAGTGTGAATTTACAACTTCTAACTATGAGTTACATTAAATATCCAAAATAATCAAATTGCACATAAGAACCAACGCAATCTATACAGCAGAATATGCCTTATGGTGATATAATTACACATAGCTCATAAAATTAAAGGTTGAACAAAATGAATGCCAATTATCAAATCAAAACATGAATGATATAAAAGAACATATGCAGTTACTATCAATTACATATATAAATACTAACTCAATTGATAAAAAAAACAACAATTCCAAACAAAATATAATATAAAAATTAAAATACTGAAATATTGAATTGATCCTTAACTTCAAATATTTAACTAAATAAAACAGAAAAATAAAATTAGTAGGAATCATCTGAATTTGTAAAATACTTTCCATCAGTATCATAAAAAGGACCAATTGGAAAATATTTTTCAGTTTCTTCAGCTTCTTTAATGTAGCGATAGCCTAAAGTTTTTTCGTTTTCAATGATTAAATAAAGAGAAATTCTATTTGAACAGCAAAACAATTTTTATTTTATTCCATTCCATTGTTCTTCTTTCTGAAGGTGCTATATATTCATAATGTTCTTGTTAGTCAGAATAGAGAGAGGGATGACTTTCTCTACTTTTGAGAGTTTTGACTCTGGGTGGAGAAATGACTTGTCTTTATTCTCGGATAGGGGAAGGATTGTCTACATCTCACCTCCTCCATACACCACTTATGTGGTATTGAGTTTTATTGTTGTTGTTGTTGTTGTTCTTGTTAGTCAGAATCAATGAGTATAATTAACAAAAGCCAGGATTTTTGTTACCTTGTTTGTTATGGTGCTTAGGATTATTGTTACCTTGTTTGTTATGGTGCTTACGATCCGCTAAGATGATGATTATCTGATTTCATCGCCCAAATCGCTCTTTGAAATCAATATTATTGTGAGAATCGATCATATGAAACCTAAGTTCAAATTAAAATTGATCCATTAAAATTCAAAATCATACCTGATGGGAAAATCATCATACCTAATAGCATCATCTGCAGAATGACGAACAATATTAACCTAATTCTATTAAGTAATTTTCCTATTAAACAGAATAGGGTTTTGCATAATTACATACCTTTTGGTAATGGAAAACTCATCACATATCTTCTATTGATGAATATTAAACATCGGAAGATCCATCGCCAACGATTATTAGTCATCCAACATCGTGGCTCTTAATTGTTCTTTAATTTGTAGTTAGGGCACAAATTACATATGCTAATGCTGATGTCGATGACCCCTTTTTTCTTAATTTTCATCCGCTTGTTTTGAAGTAAAGGGGTATTTTAGCAATAAATGTTTTAACAATTGATTTATTAGCTAATATTTTTAGTGGATGATTAAGGACCGTTGGATGAAGTGGCATTATAATGTAATTTTCTAATCTAATGGTATTTAAGGAGATTTTGAAAACATTTATTAGCCAATCCAGACTCTCTTTTAATGTGTGTATATATATATATATATATATATATATATATATATATATATATATATATATATATATATATATATATATATATATAGGACCATATTGAAGAAAAAAATTGGTAATTAAATTCAAATATAGAAAGATATTGAAAATAATAAATAAAAAATGGTGAAGAAAAATAGTGACAACATGTTTGCTACAATAAATTCCCCCTTTTCAAAATGATTATATAGATAATTGAACTTTGTTTTTTCAAATAGCAATTAATTAATTAAATAGTATATATCAATAAAATATAATAATTAATATTTAAATATTTAAATGAAAACTCATAAAATTATGTGTTTTACAATTTCACACAAATGCTACGTTACTATATATTATAATTATGCTATTTCATGTTACAACCCCATTGGCCCAAAACCCCACTTTTCACTGTGGAGGGTTCCGACCCGGTATTGTAGCACTGTAGCACATTTTTTTTAATGTCTCCGTTATATTTTTCTCTCTTGCGACGAAGCGTGGTCCAAAAAACTAGTTATTATATATATATATATATATATATATATATATATATATATATATATATATAACTTTGGCTGAAAAACTTAATTTCTCATTTTGCAATTTTCTTAGAATCTTACAACAAAATTTTATAGGTTAGATATTTTGCCCCTTTTTTTTAAACTTTCTGTATGTCGCTCTCTCAACTTTTATTTAAAATTCAGTCCTCTCACACTTCCACTCAATTAGATTTTGCATTTTAAGTCCTACCACCTTTTTGTTTTATAATGTTTTTTCAAGTTTTTTGAAATCTTTCTTTTATAGTAACTTTTTTATATTTTCTTTACAAATTTTTTTATACTTTTTTCAAATATTACTATTAGTTAACAAAAGTATTCAAATTATGTTGATTTTGGTTAGTTTAATTATCGAAGATTAATTATGTGTGTTTGTTAAATTATGTGTGTTTGGTCTTTTGAAATGGATTATTGTTTTTTTTTATTATTTTAAGCGCATTAATATTAAAATATGTTAATTAGAAATATACAATTATGTACAGCAAAAATCTTCTCTTGCAGCACAACGCGTTGATCCATGTTGTTCCAATCACTTAAGGTCCGTATCAAATCATCCCACGTTTTTTTACACTTTTAATCCATAACTACCCTTTAATCAAGTTTCTACATATCGGGACAAATATAAAGATGAAGACTTATAGTCCCCTCTATTTTCTACAACTTGCATTTCAAAATATTGTTTGCCACCAAATAATACAAACCCTCTAAATTGACTTACATGCAATTGTTAAATTGTAATATATCTTTGTCAATCTTATCCTTGTTTGTTTCCTATCTTATTGTACCATTTGTGTTTGTTAGATTGTTATATTGTTGCTGTTAAGTGTTGATTGAATGTGAGATGGTGTTGTTAGTTTTTGGAACAGTGATGCAATAATTTCTTGACAAAGAGGGGTTTGAATGCTATTTTTCAAAGTTGGAGGGGGTTATATTTTTTTTTTTGTTATTTTGTATAAAGTCGGTTGCAGGTTAATATAGGGTTATATACCCATTTATTTTCTAGGGTTGGATATCACAATTAATATCAGATTCTCTTTTAAATATTTGCATCTAGTCGGTCATCTCAGTTTAGTTGAATATAATCTTGATATTTAATAATTGTTCCTATATTATTTTTCTGATTGCGTTAGTTCATATATAATCCGTTTAGTTTCATTATCATTCAAGTGATTTTGATTATTGTAATGATTTTGAATTTTGTTTTAGTTTACGGTGTTAAGGTTTTGTTGATCATTGAGTATTGTTTCTTAATCTGCTGATATCTTACATGGTATCAGAGCGATGATCCTCTATATTCATTTTTTTATTGTTGAAGATTGAAACCCTAATTTCTGGTTTCTGCGATTCGTAATTTGGTGGTGATCTTTACTATTTTTTATTCTTCTGTCTATTAATTTTGATTGAGGACTGTGGTTATTTTAGTAGTTGAAACCCCAACACTAATAAAATTAGGGTTACAATTCATCATCTAATTTGGAATTTTCTTCTTGAATCCTAATTGGTATTGTCTTCCGCTACTGCTTACTCTAGGCTCGCCGAGCGTGAAGTACTCTGTAATCCCTAATCTCTCTTGTGTTGGTAGAATGTTCCTACATTAGGGAGTTCTTTTGCTTAAAAAGATCAACTGCCCCCTGGTGTTATACTTGGTCTACATCCAAGGTCATCTTATCTTTAATTCTGATTTTTTTAATCCGTGTACTAAACTTTTATTGAAGATGAGAGGACCTCAAGTAAGACTTGGGTTGGATTTCTTTAAAATCCTTCCATGATGTTTCTCGGTCCAGAGGCACTCAAATGAGTAACCTCGACTCTGGGACCCCTTTATATCTTCATGCTAGTAATACTAGTATTACTCCTTTGGTGTCTCTTAAGTTAAAAGGCGCTGAAAATTATAGTATTTGGAGTAGATCTATCTTGTTGGCACTAAAGTTGGTTTCATAGATGATACTTGTATCAAAAGTGAAACTAATGATGTTCTTGGACTGCAGTTAGAAATATGCAATGTTATTATTTTATCTTGGATATTGAATTCTAATTTTAAGGAATTATTTTCCGATCAACTGTTTTCAAACTCTGCAAGATCAGTCTGGGAAGAACTGAAAGAAACATATGATAAAACAGATGGCTCAATAACTTTTAATATTCATCCAAAATTTAATACCTTAACTCAGAATGGATCCTCGGTATCTGATTATTATCACATGTTAAACTCTCATTGCAGGCAGTATGATGCTTTGTTGAAATTACATGTCTGTGTTTGTCATGCTAACAGAGACTTAAATCCCATAATGATAATAAGTGATGCAATTTTTAATAGGGCTGGATATTTCCTATCCTGCTATAAGAAGTAATATACTGTCTATGGAACCTTTACCATCTGCTAAAAGTGTTTTTGATACTATTTCTAGAAAAAAATGTCATAAAAATTCCCAACTACTAATGTGTCAAAAGGTCAAAACTATACTTTCTTGATTTCAAAGATTTTGATAACAAGAGGAGAATAGGAAATGGTCTTGTTAGGATTTAAGACCCAACCAAGACAAGTGATTTACATCGATCACTTACCCACGAACGATAAATGAATAATCTAAAAGCATAAATGATAAAATTAAAGCATAACGACACAAGGATTCAACTTGGTTATATCTTAAATCCAAACACATTGAAGGGTTTAGTCAACGGGCGCAAACTTTAGAAATTTTTAGTAATAATTTATGCACACGATTACAATGAGGTTATGGGTCTATTTATAGTGAAACATTAAACCTAGTTCCTTGTTGCACAAGTTAAGTTGACATTCAAGCCAAAGATATTCTAAAAGTAAATTACCACTTGTTAAACAAGTAACTTTGTCTACAAGTAAACAACTTTCCTAAAATTAGAAACTTGCTCCTCAAGTTAAACTGAACATCCAAGTAAAAATTATCTCCCAATCATTCTTGACTTTTTTTTCATTGTTTAATGTTTTCATATCTCAACAATCTCCTACTTGGAAACTTCAAACAAAACCATACCGATCAACTGTCTTGACTTCATTGAACCTACCCTATACTGCCAAGAAAGCTTCTCAAAACACACACATTCTAACCCATAAAACTGATCAAGTTGGGAGGTTTTGATAAATAGCACTTCAACTTCACTCGCCAAAATGTAATCAACTTCAATATCAATTATGTTGAACACTCAAGACAACTCCCGATTAGCTTTCCATGACTTTTTTTGATACTGCCGGATAAACTATTCGGGACACGATGCACTCTCCATCGGTTACCCGTATGTGGCAAGGAAGTCTTTCGACACCAAAAACAATGCTGAGTAATAATCTAATCTGCAGTTACTAGCTTGGGTGATCTCTCGATTCCTGCACCACCATTGAAGAGTGCACGAATTCAATCACAAGATTTAAACAAAAGACAAAACTGCTTCAACTCATCGGTCTAGACACGCCCAACCCTGTCACGCACATGTCAACGATCACCCTCATACAGAATTTCTGACTATCACTAATTTTCCTTCCCAGCAATCCGAATATCTAACAGACACCCTCGTAGACTCTTCATCAAGACTCCAGTGAGAACGCAATCACAACCTTAAAATCTACAACTTCAACTTTTCGCTTTCACATTGATACAATAACCTATCCTCATAGCGCTATGGATTTCACGAACACATCTTCTCATTCTCAAGCACGCTCTCGCTCGTTTGTTGAACAAATCATCACCCAAAACCTGAGCACCGGTCGAACGCATTCTTTCCGACACCCTTCAACAACTAATTTCTTCAAGTAAGAGAAGATCAAACCCGCCCGCATATTGCACATAAAATATCCGACCAAAACCTTTGGTCACCCCGTTTCAAACCCGCAAATGCCAAACTTCCCGGATAACTCCCACTGTCGATATCAATCTGGATGTACCCCGTCATTACCCAAATGACCAAACCTGATACAAAACATCCTCGTGAGCTCTTGTAACAAACCAACATCTCCGAAAAAATCTAACTGGTATCGCCAGAAGTTTTTGAGACAAAACCATCTCACACTCGCATCATCAAATCGAAAATTCATCATGAAAATTGTTGAAAATTGAAAATCGATATCTCAAAATCAAACAGTCAGAACATCGCCAAATTATACGAATTAACAATGAATTTTCTTTCACAGCTGCGCAATCAAACCTTTCATGATGGCCGCTACCTTCGAAAAATCATAACTCCAAATCTAACGGTCTGATCACTACCAAATTTTTACGTCATTTAGATCTATGTTCCAACCACCAACATTCTGAAAATCAAGGCGATCTAACGGTTAACGAACCCGCTATGAAGTTTCTCCACAACAGCTTCCAAACCTCTGAATTTGCTAGCTTAATCATTCTTTCGCTTGAGATCGCGAAGAACAAGAACTCATATCTGACACCACGATCTCCCGAAAAACTCTATCCTGCAATAAACTCTATCTAACCGACCTCTGACTCTATAACTATTCATTAAAGATCATCATTATACAATTTTTGCTCCCACCTGTATCATAAAAATGCCAGGAACATAGACTAATCCTTGTGTGATCAACTCTGAATATATAGACCATATCCACTAAGTTTATTGCTATCTATTAAGTCTCTTGATCTCAATATATGTTGCAAACCCTAGATATATCATTTCATAACCCTCATGATTACCGAATCATCATCCTATTGTAAACAAGCTTTCAGTTCGCCATCGTGCCCGTTCTTCGAAGCCTAAGCTCTGATACCATTTGTTAGAATTTAGGATCCAAGCAAGAAAAGTGATTTACAGCAATCACTAACCCGTAAATGACAAACGAATAATACAAAAGCATAGATGATAAAATTTAAAGCATAACGACACAAGGATTTAGTGTGGTTATATTCCAACTCCAAACATGGAGAAGGGTTTAGTCCACGGACGCAAACCGAAGAAATTTTCACTAAATATTTGTTCACACAATTAGAATGAGGCTTGGGGTCTATTTATAGTGAAACATTAAATTCAGTTCCTTGTTGCACAAGTTAAATTGGCCTTCTAGCCAAAGACATTCCAAAAATCAATTATCACTTGTTGAACAAATTAACTTTACCTTCAAGTCGACAAATTTCCTAAAAATCAGAAACTTTCTCCTCAAGTTAAAATTAACCTCCAAGTAAGACTTATCTTCTAAGCAATCTTGATTTTCTTTTCTTGTTTAAAGTCTTCATATCTCAACAGTCATAACCCTAATATGAAATGTACCAAATGCAATGGGTTGGCTCATACTATTGACATATGTTATGAAATTCTTGGTTATCCTCCTTGGTGGGTTTAAAGATCCACCCTCAATAATGGTCCTTCTACCAATACTGGGATGAATACAAGTAAAAATGTTATAAATAATGTTGTTTCTGAATCTGCTTCTAGCATTTATCCTTATTCTAGTGAATATATTGCTAAAATCATGAGCTTAATAAATGGTATTTCTGAAATTGAGAAAGTGCAATCTAATATAGCAGGTACTTTTAAGAACTACAATGTTCTTTTTAATGACAACTTTCATAAGTTTTTTAGAACAAACGTTTTAAAAAGAGTCATAAAATAAAATTTGGGTTAGATTATTGATTCTGGGGCAACCCAACATATGACTAGTTCTTCTAAAGATATGTTTGATGTTGTTGATGTAGCTAATATGAATATGACTATAAGTCACCCTAATGACACTATTGCTAAAATTCATCAAATTGTTAATCTAAAGTTATCTGAAAATCTTGTTTTATTTGATGGGTTAGCTATACCTGAGATTGTGTTAGTTTGATGTTTGTTAGTAAAGTGTCAAATGAAGCTGATTTGCATGTTGTATTCAATAATCTTCACTGTTTTATATTCAGGATTTGAGTCTTATGAAGACTGTAGGGACGAGTGTACAACTCTATGGTCTATATGTGTTTAATGATGGTAATAGTTTGTGTTTATCTCTGCTAATATTTGGCATGGTAGATTATAGCACCATGTCAGTCCTTGATGTTCTTAAGAATAGAATAAGTAGCAGTGACACAAAATGGTCATGAATCCTGTGATGGATGTCATAGGGCTAAGCAGACCAGAGAACATTTCCCTCTAAGTGATCATAAATCAATTGTTGTATGTGATATAATACATCTTGATTTATGCAGGCTATATAGGGTATCTATTAAAGAAGGTTATAAATATATTTTAGCAATTGTTGATGATTTTTTCAGGGTTGTCTGGATTTATTTGTCAAAAGGAAAAGATGAAGTGTTTGATCACTTTAGTTATTTTATTAATATGCTTAAACTCATTTTGGTAAAATTGTTAAGATTTTATGAAGTGATAATGGGACTGAGTTCATTAATTCTGAAATTAATGATTTGTGTCTTAATAAGGGGATCTTACAACAAACTTCCTGTGTGCATACTTCACAACAAAATGGTACTGTTGAAAGAAAGCATATGCATCTTTTAAATGTTGCTAGTACTTTATTTTTTCAGAGTGGTTTACCTCTTAAATTCTGGTCAGAATTTATTTTAATTACAACTTACTTAATTAGCAGGTTACCCTCATATGTGCTGAAAGGAAAGTCCCCCTTTAAATATATTTTTCGTTTTTAATCAACTGTAACACCCAAATATTTATGGTGCATAGAGTTAAAATGATGTACGTATAGTGGATGAAGCGTGGTGTAAATTTAAAAGCTCAGAATCTGCCCAGACGTGTGTGCGCGCCGCGCACCCTTAAGGGAGCACGCCGCGCACGTGGCCTGCGACAGATTTCTATCTTTTTCCAAATTAGATTTAAATGAAGGGCTTTTTGGTCTTTTCACATAGGGACGGATCTCAGGCCTTATCAGCAGGTTTGGATCCAATTTTGGATCACATTTCACATCCATAAACACTCTCAACTATCTAGAGAGAGAGGGAGAGTTCTAGAGAGAGAATTGGGGTTTTGGAGAAGAAGGAGTTGGATTCTCACCAAAGCTCGGGTTTTAAAGTTGTTCACCTCGTTGCTAGCTACGTTTTGGTTGTTGTGGTAAGTTCTAACTCTGAATTTCATTGTTTGATTAGATATTCAAAGTTAGGGTTTGAACTTGATTTGTAGAAAAACCCATTTAAACTCTTGAAGTGAGTTTATTGATGCTTGTAATCGGGTTTATTGTTGTTGTTGATGGGTTTTGGGTTGGTGAACAAATGGGCCATGATTAGGACTTGTAATTGGGTTTAATCACTAGGTTTAGTGATTATGGAAGTGTTAGAACTCATTATTGTGTATTTGAAAGACTAATTTTGAAATGAGTCAAAATTAGGGTTTTGGGTGATTTTGAGAATGATAAGTGTTCAACACTTATGATTGGGTTCATTTAGCATATTAAGACCATTTTTATTTGTGTTAGTGATTATTGGTTAGTTTGGGCGCGTTTGTGTTTGGAAGTGCAATTGGTCGAAATAGCACTAAGTGTCGAATTGAGTTGGTTTGTAAATCCACTCTAAGTGTGTTGTTGTATTTGTGATAATTGAATAGGTACATTCCATCGGCGAGTTGCGGATTATTCGGTAGCATTTCATCAAGGCGAGAAGGTGAGTGGAATGATTATACATGTGTGTATATTATGTATTTACTTGTACGAGATTCGATGTGGGTTTTAAGTTCGGGCGATCGATACCACATCGTGTTAATATATGATATGGGCTTAAAGTTTGGGCGATCGATACCATATCATTATGTGTGGGCGTAAAGTGTGGGTTTTAAGTTCGGGCGATCGATACCACATTTTGCGTAGCGGGTGGGATTTAAGTTCGGGCGATCGATACCACCCTGGGGTTAGTGATATATTTCGTTGTACACTAACGGTTGTTGGGAACACCGATGGGAAATTCGAAGTACCATTCCCTTGTACTATTGGTTAACCATGTTTATGTATTTGTAGTGTGGCATTTTATATTATTCGAGTTATATATGCTATTGTTTGTGCTAGCTTGTGGTCTTGGAGATTTAGCGTTATACATTGCGTTGGTATGTCATTTAAATTGCTAGCGTGTATGCGGTAGTTGTGTATGTGATTGCAAGTAAGTAGGTTATATATGTATGTGTATAATTATTGTATTCACTAAGCGTTAGCTTACCTTCTCTTTGTTTACCTTTTTAAGATCCGGCTTGGATAAGGGCAAAGGTATTCGCTCGGATTAGTGGCTTTCGGGGGTTATAGCTTTTTGGAAGTTCGAACAAGATTTGGGTAGTTTAACCCCAAACACCATGCTCTAGTGACGTTTGGCAATTAAACTTTTTGTGGTCGAAACTTGTATTTTGTACTTAAGGGTATTTTGGGCATATGTGGGCCCTGCAATGTAAAACTCATTTTATCTTTGATTCGTGCTAGTTTTACTTATATTAATATGATGTGAAAAGCATTTCGTCTAAAAATGTCGGGAAGTGATAGATCTTTTTACGAAAATGGAAAAAGTTAGACAGCGGGTTGCCAGGCCCTGTGCACACCGCGCACAGGTAGGGCTGCGTGCCGCGCACCCTGCCTGGGCAGGCCTGCTTCGAATTTTTTTTTTTTATTTTGCAGTTTTGGTTGGTTAACGGGTTGGGATGTTACAAATGGTATCAGAGCATGGTCTAAGGGATTTAGGTGACTTGAGATAGGTGCCTAGACTTAGACTTTTGTGTGTGCTTATTTGTGCGGGACTTGTAGGATTACGGGTCGGGACGGGAATTCGGTCGATGTCCTAGTTTATGGGTGGACTAACGTTTATATTAATATGCGGATATTATTAATATATTTTGTGTTTGTGTTGGTTTATATCATCGAGCAAAGCGATCGTGGTACTAACGAGTGGGTACGGCGTGTACGCGTAATAATGACTAGCTACCATTTTTACGGGTGAAAATCGTATTTGACAAGTGATGTAAGACGATTGCCGAGCAAGATGAGTCGGGATTGTACGTATGTTTGTACTCGGTCGTTGCTTAATCGATTGCATTCTTTAGAATGAAGACGGAAGATGGATGCGGAACGAGTGAGCCTATTCATGAGGGGAAGGATGAGTTAGCATTAAGGATTGAGGCGAAGTTCGAACGCTATATCTTGATTTTTGCCGACAAGGTTAAATAAGTTCTCCAAGAGTCGTTCGAAGGAATAGTGGCCGAGTGCCTAAGGTTGTGAAGGAAGAGTTAGAAAAGAGGTTTCCTAAACCTCAAGGTGACGAAGGAGCAACTATAGGGATTGAATCTCATGCCCCAAAACTTGGTGATCACTCTTTGGGAAAGAGAAAGTTCGAATCAAGAAGTGACCCTAGTACAAAAATAAGTAATGCGACCGAAGGTGTAGCAAGCAAAATAAAGAAAGTGTCGGTCACTAGTATGCCTAGATGTTACAATTGTAGGGCGAGGGGCCACAAGATTTGGGAGTGTACGATACCGAGAGGTGATGACATGAGGTGCTACAACTGTCGTAAAGAAGGACCCCGAAGGGCGGAGTGTCCCGAGTTGGTTAGAAATCAGATGAAAAAGTTGGGAGGTTTCGTGCATACGTGTTTTACGTGTGGGGAACAAGGACATTTGGCAATGGAGTGCACGAGTGTACCGTCAAGCACGATCAAGTGCTTTATCTGTCAGAAGGAGGGACACCAAAAGTCAGAGTGTTCCGAATCGTTCGATGATCAAATTAAGAGGTTGGAGCGCGAGTATTCGACGATGAGCAATGAAGCGCGGGAGCCCAACGATGTTACTTCAGGTACTATTACTATGTTATTGTATGTTGTTCGTTAGTAATAACATGCGGTGTGTTTGTAAGTCTTAGCTAAAATTTATTTTTCGCTGGGGATAATATGTAGCGAGCAGCTGGTTTACGTTTATGGTTTCGGGTTGCACTCATTAGAGCGTATGAGTAGTGTGGTGCCTTGACTCTGTTGTGCAAGTCTTTGGATGCTTAGGCATTTGGTTGGTATCGGGTCGTTAAGCTCGCTCGAGTGAGACCCTTAAGGTTCTGATGATGTCGTACGTAATATTGTTAAGGGGACATTCCTAATGGAATTACCCTATGGTAACATTTGGACCCACGGACGAAGGGCGTAAGACTTGGTGCAACCAAGCATTCCTTAGTGTTTGAGAAATGTTTCTACCAAGTCATAGAAACGGGCTTTGGTGTTCGGATGTTAGAGCGTGTTCGCTTTCTTGTTGAAGTTGATGATCTATGAGGTTCGTCGGGTGGATGAAACCCTTGAGATCAAGTGTTTGGCCTAGATGAATGTTGGTAATAGAGTCTACGGGATGCAAGGTTAGGTGCCTCTTTCATACCTACTAGCGTGGTGTTCGACTCCGATGGTGTTGCGGTTACATTGTACTTAGGGTACCGGGGAGAAACCCTTATGTACATGAATGACTAGATGGAATTCGACAAGCTAGAGCAATCGGAGAATTGCAAGTTTTAAGTTTGTGTAATCGTGGTAAACTCTTCGTTCGAAGTGTTTAAGGATGGGTTAAAATCCTTAGTATGAACAAGGTTGGGTGACATGCATATTACGAAATGCAAGATGGGTGAACCTCGTCTCTCTCTTAGGAGTTAGGATAATGCGATTTGGCGCATTAGTTGTTGGATTAGTTGTCACTCTTTCGTGAGAGCGAGCATGTGTTTATCGTCGGGATTTATTGTTGAAGACGAATTCTTGAGAATTCGAGGACTATGAGCAATGAGGATATTGGTTGTGTATGTTGATAAGTGGTCATTCCACGGGATGCTATTATTCGACGATGCGTTACGGAACGGAGTTCTAAGTGGGGGAGTTTGTACTCTCGCACGAAGGTGTTCTAGTGTGGTGATATTTGGACGATGCTCGTACGAATTCGAAGTTAGTGTTGAGACCTACGTTGGTCAATTTTGGTAAAAGTACGGTTTGGAATAAATTGTACTTGTGGTTTTTGGGTTTAAATTATCACCGAGGTGGTAATGTGGTAACTCTCATTGTGAGATAATGGACGTGTTCGACGAGCGAAGTAAGATCCCTCGGTTAAGGGATGTGCGTGCCGGATTCTCTTCTAGGAAATTATTGTTGTGCCTATGCGCAATATGGGTGGTTCTTGGCTCGATTGTGTTAGCCGTGTGGTTACCTTTGGGAATAGCGTAATGGGACTTTGAAAAAGGGTACGATGCCTCATTATCGTATACTTTGGGTGGTAGTACACAATGGCCATATTGTGTACTACGAGGTGATTACGTGTATGTGTTTATTTGGGGTTATCTCTAGGTTGGCCGCGTTTGACTAGTGATAGGTGATGAGTGATATCCGGAAGGAATAGCTCTTCGTTAACCACTCTTGGTAGTGGTTGATGGTGCGCGGTTTTCGAAATGAACCGTTACTTGTATATTTATGATTTTAATTGCCCGTAGGAATTGTGCACATAGCCATTTTATGCACATGGTTGTGAGTAATAGCCGGTTTTTACTCACATGTTGGTATTAATAATGCGGTAGCCGTGTTTCGCTCACATATTGTTGGTAGTGTTGCAATAGCCGTTTTTGCACACTACGGATATATCACGATAGCCGTTTTTGTACACCTTGAGTTTTGTGTGAAATAACCTTCATGTGGTTAGTATTGAGAACTATTGGTTGTTTCGTACGCCAATGGTGCGGTCGTAAGGATCATGTTCTGTGATTAGTGATGCATTAGCCATGTTTCGCTCACATGTTGTTAAGGGTGTGACAGTAGCCATTTTGTACACCTTGGGTTTTGTGTTGCCATAGTCGATTTGGACGTTAGCGGTTTCGGTCGCTTGTTTACGATGTTACGATAGTTGCGTACTAGCCGTGTTTGCGCACTACGGGGGATGTTAAGTGGTAAGTGTTATCCGTTTGGATTCGCTTTCATATTCGGTCTTCATCGGTTCGGGTGTTGACTTTATTGTGGTTGTTACTAGCGATGTACTTGGTATGGTACGCTAGGAGTGATATCTCGGTACGAGATTGGTTGAGTTTCCCGATGTGAGGGATTGAGCAAGTTCTGGTGCTCGAATTTGTGGATTTTTAATAAATCGCGGGTGACGATTTGGTTGTTAATGGTGACTCTTTGAGAAGGATTTGTCTAGAGGAGTTGGAAGAATACGTGGCGACTTCGCGTATTCTCAGTGATCGTTATAGACTTCGGATGTTGTGTGTATTGCACGTTTCGGAAAGCGTGCAAGTGTGTTTTTAGTTATGGGATTAATCTTCGGGTTAATGTGTAATGTGGTGGAAATCGGATTGTAACGTTTGTTAAGGACCATAGAGTGCGGTTCCGGGTGGTTAAGTGACGAGGATCACGAGGACATGATCGATTCTAAGTGGGGGAGAGTTGTAACACCCAAATATTTATGGTACATAGAGTTAAAATGATGTACGTATAGTGGATGAAGCGTGGTGTAAATTTAAAAGCTCAGAATCTGCCCAGACGTGTGTGCGCGCTGCGCACCCTTAAGGGAGCGCGCCGCGCACGTGGCCTGCGACAGATTTCTGTCTTTTTCCAAATTAGATTTAAATGAAGGGCTTTTTGGTCTTTTCACATGGGGACAGATCTCAGGCCTTATCAGCAGGTTTGGATCCAATTTTGGATCACATTTCACATCCACAAACACTCTCAACTATCTAGAGAGAGGGAGAGTTCTAGAGAGAGAATTGGGGTTTTGGAGAAGAAGGAGTTGGATTCTCACCAAAGCTCGGGTTTTAAAGTTGTTTACCTCGTTCCTAGCTACGTTTTGGTTGTTGTGGTAAGTTATAACTCTGAATTTCATTGTTTGATTAGATATTCAAAGTTAGGGTTTGAACTTGATTTGTAGAAAAACCCATTTAAACTCTTGAAGTGAGTTTATTGATGCTTGTAATCGGGTTTATTATTGTTGTTGGTGGGTTTTGGGTTGGTGAACAAATGGGCCATGATTAGGACTTGTAATTGGGTTTAATCACTAGGTTTAGTGATTATGGAAGTGTTAGAACTCATTATTGTGTATTTGAAAGACTAATTTTGAAATGAGTCAAAATTAGGGTTTTGGGTGATTTTGAGAATGATAAGTGTTCAACACTTATGATTGGGTTCATTTAGCATATTAAGACCATTTTCATTTGTGTTAGTGATTATTGGTTAGTTTGGGCGCGTTTGTGTTTGGAAGTGCAATTGGTCAAAATTGCACTAAGTGTCGAATTGAGTTGGTTTGTAAATCCACTCTAAGTGTGTTGTTGTATTTGTGATAATTGAATAGGTACATTCCATCGGCGAGTTGCGGATTATTCGGTAGCATTTCATCAAGGCGAGAAGGTGAGTGGAATGATTATACATGTGTGTATATAATGTATTTACTTGTACGAGATTCGATGTGGGTTTTAAGTTCGGGCGATCGATACCACATCGTGTTAATATATGATATGGGCTTAAAGTTCGGGCGATCGATACCATATCATTATGTGTGGGCGTAAAGTGTGGGTTTTAAGTTCGGGCGATCGATACCACATTTTGCGTAGCGGGTGGGATTTAAGTTCGGGCGATCGATACCACCCCGGGGTTAGTGATATATTTCGTTGTACACTAACGGTTGTTGGGAACCGATGGGAAATTCGAAGTACCATTCCCTTGTACTATTGGTTAACCATGGTTATGTATTTGTAGTGTGGCATTTTATATTATTCGAGTTATATATGCTATTGTTTGTGCTAGCTTGATATCTTGGAAATTTAGCGTTATACATTGCGTTGATATGTCATTTAAATTGCTAGCGTGTATGAGGTAGTTGTGTATGTGATTGCAAGTAAGTAGGTTATATATGTATGTGTATAATTATTGCATTCACTAAGCGTTAGCTTACCTTCTCGTTGTTTATCTTTTTAGGATCTGGCTTGGATAAGGGCAAAGGTATTCGCTCGGATTAGTGGCTTTCGGGGGTTATAGCTTTTTAGAAGTTCGACCAAGATTTGGGTAGTTTAGCCCCAAACACCATGCTCTAGTGACGTTTGGCAATTAAACTTTTTGTGGTCGAAACTTGTATTTTGTACTTAAGGGTATTTTGGGCATATGTGGGCCCCGCAATGTAAAACTCGTTTTATCTTTGATTCGTGCTAGTTTTACTTATATTAATATGATGTGAAAAGCATTTCATCTAAAAATGTCGGGAAGTGATAGATCTTTTTACGAAAATGGAAAAAGTTGGACATTGGGCTACCAGGCCCTGTGCGCGTCGCGCACAGGTAGGACTGCGCGCCGCGCACCCTGCCTGGGCAGGCCTGCTTCGAATTTTTTTTTATTTTTCAGTTTTGGTTGGTGAAAGGAGATGGCATAATACCGATGAAGGTCTCAGACTCAGATGACACTGGTGATACTACTATTTCTGCCACTAATGAAAATCAAGTCCCTGAGGGAAATTATCCTATTTTGATAAATACATAAGGCACACTTTAAGAAAATCTAGAAGGGTTATAATTTTACCTAGTAAATTGAATGATTTCGATATTCAAGGTAAAGTTAAATATCCTTTGGTTGAAGATGCTTATATGACATTCCCTCCTCGGTATTTCTCTTATTCTAATAATAGAGTATGCAAGTTACCTAAGTCTTTATATGATTATAAATAAGCTTCTAGGCAATGGAATAAAAAAGTGACCAAGTTTTTGACTGAGTATTTTTTTGTTCAAAGTTTAAATGATTGCTCCTTGTATGTTTTTAATAATAAAGATGTGTTTATTGATTTATTGGTCTATATTTATGATATTATTATAACATGTATTCATATTTCTGAGATTGATAATGTTAAAAGTTTTTTAAAAGGTAAATTCAAGATAAAAAACATAGGAGAATTAAAGTACTTTCTAAGAATTATAATTGTTAAGTTTGAAACTGGTATTTACATGTCTCAAAGAAAGTATCGCTTGGAATTATAGCATGGATTTGGTATGCTTAGTTGTATAATTATGAATACTCATCTAGGCTTTAAATTTCAATACTGTTTGTCTAATACTGAAACTGATAATGATAAGTTACATCCAAATGCTACTGAATATCAAAAACTTATGGGGAAGTTGATTTATTAAACTTTAACTCTACATGATATAGTTTTTGTTGTTCAATGCTTAAGTCAATTTATGCATGCACCTATGAAATCTCATGTTAAAGCTGCATTTAGAGTGTTGAGATATTTAAAGGTACACCAGGTCAAGGTGTTCGTATTATTCCAGGTAATTTTGAATTTAGTGTAACTTCTTTTTCTGATGCTAATTGGGGTAAGTGTGTTGACTATAGAAGGTTTGTATCTGGTTATTGTTTATTTTTATGGTTCTATGATTTCTTGTAAAAGAAGAAACAACCTATCGGTTCTAAATCTTCCACTAAATCATCATAGTATAGAGCTTTAGTCTCTATCACTTGTGAAATTATTTGAGTTTTAAAATTGTTAAAAGATTTTATTGTTGAGCATTTATTACCAATAAAAATTATTTTGTAATGAAAAAATCCACCCTTTTGCTAACTGCTAATCCTGTTTTTCCTGAAAAATTAGAACATTTTGAAATTGATTAGCATATAGTTAGAGAAAAATGCAACTCTGGGTTGATCAAAACTAAGTATATTGATTCTTTAAATCAGCCTAATGATATTATCACAAAAGGTTTCATATATGCGACAAACTTGATTTAATAAATTTGTTCAAGGATAATATTTGGGCGATTTTAAATTGTAATATTTCTTAGTCAATCTCATCCTTGTTTTTTTCCCTATCTTATTGTATTGTTTGTGTGACACTGCTAATTTTTTTTTTAAACGTGGCAGAAGCATTTATTAATTAATTACAGAACACACTTTAAATATTGATCAATCAGTAAAACCAGTGTCACGTGTCATTTCAACAAAATACATGTTTATATAGGGAAGACGTATTTCCAATACGTTTACAAAATATCCCCGTTTAAACAAAGCAAGACAACATCAGAGTTGACTCATGTCAAATATAACATCACTATGCCCGTCTTCTCCCCAAAAAGCATCACTTACAATAGTTAACAACCCGCAGGGAGAGGATGGAGGGGAATTAGCACGAAGCTAAGTGAGTACGACTAACTACAGGCGATAGTATACAGAAACCGTCATACTAATCATGTCACAAAGTCTAACACACAAACATCACCCAAGTGCCGTCTACAGAGACTCTGGCGGCTCGGACAAATCATTAACCCCCAGTTGATCGGACTAGGGCTTACCAGAAGTTCCTCCACCACCGTGTGTATTATATAATCTGTGACGACCCAGAAATTTCCGACCAAAATTAAACTTAATCTTTATATGTTTTCGACATGATAAGCAAAGTCTATTAAACCGAGTCTCAAAAATTTAGGAACTGTTTACATGGATTCATTTAACCATTGACTACTCTCGTTGATTCATGAACTATTGTCTGTATATACATATATATATATATATATATACATAAATATAAATATAAGAGAGTATATAATACTTTACATAAATAAATATACACTTTAATTACTTAGGATTAAAAATGTAAAATTTATAAACAGAATAATTAAGTACAATTAAAATGATTATATATATAAACATGTATATGATATTAATATGAAACTATATGTATATATATGATTCCTATTAATAATTAGTACTATAATGTAATATATATAAACTATATAAATATTCAATGTCTAATAAATGTTGTTATAAGATATATGTAATATAATTAATCAATTGTATTATATTAAAGTACAAGTTTGAATATAAGTGTTATATTAATATTACTATCATTACTTTCATTATTATTATTGTTAATATTGATATTAATATTTGTATTATTATTTCTAAAATAAAATATTTATATATATATATATATATATATATATATATATATATATATATATATATATATATATATATATATATATATATATATATATATATATATAATTTGATATGTATAAGTGATTATATTATTATTACAATTAATATTATTATTATCATTAATAATATTAATATAATTATAACTAATAAGATCATTATTATTTTTATTATTATTATCATTATTAGTAATTAAATTTATTTAAATTATCATTATTGATATTATCATATTATTATTTAGTATTACTAGTCACTTTGTCAATAACACTAATAATATTATTATTAGTATTATTAATTGTATTAATATATTTACACTTATTAATTAACAAAATATAAGAATCAAATATATTTATACTGATATATATATATATAGAAATACATATACATATATAAAAATATACAGATATTTATACACAAATACATATTTAGATATATAATACGGTTATATATATAAATTGATACAGAAAAATACGTAATCGGTTTCCTATCCTTATCAAAGTGTTCCCTAAATTGATTTAAAAACTGTAATCTAGTACAAATGAGCAACAATTAGTCATCTAATCAAACAAAATCAAATTTGGTCGATTGTTTTTTTTCTTCTTAAAGTCCTTCTGACAGAATCCAAATTTATCGAGCAATTAAACTAGCAAACAAAGTTCAATTTAGATCAAATGAGATGTAATGTTTTTACTTTGCCTTTAAATAACTATCTGCTAATGAATTTCAAATAAAAACACTGAAATTAAAATTAAATTTTATAGAAACAGTCGAAATACTCTGTATGTGTACAAATTTTCTCAACGCATGAATTCAAATCTAATTTCAAAAACTAGAATTGCAGAAGTGTTAGGATTACTCAATGTAAACTGGTTGCAAGGTTTTAAGCTCCAATTATTCCTATTGATTTCAAATTTTAGAGTCAAAGTTTCAATTTTAAAAGTCAAACGCGTGTTCTTCGATCAAATTGAGGTTTTATAGATCGTTTTTGTTGAAATTGATGAATTATAGAGTTTATAGGAATGATTTAATATATAGTTCATGTTATAACTTTATTCTAAAACGATCTCTAAGTCATGATCAAAGTTTGAGTTTATTTGTGTTCTTCATAAAATCTGCTTTAATCAAAGTCTTTTTCTTTCTTCTGTTAATTCAATAACAATCATATCAGGCCGATTGTATTTCAATTACAAGCCTTAAAATCAAATGGATAACTAATTGTTAGTTGGATTTTGGGTTCTGATCGATTAGATGAAGAAGAAGGGTATACAGATAGATATATATAGGTACGTTCTGGGTTTTAATTCAGAAAGGAGTGACAGATGGGATGGTTAGTGTGTTGTGTTGGATACCGAGAGGTCACGGGTTCGAGCCACGCATGGGCTCTTCTTTTGTTTGGAATTCAATTTTTTTTTTTTTGAGGTAGCCTTTATTTATTTACTTATTATTATTATTCTTATTACTCATTAATATTAATTATTATTACTATTATTATTATTATTATTATTATTATTATTATTATTATTATTATTATTATTATTATTATTATTATTATTATTAATATGATTATTATTGTTATGATTATTATTGTTATTGTTATTATTACATTTATCATTAGTGTTATTATTTTTTTATTATTACCATTAAGTATATTATTATTATTATTATTATTATTATTATTATTATTATTATTATTATTATTATTATTATTATTATTATTATTAGTATTATTATTTTAAGTATTATGAATATTAGTTATTACCGCTATTATTACTAATATGAGTATTAGTTACCATTTACTATTATTATTATCATAATCCTAGTTACAATTATGATTATGATTATTATTAATGTTGTTACTAATATTATTATCAATAAAAGTATTATTATTAAGTAATACGATTATTAATATTATCATTCTTAATAAGATTTCTATTATTATAAGTATCAGTATTAACATAAATATCATTCTTAACAATATCATTATTATTATTATTATTATTATTATTATTATTATTATTATTATTATTATTATTATTATTATTATTATTATTATTATTATTATTATTATTATTATTATTATTAACATTAGTAGTAAAATTATTATAGTTATTAATATTATCAGTATTAGTATTATTATTATTACCATTATTACTAAAAATAACATTATCTTCAAACCTGTCGTTTTTGTTAAAACTAATTTTATCATTAAAAGTAACATTTTTACTATCATCATTATTATTATTATTATTATTATTATTATTATTATTATTATTATTATTATTATTATTATTATTATTATTATTATTATTATTATTACTATTAGTATTATCAATATAATTATTAATAATTATTATTAAAATTATTATGATTATGAAAATAAAGGTTTTAAAGATATTGTTAAGGTTATAAGTATAAAAAAAAAAATTAAGATTACATATACAAAAATATATTTAAATTACATAACTTAACTATATTAATATTTCTATATATAAAAATGAAAATATATAAATAAATAATGAAACTTATAAATTATTAAATATAACAAATATATCATTAATAATAATATATAGAATTATTCGATTACAAGAATATGTTTTAATATATAAATGAATGATATAGGTTCGTGAATCCGAGGCCAACCCTGCATTGTTCAGTTCAGTCGAATGAATATTTTTACTACAAAATATCGTATTGTGAGTTCATTTGATTCCCTTTTACTCTTTACGTTTTTGGGCTAAGAATACATGCAAATGCTTTATTAACTGTTTTATAATATTTATATGCGTGAGTTCATTTACTCCCTTTTACTCTTTACATTTTTGGGACTGAGAATACATGCGCTGTTTTTATAACTGTTTTATTAAATGCCTTTGAGATATATTTTTGAACTGGAAATACATGAACTGCTTTTATAAACGTTTGATGGAATAGACACAAATATTCAAAACTACATTCTATGATAGAATTATTTGGATTCAGAGATTCGATTTCTATAAAGATTATATTATCGACCATCGGTGAGATGATTTTGTCATTGCACGCACGCATTATGTGATGACCCGAAAATTTCTGACCAAATTTAAACTTTATCTTTAAATGATTTAATGTTTTCGACACGATAAGCAAAGTCTGTTAGATTGAGTCTCAAAATTTTAGAACTGTTTCATATATACAATTACCTTTGACTACTCTCGACGATTCATGAACAATTATATGTATGTATATATATATATGTACAAGTAAAAACGACTTTCCTACAGTAAAACATTATTTGCTACAGTAAAAATGACTTTGCTACAGTAAACACTATTTGCTACAGTAAACACTATTTGCTACAGTGAACACTATTTGCTACATAAAACACTATTTGATGTCGACGAACTAGCAAAAAAAAATGGAAAAGGCGGCCATGCGATCGCATGGCAAAAACACTGAAAACTCATGCGATCGCATGGGGTCTGAAATCTGGCCACATCTATAAATTCGAACGTTTTCTGATTTCTGATTCACTTTTCATTCTTCATTCCTCCGTATTATTATTTATATTTATATTATTATTATTATTATTATTATTATTGTTATTATTATTATTATTAAGATTAATATTATTATTAATCTTATCTTATTATTATTAATATTATTAATTAGTATTATACATAAAATACTACGACGAGGTTATGAGAATGTCACTTTCAAAATAGTTTTCAAGCGGGATAGAGCTAAGGAAATTATGGGTTATTGCCAAGGAGGTTATGGGTAATGTTCGGGGGTATATTTGTGAATCAAAACTAGTATTTATCATCTCCGTTGCGTCTACGTACTTTCCTACAATATTGAATCACAATATTGATATGTAAGCATTTATATCTTATCTATTATATATTAATAGTGTATCCCTGACTAGTGCTCGAGTATATAGGATTATGCATGCTAGTACGATTAATTTTGTCGTTAAATAGTTTATAATAGATCGCGAATTTAATACATATGTTACTGATAAAAGGTATATCATATGCATGTTTTTGGAAAGCTGGCGAAAAATCAACGACTTTTCATTTAGATATCGAATAGTTTTGATGAACGGATTAAGAGATATGATCAACTGAATTATGACTGATGTAATTGAAATTGCTTTTGAATCTGCAATTAAGATTTAAACAACTTGTTTACGAGATTGATAAAATGGATTTTTGAATATTACCAACCGAGTAAATGACTCCTTATATAAGGTATGTCTCGTTTTGTTGAACTATTGTCAAAATTGACTTTTTGAAATGACTTTGGATAACTTTTATATGTCGATCTCGAGCATTAGGATTGTGATACACTATGACCAGACCTTGCTTGATAGACATTGATTGACCAACATATGTTCTCTAGGTTGAGATCTACGGTTATTTGGTAATCCGAATTTCGGTCACATTTTGGTGAACGACTTTATATGCTGCTAAGGTGAGTTTCATTTTCTCCCTTTTTAATTGCTTTTGCAATATATATTTTTGGGCTGAGAATACATGCACTTTATTTTAAACGCAATGGATACAAGTACATACTAAATTCTACACTGAGTTTGACCCGAAAATCCCTTAGCTTTGGTAACTAGTAACTGCCAGTTATAAGAACTGGTGGGCCCGAGTAGTAGTATATGGATCCATAGGGCTTGATATCCCCGTCTGAGCTAGAGCACTAGCCTTTTAATGGACGTATGCTATTTGAGAAGCGTACACGTTGGTTTGCGTGTATTATTAAGATGATTATACAAAGGGTATAAATTATATATACGTTAAGTTTAGTTACCAGGGTGCTCAATTTCGTAGAATATTTTGATAAACGTTTCTGGATGAAACAACTGAAATCTTGTGATCCACCTTTATGTACAGATTATGCAAAACATTAAAACTATGAACTCACCAACCTTTGTGTTGACACTTGTTAGCATGTTTATTCTCAGGTTCCCTAGAAGTCTTCCGCTGTTTGCTTATATGTTAGACAAGCTATGTGCATGGAGTCTTACATGGCATATTTTTCAAGGAAACGTTGCATTCACCAAATCATCACCATGTATCTTATTTTGACTGCATTGTCAACGGAAGTACTATTGTAAGCTATTATTTATGATGATTGTCTATATGTAGAAATCATCAGATGTCGAAAACCTTTGATTTAAATATTCATTTATGGTGTGCCTTTTCAAAAGAATGCAATGTTTACAAAACGTATCATATAGAGGTCAAATACCTCGCAATGAAATCGATGAATGACTTGTTCGTCCATATGGATTTGGAGCGATCGTCACACATTAGCTCCCGAAATGGTTCGATTTAGTAGTTAGTAACGGAGAGATGATTTTGTCATTGCACATACGCATTAGCTCCCATTTTAGCTACCATCGGCGAGATGATTTTGCATTGCACGCACGCATTAGCTCCCGATGTATTGTATTGTATTTGATTTTATAGTTAGTAACGGAGAGATGATTTTGCATTGCACGCACGCATTAGCTTCCATTTTAGCTACCCTCGGAGAGATGATTTTGCATTGCACGCACGCATTAGCTCCCGTTGTAAAATTATATTCTATTAACTACCACGGTGAGATGATATTGCATTGCACGCACGCATTAGCTACCGTTGGTGAGTTGTTTGAAAGGTTCCGGTGTTCTTCATATGAATGATTTTACAGCAAGAGTAGACCTGCACAGATTGTTTTCTAAATACGAGTATCTTGTGGTCTATTATACTATTGGAAATGATTATTTATGATAAACTTATGAACTCACCAACCTTTTGGTTGACACTTTAAAGCATGTTTATTCTCAGGTATGAAAGAAATCTTCCGCTGTGCATTTGCTCATTTTAAAGATATTGTAGTGACCCGAACTTTTCCATGTTTATATATATTAAATAAAATTGATATTTATATGATTAAGTGTTTCCAACATGTTAAGCAATCAAACTTGTTAAGACGTGATTAATTGAAATAGGTTTCATATAGACAATTGACCACCCAAGTTGACCGGTGATTCACGAACGTTAAAACTTCTAAAAACTATATGATGACATATATATGATTATATATATAGTTAACATGATATTATGATAAGTAAGTATCTCATTAGGTATTTTAACAATGTGTTATATACATAAAATTGAGTTTATTGAATTAAGAAACTCGAAACGATATATATAACGATTATAGTTATAACAACGTCTTACTAAATACATATGAATCATATTAAGATATTGATACACTATGTTTAATCATGATAAATGATAATTAAACATGTCATTAAGTGTATTAACAATGAACTACATATGTAAAAACAAGACTACTAACTTAATGATTTCGAAACGAGACATATATGTAACGATTATCGTTGTAACCACATTTAACTGTATATATATCATACTAAGATATATTAATATATCATAATATCATGATAATGTAATAATTTAACATCTCTTTAGATATAATAAAAAATGGGTTAACAACATTTAACAAGATCGTTAACCTAAAGGTTTCAAAACAACATTTACATGTAACGACTAACGATGACTTAATGACTCAGTTAAAATGTATATACATGTAGTGTTTTAATATGTATTCATACACTTTTGAAAGACTTCAATACACTTATCAAAATACTTCTACTTAACAAAAATGCTTACAATTACATCCTCGTTCAGTTTCATCAACAATTCTACTCGTATACACCCGTATTCGTACTCGTACAATACACATCTTTTAGATGTATGTACTACTGGTATATACACTCTAATGATTAGCTCTTAGCAGCCCATGTGAGTTACCTAACACATGTGGGAACCATCATTTGGCAACTAGCATGAAATATCTCATAAAATTACAAAAATATTAGTAATCATTCATGACTTATTTACATGTAAACAAAATTACACATCCTTTATATCTAATCCATATACCAACGACCAAAAACACCTACAAACACTTTCATTCTTAAATTTTCTTCATCTAATTGATCTCTCTCAAGTTCTATCTTCAAGTTCTAAGTGTTCTTCATAAATTCTATAAGTTCTAGTTTCATAAAATCAAGAATACTTCCAAGTTTGCTAGCTTACTTCCAATCTTGTAAAGTGATCATCCAACCTCAAGAAATCTTTTTTATTTACAGTAAGATATCTTTCTAATATAAGGTAATACTCATATTCAAACTTTGTTTCAATTTCTATAACTTTAACAATCTTATTTCGAGTGGAAATCTTACTTGAACTTGTTTTCGTGTCATGATTTTGCTTCAAGAACATTCAAGCCATCCAAGGATCCTTTGAAGCTAGATCTACTTTTATCATTTCTAGTAGGTTTATCTACAAAACCTAGGGTAGTAATGATGTTCATAACATCATTCGATTCATATATATAAAACTACCTTATTCGAAGGTTTAAACTTGAAATCACTAGAACATTGTTTAGTTAATTCTAAACTTGTTCGCAAACAAAAGTTAATCCTTCTAACTTGACTTTTAAAATAAACTAAACACATGTTCTATATCTATATGATATGCTAACTTAATGATTTAAAACCAGAAAACACGAAAAACACCGTAAAACCGGATATACGCCGTCGTAGTAACACCGCGGGCTGTTTTGGGTTTGATAATTAAAAACTATGATAAACTTTGATTTAAAAGTTTTTCTTCTGGGAAAATGATTTTTCTTATGAACATGAAACTATATCCAAAAATCATGGTTAAACTCAAAGTGAAAGTATGTTTTTCAAAATGGTCATCAAGACGTCGTTCTTTCGACTGAAATGACTACCTCTTACAAAAATGACTTGTAAATTATATTTCTGAAAATAAACCTATACTTTTTCTGTTTATATTCATAAAATAGAGTTCAATATGAAACCATAGCAATTTGATTCACTCAAAACGGATTTAAAACGAAGAAGTTATGGGTAAAACAAGATTGGATATTTTTTGATTGTTGTAGCTACGGGAAATATTGTAACAATTCTATACAAATCATATCCTAGCTAACTTGTATTGTATTATACATGTATTCTAATATATTATGTAATCTTGGGATACCATAGACACGTATGCAAATATTTTGACATATCATATCGACCCATCTATATATATTATTTGGAACAACCATAGACACTCTATATGTAGTAATGTTGAAGTTAGCTATACAGGGCTGAGGTTGATTCCGAAAATATATATACTTTGAGTTGTGATCTAGCCTGAGACGTATATACACTTGGTCGTGGATTGGGTCAAGATAATATATATCCATTTATTTTCTGTACATCTAACTATGGACAACTAGTTGTAGGTTACTAACGAGGACAGCTGACTTAATAAACTTAAAACGTATTAAAAATGTTGTAAATATATTTTAAACATACTTTGATATATATGTACATATTTGTTATAGGTTCATGAATCGACCAGTGGCCAAGTCTTACTTCCCGACTAAGTAAAAATCTGTGAAAGTGAGTTATAGTCCAACTTTTAAAATCTAATATTTTGGGATGATAATACATGCAAATTTATAAATGTTTTACGAAATAGACACAAGTAAATGAAACTACTTTATATGGGTGAATGATCGAAGCCGAATATGCCCCTTTTTAGCTTGGTAGCCTAAGAATTTGGGAACAGACCCCCAAATTGACGCGAATCCTAATGATAGATCTATCGGGCCCAATAAGCCCCATTCTGGAATTTGGAATGCTTTAGTACTGCGAAATTATCATGTCCGATGGGTGTCCCGGAATGATGGGGATATTCTATATGCATCTTGTTAATGTTGGTTACCAGGTGTTCACCGTATGAATGATTTTTATCTCTATGTATGGGATGTATTGAAATATGAAATCTTGTGGTCTATTATTTCGATTGATAAATATATAGGTTAAACCTATAACTCACCAATATTTTTGTTGACGTTTAAAGCATGTTTATTCTCAGGTGATTATTAAGAGCTTTCGCTGTTGCATACTAAAATATGGACAAGATTTGGAGTCCATGCTTGTATGATATTATGTAAAAAGTGCATTCAAGAAACTTATTTTTGATGTAATATATTCTTATTGTAAACCATTATGTAATGGTCGTGTGTAAACAATATATTTTAGATTATCATTATTTGATAATCTTGATAATCTATGTAATGCTTTTTAAACCTTTATAGATAAAATAAAGGTTATGGCTGTTTTAAAAATGAATGCAGTCTTTGAAAAACGTCTCATATAGAGGTCAAAATCTCGCAACAAAATCAATTAATATGGAACGTTTATAATCAATATGAATGGGACATTTCAGATATTACTTGGAGTCATTCATGGCATATTTCAAAAGACATTGCATTCGAGTCGTTGAGTTCATCAAGAATATTATTAAGTCATTTATAGTTGGATATATTATGAAATGGTATGCATGCTGTCAACTTTTGATGAAATGAAAGTTTGTCTTTCAAAAACGAATGCAATATTTGTAAAAAATATCATTTAGAGGTCAAGTACCTCGCGATGTAACTAAATGTAATGTATTCGTCCAAATGGATTAGGACGGGTCGTTAAATAATCCACACGTGATGGACGCGTCATTCACATATATATACACCTCGATTGACTAGGCTACCAAATGAGGAACCCAACCCGCAGGTTGATCTCTCCTACCGAGGCTACCATACAATATGGGCGCACTGGGCTCCAGCAGACAAGCATCAACTAACATGCAGTCATCACAATGTACTAACTTACCACAACAATAAGTATATCAAACAAGCATGGCAATCATAATATAACATGCTACTATATACTATATTCTCCAGTTAGTCCCACTCACCAAATACCAGCAACCAGCTCAGATAATCTACTACTGAGCGGCTTCCTTATGTTTATCACCTAAACATAAGACAAATCAAGTTAGTTGCTATCCGTTAACATCAAACAACACAGTAAAGAAATTTTTGTATCAAAAAGCGTCTGCTAAAAATTTTTGCTTAATACTTATGCACTTTCAAAATTTACATCCTGATCATCAAAATACAAACGGGCATCATAACGGCTAAAACTCAACACTTAGTAAAATATTTCACTGCCAAAGACACTCGGTCGACTGTCATAGACAGTCGGCTGACTGTCTACACTCACTCGTCCAAGTGTCTAGTCACTCGGTCGATGGTCTCTCTCAGAAACACTCGGTCGTGGGTCATACACACTCGGTCGATGGTCGAGTCAGTCGGTCGAGTGTCAGAAGACACTCGGCCGACTGTGTTTATCTACAGAAGCTGAAGACAGAGTGACGGGTTTCACCCAAATTCATCCAATTCTTGCTCTAGAGCTCGATTAAGACCTCAAAACTGATTAAATCGAAGACACTAAACATGTAGAAACATAAACCCACAAGATTTGGTCTCAAACAACATCAAACCTAACCATTTTGACCTAAATTACTCACTTTGTAAAACTTTATACAAAAACCCAAATTTCTCAAAGATTAAAGCATGAAATGCTATGATTCTTACCTTGATAGAATCAGTAAATCACAAGGAACAAGATAATGTAAAAGATTTGAGTTCTAGATCAAAGATTTAAGATTAGGGTTTTGATGTAAGTGAGAGTGAAGAACGAAGTGTGATTTGAGAAGAATCTTGAAAATGCAAGAAATGGAAACACTAGGCATCATATTCGGGTTAAATTCCCACACTGTGCAACACACGGGTATTTATCAGTTATCTGATATCTTTCGTACATCATTTGGCAACCCAAACGAAGTCCAAATTAAATAAACAAACCTGTTCTATGACCCTTGTCACAAACTCGTCCTAACCACATCATTAATTAATAGTAAATATTAAATAAAAATAAAAGCATATAATAACACAATACTAACTTAAGGGCAGTTTAGTAATCTTACAGCTAGGCCCAGTACATGATGTTACAGTTTGCGTGTTGTTAGGCTATTATATTGTTGCTGTCAAGTGTTGATTTGAATGTGAGAGGATGTTGTTAGTTTCTTGACCAGTGATGCAATGATTCTGGACAAAGTGGGATTAGATGCTATTTTTTAAAGTTGGAGGGGTCTTCTTGTAATTTTGTCTAAAAGTCATTTGCTGATAAATTTAGGATTATATACCCGTTTATTCTATAGGATTTGATATAACAACTAATATCAAATTCCCTCTTCAATAATAAAATCCAATCGATCATCTCACTTTACTTGAATATCATACTGATTCAACAGTTTGTTCTTATATTTTTCTTCTGATTATGATTTTGTTAGTTCATCATTTAATTCGTTTAGTTTCATTATCATTCAAGTGATTCTATTATTGTAAAGATTTTTGTTTCTGATTTAATTCTGTTGGATGTTTTATAGCTTTCGTGTTGGCTAAATAACTGATAGCCGAATAAATAACTGAATCCTGGTATCACTTTCAGTAATGACCAGCCAAGATCGCTATTGATGCGATACATTAACTAACGGTCCCACAACATTGATTACGCCCTCTAAATGAGACGTTTTCCAAAATATTCTCATTTATTTTCCAAAAGTTTCCAAAATAAGTAAGTAATTACAAAAAACAACAAATTACACTTTTAATCATAAGTAGTAAATGTAAAATGCGAATAATAATGTTTGAAATAAAAGCTATATGCAAGTGATATGCTACTAACGGACGGTTTTATTTTGTGCGGTGTCGTTAGGTCGCACGATGTCCGATTCAGTAGCACACAGCGTCTTCGTTTATTTATATTATACGGGGCCTAAATTTACTTTTATTTTCTAAGGTGTAGAAGGTGTAAGTTAACCTAGTGTCGAATTTTATGCTGATTAACGAATTGAAGATCAAGTGGATAATTGTCTTTTAGTTAAATTACTAGGATAAAAGATAGTAGTTGATTTTAGCTAAGGTCCTAAATGCAGAAAAGTAAATAAAGTGGAAGGATATCCGGAGTATGCAGATCAGGGAAATGTTGACAAAGATATCAGTATTGGGTTAGGGAAAGGTAATTATGCTTATGTTAAGACTATGCTTGGATTGATGCAGATCTGGTTGGATGAGCCAATTACACAGACCTACTTATCGCTGAACTCTCGAAGTTCTCTTTGAGCAGTGAGAAGTATGTCACTTGGTCGTATAACTGAAGTGTAACAATACCTCGGAGGTTATCCTCAGTAAAGTACTAGGTTTATTAGTGAGTTAAGATATAATCCTAACCCTCGTTATCAGTTTAGGTAACTGAATAACAACGTGCCGTGTTGATTGAACACTGATCACAAACAGAAGGAGTCCGTCGGTTTAAGTTGGCAAAACCTTAAATGAAAACTAACAACCATTCCATCATACTAATGAGATCACAAGAAATCAAACATTATACAGCATTACAGTCAATATACTGATAGTAAAGCATATAGAAACCTAATGAATACCTAAGCAGTTGATATGACTAAGATCTAGGGCAACAATCAGACAAGAACATGCAATAGGCTTGGGTCATACAGTAAAGGCACTAACTAGATCTTAACAGCTCCTAAGAGGTCTCTTCGGAACAGTGAATAGGCATACTAGGTCATTCATGTCTCAATTCCTAGGTTCCGTGTCCTAAAAGTTTATTAGATGCCTTTCGAGAACTCTGGCCATACCGAGTTCATAGAATCTTCAGATACAGTATAACCAGGGGTCTTAATCCTATGAAGTAGCTAATTTCATATAGGTGGACAAGTCCTGATCACAACCTAAGTTGGTCAATCCTTAAGATGCTAGCATACAGATCTATCAGACTTCCTAGTTCAGTATTATAACAGTAATAGTACTAAATTAACATAATTATGCTAACCCAAACTTCTATCATGGCAAAATACAGATAAATTAAGCTATCATGGCAACATCGGAACGCATTATTAAACATAAAAAGTAAGAACACATGTTTAATACAAAATACAAGCATTTCGGATAAAAACCTGAAAAGGCCGAACAAATCTGCCCGAGATCGCAGGGACTCGTCGGGATATCCTCCGGAAAATAAAAGCTAAGCTAACTACTAATAAAAACTAACTAAAAGATAGAAAATATAAATTGAATTGCAAGTTGAGTGTGTTTTGGAATGGATGGAGAAGGCCCTTTAAATAGACCAGGTTTTTGCCAAAATACGGCTGGCAGGCCGTATGGCATCCCGTTTGGTGGCCCGTATTTTGCAGACTGTTTGACTGGCAGTCCGTTTCTTGGGGGCATTTGCTGGGCTGTGTGGCAGGCCGTACTCCATACTGGCAACCCGTATGGCAGCCCGTATCTGGTGCTGGTCAGCCTTGATTCACTGGATCGTAACTTGATTTCTTGTCTTTCACCGTTTTCGCTCTAGAATCTTCGTTTTAGCTCCGTTTTACTTGATTCTTTTTGCATCGCCTTTATAATTACGTAATCTACGAAATCAACCGAAAAATCGATAATTTTGCAGACAAATTTTTAATCTTTATTGTTTTAGGGCTTAATTTAGGGGGTAAAAACGTGTCTTTTTGCCCGATATCAAATACCCCACACTTAGCTTTGCTTGTCCTCAAGCAAGAAAGAGGGAATATAAGGATATTTCTAATAGATTCTCCCTTGCCCCACCTATAGATCTTTTTATTATGCCTTCATCAGAAGTCGGCACATCTTTCGAAAGTATTAGAAAAAGTTTTGAGCTTCGATGATTTGGTCGCTAGATTTCAATTGCGTCCATAGTGGAAAAGGCGTACTTTCCAACTCTCGGATATAGAGTATACATGATCAGGCTCCTCACTGACGGATCACTCATTTCACTCAAGTGTTTAGGATGTCCTATTCTAATTGTATTATCGCTCAGAAGCCAGTCGTGTAACAGTTCTCATCATAGGCTTGGTAAAGCATCGATATCTCCACCGGTTAAGTAAGGATGGCAGTGATCTTCTTCCTAAGCATTCTTTCAAGAGGAAGACGGGTTGTAGGGTTTGGTTGGAAATTTATGAATTTGGTGAAAGAGATCCAGATCTCTTGATTCGAGAGAATTGATAGACTTTGATTCTTCAGAGTATCCATTTTGGATAGATAATGGCTAAGAATTCCGTAAAGGTTTTCTTCGGAAGAGGCGGATTTTGCTAAGACTTTGTCTAGAATTTTCTTTTGCTCTTCCAGCATTCTTCTTCAGGGCTTCTGCCTTATTAGAGACTTTGCTCTTAGAGACTTTGCTCTTTCATAACCATTTTTTTCTTTTGGCATACCCTTTCTTCATAACTTTTGTCTTTCATTCCTGGTGCCCAGAGAGGAAGTGATAATCCACTGAAAATAGGTCTTCGACCTATCTAAAACAATCAGGGGTTCGGAATCTTTCAACTAGTGCTTTTGAAGCGAATTTAATCGATCTATCTCTTCATTGATCTCTGGATCTTTATATAAATGGAAAGGGGAGTGAATGTGAATGGTGTATTTTGGGAGTGAATTTGGGGGTGAATATTTCTGATTCATCAACTCTTTATGTGAGTTGGTCGGTTTAAATTGCGTGGAGTGGAAACGGAAATGGAGGGCTTTTTGTCTTCTCTATTCAGAATGATTTCGGAAGGAGTATCGCACCTGCACCACGTATGGCGCTCACTAACCATTGGCTTTGAAACGTATGACTGAACCAAGTTCTAACTTGAACCGTATACCGGCACGCTCATCAATTGAAATAACAAAGTACTGCAGATTTGATGGGTCATACAGATACTTTGGGTCCAATATTCCTCACTTTTTAGAGTAGGGGTCGTGCTTGATCATGCGTAGCATTTTACATATTTTCTTAAAAGAAATCTTTTGACACAAAACATTAGTTTCAGCTTAATCTTTCCATTCTAATAAATGTTCCGAAAACCGATTTCTAGCAATTTTATTAGATCTTTTGGGCAAAAACAAAGTAAGAATTTTTCAAAATTACCCAATATCCATTGCTTAATTACTTTTTGGACAAAAGAATTTTTCAAAACTTGCGTTTTATGGTTACTTGACTTTAAAACTTCGACCTTACCCATTACCCCACACTTAGAAGAACATTATCCCTAATGTTCTCTAGAAAGAATATTTTGATACTTTATAAATTAAGGACATTGACTTCTAAAATTCTAAGTTAGTTGTGGGGGTTACCCCACACTTAGAGATTTTAGTGCGTTATAATTGAAATAGGTTTGAGGAAGGATTACTTCCCTATGGTCGTGTTACTTTCCTAGTGCTGGGCCTTCCTACGGTCAATCTCCTACGTACCAGTCTCTTTTGATAATATTTCTGCATGAGGAACAAAAAGAGAAAGGCAGCATTTCCACTATATATAATTTTTCTCAGTACAATGCTTCAAAAAGATAAAAATAAGATAAAGATAAAGTAGTCTATGGAATACTATCCTGGTTAATGTGTTGTGTCGGCTCTGCAAAGTATCTGAAGATCTTATCATCCTCTAAGTTCGGCAAGTACTCGAGAGGTTGCCCTATATCCAACTCAGGGCCAAGTAAAGAATCTAGACATAAGTCTGTCAGCATCTCTAGGTGAGATAAGTCCGGGAAAGGCTCCTCGTCAGGTATGCTCCCAGTGATCTCAAATGCCTGGGCCATTGGTGGCTCCACTGAAATAGGAATAGTGACTAGGTGACAACCCTCTGGTAACTCAGTGACTGGAACTGGCTCGGTGACTGGAGCAGGCAGCGTGATGGGAATAGGAGTAGCATGTGCAGGCATAGCAGCTGAGGCAACTGAGTGAACTGAGGCCGGTGTGGAACGCTTGGGCGTAGCTCGTCGTGTTGGCTGAACACGGCGCGCTAGCCTAAATGAAGATGGGCCCAGAGCACTGCGTGGCATCCCCTTGCGCTGGAGGTATGCTCTCAGAGCTCTGTAGAGTCTCTGCTGATCTCTGAGTAGTGCTCATGAAACATCAGGGTCACTCAAAGTGGCTCCGTAATGTATCACTATCTTTGGCTCATGCGTATCTGGCAACTGTGTGTGCTCGGCTGGTCTCCTGGCTAAACTTCTAGATCGTCGGATGGGAGGAACTGGCGGTGCTGTGCCGATATCCTCCTCAACGCTCTCTAATATTAAACGCCTTGGGTCTAACTGCCCTGTTGATGGCCTGTTCTGATCAGCACTGCTTCCGGAAGAGTAAACTACAGGAGTCCTCCTCCTGCGAACGGGAATGTAAGCTGAAGCTCCTGAACTTGGCATTTTGCCTGAACACATTCAACAAACTTGTAAGCACTAAGCACAAGTATGGCGCTTAGTTGTTAGTACATAGAGGTAATATCTTAAGACTGAAAATAATAAAAAAAATAAAAATAAGTAATAAAAAGGATAAGCAAGGGGTGCCTCCCAAGAGCGCTTTGTTTATCAAGTCGTTATAGCTCGACTTTTCCTTGTCAGATCTTCAGAATGGATCAAAGGAGAAAAGGTGCTCCTCCTTATCGTGGTCTTCTAGATAAGCTTTCAACCAGCGACCATTGACCTTGAAGTTATCAGTAGGTCCTTCCAATTCCACGGCTCCGTGTGGAAAAGCGTGTACAACTTTGTATGGGCCACTCCATCTTGATCTAAATTTTCCTGCGAACTTCTTGAACCGAGAATTGAAGAGAAGAACTTTATCTCCAGGGGCAAACTTTATAGGAATTAATTTTGCATCATGCGTAAGCTTTGTTTGTTCCTTGTAGATGTATGACGTTTCATATGCTTGGTCTCTCAATTCGGCGAGTTCGTTCATTTGCATTTTCCTATGTCTTTCGGTAACTGAGGGATCGAGGTTGCAGGTCTTCAGTGCCCAGAGAGCTTTGTATTCGAGTTCTAGCGGAAGGTGATAAGCTTTTCCATAGATCATGCGGTAGGGTGTAGTTCCTAGAGGATTCTTGTAGGCAGTCCGGAATGCCCATAGAGCATCATCTAGCTTTTCGGCCCATTTATTTCCATGATGGCCGACAGTTCGTTCCAAGATTCTTTTGAGTGCTCTATTCGTGACCTCTGCTTATCCGTTGGTCTGCGGATGATAGGCAGTGGACATCTTGTGGGAAACTCCGTATTATTGCATCACCTTCATAAACTGAGTGTTACAGAAGTGTGTGCCTCTATAACTTATTATCGCACGAGAGCTCCAAATCTGCAGAAAAGTCTCTTCAGGAAATTTGTGACGACTTTGGCATCATTAGTTGGAAATGCTTGAGCTTCGACCCATCTGGAGACGTAATCTACTGCTACGAGGACATATTCTTTCCCGTTAAACTTTGGGAATGGTCAGTAAACTGTGATCCTTTGTGAGTTTGTCCTAAACTCATAAGTTGTTCTTCCCGAAATTTATCTTTGGTATCTTGTTCAGCAATTTTTTCCACCGTTGGGTTCTCCAAACGACTAAGATGGTATGCTGCGACATTCTCTGCTCCTTTCTTGTCTTTAATCTCAATGTCGAATTCTTGAAGGAGTAAGATCCATCGTAGGAGTCTTGGTTTTGCGTCTTGCTTTGTGAATAGATAGTTGAGGGCTGAATGATCTGTATAGACTGTAGTCTTGGACAGGATGAGATAGGAACGAAATTTGTCGAAGGCGAATACTATGGCTAGCAGCTCCTTCTCCGTGGTAGTGTAATTATCTTGAGCTCCGATTAAGGTTTTGCTTGCGTAATAGATTGGATAAAAGTGTTTATCTACCCGTTGTCCAAGCACTGATCCAACTGTGAAATCACTCGCATCACACATGATCTCAAAGGGTAGACTCCAATCAGGAGCTATCATGATGGGTGCATGTGTTAGCTGCTCTTTCAGATTGTTGAATGCTTTTCGACATTCTTCATTGAAGACAAACGGGACTTTCTTTTCCTAGGAGATGAGTGAGAGGTCGTGTGACCTTTGAAAAATCCTTAATGAAACGTCGGTAGAAACCGGCGTGTCCTAGGAAACTCCTTATTGCTCTTACCGTGGTAGGTTCTGGAAGTTTAGTAATGGTCTCAATCTTAGCCTTATCAACTTCTATTCCTGCTTTCGAGATCTTATGTCCTAAAACTATCCCTTCTTTTACCATGAAGTGACATTTTTCCCAATTCAGAACTAAATTTGACTCTTCACACCGGGTGAGCATCTTGTCAAGGTTTGAAAGGCATGAATCAAAGGTACTACCAAAGACTGAGAAGTCGTCCATGAAGACTTCCATACAACGTTCAATCATGTTGTGGAATATTGCTACCATGCATCGCTGAAATATAGCTGGTGCATTGCATAACCCAAAGGGCATACATCGATACGCAAATGTTCCATAAGGACAGGTAAAGGTTGTTTTCTCTTGGTCCTTTGGATCGAGGAGAATTTGAAAGTAGCCGGAAAAACCGTCTAGGAAACAGTAGTATTCATTTCCTGATAGACGTTCCAACATTTGATCGATGAAAGGTAATGGAAAATGATCCTTCCGGGTTGCATCATTTAGTTTACGATAGTCTATGCAAACCCTCTAACCGGTGACTTCCCGAGTTGGAATAAGCTCATTATTCTCATTTTGAATTACGGTCGTCCCTCCCTTTTTGGGTACCACTTGAACATGACTAACCCATGGCGAATCAGAGATTAGATAGATCAGACCGGCCCAGAAGTTTGATTACTTCTTTCGTGATGACTTCTTGAATCATAGGGTTGACCCTTCTTTGCCTTTGAACTGATGGTTTGAAATTATCTTCCATGAAGATCTTATGGTTGCAATAGTTGGGGCTGATCTCTTTGATGTCAGAGATCTTCCAAGCAATTGCCTTCTTATGTGATTTCAAAACTTGAATCAATTTCGCCTTCTCTTGTGGCGTGAGGTCTTTTGATATGATCACAGGGAGTTGCGATTCTACTTCTAAGAATGCATACTCCAGATTGTCAGGTAACTTCTTCAATTCCAACTCCGGAGGCTCCTCGATAGATGGCTTCATCCTAGCTATCTCTTTCGGTCTAACGATTCGTGCTTCTCTTGGAATTCTGATTCTTCAGTAGCGGTCACTGATGCTATCTGTTCTTTATTTCTGGAAATTGTCCTTCTTAATGCTTCCTCTTCAGAAACGTCTTCTTTAGTTTCGAGGTTCGATTCGAAAAATTCCTCGTAGTCTTCCCTTGACTGGGGTTCCTGATATACCGAAATGAAGTATGTTTCTTCATTCGATCTTCTCCTTAATAGAGGTAAAGGAATGCCTTGTCCTAGTGGTGCTATTTGAATAGTATTGCCAAGAAAGTAACTTTCAGAGAGGGGAGATTTGTGTTGACTAAGGTCTATGGCGGAATGGTTGTCTAGATTTCCTTCAGGAGGTGTAAAGAACAGATCCTTAGAAATTTGATTGACTGCATATAGCCATAGTCTCTTCCAGGTATTCGTTGACGAGTTCTTGAAAAGAATCAGAGAGATTCACATCTTCTTCCTTAGGATGGTTCATGAGGCGATCAACATTGAATGTGATTTCTTCTCCTCCAACCCTTAATTTCAGAGATTTCTCGTGAACGTCAATTACGGCCTTGGTAGTATTTAAGAACAATCTACCAAGAATAAGTGGGACCTTCGTGTCTTCCTCAATATCCATAATGATGAAATCGACGGGAAACACGAACTTATCCACTCTAACTAGGACATCTTCAGCTATTCTCTGAGGAATCTTAACTGGTCTGTCCGTGAGTTGGATAGTCATTCTAGTTGGCCTTAAGTCATTTAATCCTAGCTTCTTGAAGAATGAATAGGGCATTAGGTTTACACTGGCTCCTAAGTCTGCTAACGTATTGCTAATTTGGACATCTTGCAGGTAGCAAGGTACCGTAAATCTTCCTGTATCTCCTAACTTAGGGGGAATTCCATGTTGTAACACTAACGAGCATTCTTCACTTAAGGGCAAGCTAACTTTCTCTCTTAATCTCTCTTTGTTTGAAAGCAGTTCTTTGACAAATTTAGCGCAGTTTGGCATCTCTACTAAAGCATCAACTAGATGTACATTCAAATACAAATTATTAATAATATCCCAATACTTAGTAAATTGTGCTTCTTTTTTTTCCTTCCTAAGCCTACCTGGGAAAGGTATGCGGGCGCGCGGAATAATTTCCGGGGCCTTAGGAGAGATAGGGTCCGGTGGATTGACGACTGGGTCAATTGACACAGGTTCCTTATCGGAAAAATCTTGTATGGGTATATTGACAGTTGTTTCTTTCCCTCCTCTAGTAATTACTAGGGCATCAAACTCACTACACTCTATATCAATTTTAGTGGTTAATCGTTTAAGCGTAAGCTGAAAATTAGTGATTAATTCTTCAAAAGTCTTTATCAAAGTGTCGAACTTGTTCTGGCATTCTATGACTTGAAGGTTTATCATGTATTGTTTTTTCATAAATTCAGCTAAAATTTCCTTAGAGTGGAGAGTAGGTTTGTGCAATGGGAAAATTATATTATGATCTGAGCTATTTTGTTGTTTGTGTGCCCATCTAGGGTAAGGATACCTTAGATTGGTTCTAGTAGCATCGGAGTTTTTAGGAATTGGTAAACTTTGAAGAGTGAGGGTGAGATCTTGTAACCTGGTTTCCAGTATTTTTACCGTATGAGCGAAGACGTCATCCTTCTCAGCAGCTTCATTGTTCCAATTTTTCTGCTGTGCAGCTATTGTGTCCAAGAGATCCCATGCTTCATCTACTGTTCGAGACATGAAATTGCCTTGCGAGGCCATGTCTAGGAGAGACTTATCATCCTTGGTCAAACCATTGTAAAGCGTACAGATTATGTCTTCCCGACTTAACGAATGATTCGGACATCTTTTAAGCATCATCTTTACTCTATTCCATGCTAGACACAATGACTCATTTTATTTTTGATAAAAGTTAGTGATGTCATTCCTTAAACAGATTTGTAGGGAGGGTGGATACAATTTGTTTAAAAATTTAGTGGCTAATTCCTCCCATGTATGGATTGAATTCGGGTTAAGTGCGTCAAACCATGCTGAAGCGTGTGCAGAAAGTGAATATTGAAAAAGATGAAGTTTTAAAAAGTTTTTCTCGTTTAATTCCTTCTTAAAAGAGTCAACCAGACTGATAAATTTGTTTATATGAAAGTTAGGATCGTCAGTCGGTAATCCTTGAAATTTACAGATCATACTGACTAATTTAATAATGTGTGAACTAATTTCAGGAATTCCTTCGGTTCTTAAGGTGATTGGTCCTCCTCTTTCCTCTAAGCATGACTTATGCATAGAAGCAAGGGCGTCTTGTTGTTCCATTTTTAGATTTTCTGTTTAAAAAGACTTAAAAGTAACTTTTAGAAAATATTAATTTACTAAAAGGATCGATAATTTAATAAAAACAATTATTCCTGAAATTCGGTCGCTAACCAGATCGGATATCTTAACTGATAGGACTTCTCACAGATTACTTGTATCGAGGTGGCCAGGCCGACTACGGAGAGGCATGATCCTTTTGGTTCCAATATAATTGGAGACTGTTCGAAAAATCCAATAACCAAGTTCGTTTATAATTGTCTTTTGTAGACACCACCAAACAATACTTTGTCTGTTTAAAATCTTTCTCGATCAAAATATTCGATCCCCGGCAGTGGCGCCAAAGAGAAGATAGATACTACTGATATGCTACTAACGGACGATTTTATTTTCTGCGGTGTTGTTAGGTCGCATGATGTCCAATTCGGTAGCACACAACGTCTTCGTTTATTTATATTATGCGGGGCCTAAATTTACTTTTACTTTCTAAGGTGTAGAAGGTGTAAGTTAACCTAGTGTCGAATTTTATGCTGATTAACGAATTGAAGATCAAGTGGATAATTGTCTTTTAGTTAAATTACCTGAAAAAAGATAGTAGTTGATTTTAGCTAAGATCCTAAATGCAGAAAAGTAAATAAAGTGGAAGGATATCCGGAGTATGCAGATTAGGGAAATGTTGACCAAGATATCAGTATTGGGTTAGGGAAAGGTAATTATGCTTATGTTTAGACTATGCTTGGATTGACGCAGATCTGGTTGGATGAGCCAATTACAGAGACCTACTTATCGCTGAACTCTCAGAGTTCTTTTTGAGCAGTGAGAAGTATGTCACTTGGTCGTATAACTGAAGTGTAACAATACCTCGGAGGTTATCCTCAGTAAAGTACTAGGTTTATTAGTGATTTAAGCTCTAATCCTAACCCTCGTTATCAGTTTAGGTAACTGAATAACAACGTGCCGTGTTGATTGAACACTGATCACAAATAGAAAGAGTCCGTCGGTTTAAGTTGGCAAAACCTTAAATGAAAACTAACAACCATTCCATCATACTAATGAGATCACAAGAAATCAAACATTATACAGCATTACAGTCAATATACTGATAGTAAAGCAGATAGAAACCTAATGAATACCTAAATAGTTGATATGACTAAGACCTAAGGCAACAATCAGACAAGAACATGCAATAGGCTTGGGTCATATAGTAAAGGCACTAACTAGATCTTAACATCTCCTAAGAGGTCTCTTCGAAACAGTCAATAGGCATAGTAGGTCATTCATGTCTCAATTCCTAGGTTCCGTGTCCTAAAAGACAAGCGTTTCGGATAAAAACCTGAAAAGGCCGAACAAATCTGCCCGAGATCGCAGGGACTCGCCGGGATATCCTCCGGAAAATAAAAGCTAAGCTAACTACTACTAAAAACTAACTAAAAGATTGAAAATAAAAATTGAATTGCAAGTTGAGTGTGTTTTGGAATGGATGGAGAAGGCCCTTTAAATAGACCAGGTTTTTGCCAAAATACGGCTGGCAGGCCGTATGGCAGCCCGTTTGGTGGCCCGTATTTGGCAGGCCGTTTGACTGGCAGGCCGTTTCTTGGGGGCATTTGCTGGGCCATGTGGCAGGCCATACTCCATACTGGCAGCCCGTATGGCAGGCCGTATCTGGTGCTGGTCTGCCTTGATTCACTGGATCGTAACTTGATTTCTTGTCTTTCACCGTTTTCGCTCTAGAATCTTCATTTTAGCTCCGTTTTACTTGATTCTTTTTGCATCGCCTTTGTAATTACTTAATCTACAAAATCAACTAAAAAAGCAATAATTTTTCTGACAAAGTTTATTCTTTATTGTTTTAGGGCTTAATTTAGGGGGTAAAAACGTGACTTTTTGCCCGATATCAGCAAGCATGCATGCTCTAGCAAACAGCTAAAGCAATCATCTAAGTACATGAGATTAAACATGCTAAAGGTCAACATAAAGTTGGTGAATTCACAAGTTTGTTAATCATAAATATAAGCAAGATGTTTGACCAAGATGTTAAAATCATAATACGCTTTCTTAATTTTACATTTATGAGCACCCGAATTATGAAGCTTAACCTCAACATTTGTTTACCCTTTCATATGCATATACTGACTACGTTTACGTTAAACGAAGTAATGTGCACCACACTTACATCGTAGAGTGGGGCTGTGATATGACTAAAACAGACGATTTTATATATGCGGTGTCGTTAGGTCACAAAATGTCGGAATCAGTTACCAAAAGAGAGTACTGGTTTTATTATTTATATTTAGTGGGGCCAAAATTGTACTACTCCTTATTATGAGTATGGGAAGTATGACCTAGGGTCGTATTTTTAAGATATCAGTAGAATCAAACCTATAATTAAAGCTTAAGATAATCCTAATGTGAAGGAGTAGTGGTTTGTTACCTAATTTTGGGTTTTCTAGTTTATAAGGCAAAGTAAAGTAAATGCGATAAAATTTGTAATTCAGATAAGGTTAAGACAAGCGCATGCTATGATTTCATCAGTTACTTTGCCGAGATTATAGAATGCTGGCTCATGAATAGGTAGTGACCTTGTATTCATTACACTGGTCCTAAACGCCCCTATTATAAGACATGTCACTAGGTAATGCGATAGGCTTGAAGATTTTGAATAGAAAACAACGTCCCTTACCCCCGACGCCCGTGCAGTCTGACTACAGGCATACACGTTCAGACGGCTCATCTAATTGAGAGACTCGGTTGGGTGATGTATTAACATTCCACAAAGGTCTAAACTTTCTAAAGAATAATAGAATACCGGGTTTGCCATATCCGAGAGACGTGATGTGTTTTGATGTTTTTGTTAATGATTGGTTTTAAAAGATAGTTAGGCCTTTAAAGGAGTTCAACCATAAAGAACACCATGGCCAAGTCGGGTTTAACTTCCATGAACACATTTAGTTATCCTAACGGTCCAATCCTTTATGTGTTTAGACAAACAGTTCCTTAATTAACTAAGAATCCCTCAAGCAAGGGTGCAATGCTTGAGACCGCTTTATGGTGAAGTGTACTAATCATCACTGACCGGGTTCCGTGGCCTTACTTAGCAGAGGTATAGCTTACAACAACCGTTGTGCTCCAGTGTGCACGTAGAAGTTTATATGCTTGGTGATTGCACTAGCATGGTCTAGGACCGACAATGTACTAGGGGTCTAGTTAGATGTTTCACTACAAAAGAGTCCTTAGTCAGAATCCAAGGCTCGATGGACTTACTACAACCGGTGTGCCTCAGTCAAACTTATGTTGTATCCGATAGACTTCTCTTACCAAGGGGAGACAGATAGTGTACTCTGAATTGGGGTTCGCGACTTCCCAATAACAGAGCCAATACTACGTTCTATTAGTTGGAAAAGCTATTGAGTTTAAAGTATAATCGAAAAGCATCGAGCGATTTCCTTCGTAGATCCAAACGCGCTCACACAAACCATAATATTATTTCGGCATTATAACTGACTACATCATAGCATACACTAAAGATAACTACTCGCTAATCATGACAACATTATCACAAAGCACAATAATGGAAAACATTATATAAAGACAAAGGATAGAAGTACTAGTAGATTAAACGAGTTCCGAATACAAAAGTGACAATTTCAAACTCCAGACTGCTCCTAATACAATCTTCGGCGTTCTTTTTCGAGTACTAGGTTTCCCGCACGGAGTCGAATACCTTGAAAGTATGACTAATATTGTAGAAAGAGAGAGAAAGAAATGAATTGAAGTGTATGTAAAAATGGATGACAAAAAGCCTTTAAATAGAAGTTGATTTTGCCTGCAAACGGCTAGCAGGCCATTTGGCAAGCCGTTTGCAGGGCCCGTTTACAATGGTGGCCCGTTTCCGATGCCCGTTTGCTTGGGCCTTTCGCAAGCCATTTTTCATCATGGCAAGCCGTTTGGAAGGCCATTTGGCAAGCCGTTTGGCTTGCTGATTTCACTGGATCGTAACTTGATTTCCTTAATCGTAGCTTGGTTTCTTGTCTTTCACCGTTTTCGCTCTAGAATCTTTGTTTTAGCTTTGATTCTCGTGATTCTTTTTACACCGTCTTCGTAATTACTTGATCTTCAATTTTAACCTAAGAAGAGGGAATTTTGGCAATAAAGCTTGGAACTTTATTTTTTCGGACCTCAATACCGGGGTGAAAACGTGACTTTTTAGCCGATATCAGGCTGTCAACGCCCAACAGATCTGTCCATATGATTCACGCTTACATAAGTAATTTAACATAATCGATCTAAGGGATCTTTAGTCTGTAACTCATGAGATACAAGATTTCAATTAAATAATTGTGTCATGTCGTAAGACAGTTTTCAAAACCGCATGTATTCTCACCCCAAAAAGATTAGAGAAAAAAGGGTTGTAAACTCACCTTCAGTAGCACAGCAAGTAGGGATGGCAATGATCACCCGCTCTGGTGGATATCCACCTGATCCACCCGCTTCGTGATGAATATGGATTAATCTAAATGGATATAGATACGGATATGGATGAACGTAAATGGATATAGACATGGACATGGATGAAAAATTTTATCTGTGGATATATCCATTACCACCCGAAATACATATACAAATACATAAATATAGATATATGCTTATATATTTACTATTATAATTTCATATACCTTTAGATTTACATTTTTCTTTCAATCATATAATGAAATAACTATAATATAATATATTACAATAAAACACATATATCTATCAAAATAAACTTACTAATTTCATATTTAATTTTCATAATCTTTGTTTTATAGTAACTTTAACAAATTTTGTAATATCTTCGACCAAGATTACACATTCTTGTGAATTGATTTTAATAATGTAATGTTATATTTATTTTTGCTATACTACGTTTTTATTTTAATCGCACATTAGAAAATACTATAACATGTTTTTATTCATTGGATATCCATTCACCCGGTTAATCTACTCGATATGGATATGGATATGGATATGGATGGATGACCTGAAACTAAATAAATATGAATGAACAAAAACTAAATAGATATGGATATGGATATGGCATCACCCGATTCATATTCGATCAATTGCCATCCCCTAACAACAAGTATTCAACAAACAATGAAATGTAGTTGTATTCCTTAACCTTAGTACTCAATCCAGAGAAATATGTTGGTCAATAAGTGTCGATTAACTAGGTCGGGTCATAGTGTAAACCAATCCTATTGCTTGAGTCCGACACACAAATTCCTCGAAATTCTACAAAAGTCAACTCAAAAAGTCAACTCAAAGGTCAAAGTAAAAAGTCAAAGGTTAAACCAAAAGTCGACTCATATGTCAATTCAGGTCAACATCATCAAACAACGGTCAACACTCACAGTATAGTAGTAACATTTAATTACATAGCAGTACTAGTAAAACGGTAGTGTCACTACTTGGTTTCACCCAACTAGTGCACGACACTACTAACCACTACACAAACATGCATAAGCTAGACCAAATTCAAACATCTAAATTAAAGTAAAACTTCATCCCATTGTACAATAACAAATCCTGAACCTTTTCATTGTAATAATGCTACATTTACCGATTATACACTAAGCATGCCGGGATATCGCATAAAGAATCAGTCAAATATCATAGCACAAGAATCATGGCATCATATCAAGATCCATATCAATGAATCACATAATATTATTTTTAAAAAGTCCTATCTTCCTCTCTAAGCACTCATAGAACTCAAGATATAGCAATTTTTCTCAACAATGTTTTTCAGCATGCATAGTCCGAGCAAAATATTTATAGAAAAATCAAAAAAAAATTAAAGTAATGTAAATCCAATTGGAGAATTTCAAGAACAAGTTAAACTACCTTCTGTAAAGTTTGTAAGAGAAATGGTTTAGTCTATTTGCATAGTTTATTCGTTGAAGTTGAAATTGACAGATTTGACAACAAGAATGAAACACATTTTTACAAGTAGCACATCTATCACATAACAACTCAAATCATGTTACCGTAAATTGGAGAACCTTTCTATACATATAATTGAATATTTTCCAGAAGATCATGCAATCTAATCTTACCAAATAATCACAACTACAAACCGAGCAAGCAAAGGTCAAGTCAGTTTTTCGTATAACATGTTTTGTTCATAATATAGAGGACCCGTAAATCGATAACGCGCAATATTTAAATTAAAACTTAATCATTTGAAAGCTATATTCAAATATTAACATTCCATGATCAGATTGTAAACCAAAATTTTTCAGAATAGCAATATCAAATACGAATTTATACTGAAATCTTTATAGCCATAACTTTTGATCAGTTAATCGAAAACATTCGATATCTAAATGAAAAGTTATTAATTTTTTGAGAGCAATACAACTCATACATATTATAAGCAGATACTAAGTCATTCATATCAGTACCATCAAATACAAGTTTGTGATTTTTCATAAACTCATCAATTAGACAAATTAACGAATAAAACCAAATATACATACAATGACTCAAGCACTAGACCACTTAACAATATAAATACATGTGAAAATTAGAAATAAAATTTTAGGTTTCGAAGAATTATAACTTAAAAAGAAAAATGGATAATAGAAACGCATAGAGATGATCGAGAGGAACGCGATTATGTGATCAACCTAATGTTTTGATGAAGATTGAAGGTGGTTTGGTGATGATGATGATGGGATGTCACGGTTAGGAAAAGAATGAGAGAAAGAGATGCAGTGGAAAAATTATGAGGCTTTGGGCTAGGTTTAAACAATAAAAGAGGTAATTAATAAATGAGCCAAATTAAGCAAATGGAAACAAGGAGGAGAAGAATTTCAGCCAGGGGGAGTCCATGAAATCTTAAACTCTCTAATTAATTTCCTATGGTTCACGAATAAGTGTCGTTAAATGAACCAAAAATCGAAACATTAACCGAGCGTTTAAACGAATTTCTCGGGCTTTTAATTTAGGAAACTCCCAAATAATTAAAAGGAATCCAATGACTCAAATAATTATATAAAATAACTATTAAAATTTAATAACCATGCGTTCCATTGTCTTAAAAGGCATTTTTCCATGGTTTTCACTAACTCTACGTTTTCTAGCATCTTCTAAGTTTCTCGCTAAACCAAAGTATGAAATCATGTAGTATGTAACACATATTAAAATAGTATATTCTTAAATTTTTTTAAAAAAAATTACATGGGAAATCATAGAATTTAACTAACGGTTATTAAGTATTTAACGGAAAGTAAGTCGGATTGTTATATTATCTACCCCTTAAAGAGAATATCGTCCCGAAATTTTTTAGTCTGCACCAGAAAAAGGTGCTAAGGGATTAAGGCGATACTAACTAGATATAAAACTTAAGTACGATCTCATATCAGCTAACATTTATTGAGCAGAACGTACCCGTGACTAATTTGGGATCGTCGTTAGCTTCGCTAGAGTTGATGTTGAATGCTCCACCACGAGCACGTCCATCAATATTTTTCTTCGGAAATCTTTCTTTTGATGACCCAGCTCTCCACATTTACTATTGCTTTCTTTTAGGCTTTTTAGTTCTTTTTCTAGTGACTATTTATTTTGTAAGGTTATGACAGGGTTGTTAAATTCAGTATTAGTTACTTGTTGTATATCTAAATTTTCAGTTGTTTAGTACCAATCATGAAATTAGATTGCTAGATCTGGGATTAGTTGTTGGGTTTCCTCAAGAGTTTTGGCAAGAGCTGACCCACCTGCGGCAGCATTGATGTGCAAAAGTGTGCAGTGCTTAATTTGCCTTTCAAACTTCTAAATTTATATAACCTTTTAAATCACTTTTAACACCCTAACGAGCAACAAAACCCGATCAGATGTAGCATTTTAGGTTATCGTCCTAAGAGAGTGTAGATGCTTTTTAAAGTTGGTTTATTATGTAGTCTAGTTCTTATTGAAGACTAGAAGTATAGTTTTTAGATTTTCAGTTGTTGTTTAGATTTGGAATATTATCTCTTAGGAAAGATATAAATAAAGATACGTTATAAAAGAATTGAATAACAAAATATAAAGCAATAAATAAAGATTAAAATAAGTTCATGAACGAATAACTTGTACGGGAATCATATTAGGCAGGTTTATGACATATTAACACCAATCAAGATAATAAACATAGACAAATTATTATCGCTAAATAGGTTAAGACAAATGTCGCATATCATTCAATAGGTAGGACTTATAACATATGCTAGACACTTGATGTGCATGGCTAACATCTCAATTCTTAGTGTTCAATTCAACTACATGATACATATCAATCTTATGATGAGGATTAACATGCAAATAGATTGACAAATTATAAAAACTATTAAACATCAAGTAGATCAACTCAAGTTACTAGCTGAAAGTTAATTTTACTTGGTTCTCATGCAATCATTAATCAAACACATTCAAACGAAGGTTCTTAGACTAAGCCTAATAATATTAAGCTCTATTATATAAGTGTAACTCAAATTCAACAGATTTATCACTAACCATGTTGTTTAACTTAATTGCATGCAATCTAAATTAACAAGTTTGATTGACTAGATCTAAACAAGTAGAATGAATCGAATAATAGATCATTGTATTAGGTGCTAATTAATCCTAAAATCAAGTTATTTAACCATTAAGCATTGCAAACTAACATATTAAAAAAATGGATTCAAAACAGTTTAAATAATCATCACAGAAACTCAATCCATACAGATCTTGGAAAACCAGAAACTGTACAGAATGAAGCACGAAGCCGGCGGCTTGGGTTGAGGAAGTCGGCGGCTTCATCTGATTCCCAGACAAAGTTAGTTTTCATCCACGTACCTACTATGAACGTTTAGTTCATAGTGGTAGACGAACAGCTAACAAGAACAGTAAATAAAATGCGATAAAAAGAGTAAATTGATAAAGACATGTACCTTTAGAAGGTAAATAAAAAGATAAATTTTATTGATAGGTTGATTACAACTTGAAATTAAAACCGTAACTAAGAGTTTCATTTTTTGGTGAAAACCCTAAGAGAAAAATGAAAAAGTACTTATACAACTAAACAAAAACCCTTGATTTATAGTTTTCAAATTCGGTGGCCCAAGCCGGCGGCTTCAGTGGGAAGCCGGCAGCTTCACTAGGTCGGATACTCCTTCTACAAGTTTAACGTAATCAGCAAGTTGAAAAACGCGTATCTCCATTAAGCCAAGCCTGCAGCTTTAAGGTCAAGTCGGCGGCTTTTACTGATCTGCAATCTTTTTGATTTCATTTCCTTTTTAACTTTTTCTTGGGCTTTAAGTACACGAAACTGACTTAAGCTCGAGGCTTCAGTGCCAAGCCGGTGACTTCACTGTTATTTCTCGAATTCTAGCATTTTTGCAATGTTCTGGAACTTTCTGGACTTTTGTTGTGACAACCCGGAAATTTTTGACCAAATTTAAACTTTAATCTTTATATATTCCCGACACCATAAGCAAAGTTTGTAAGTTGAATCTCAAGAATTTTAAACTCTGTTCATACATTCATTTAAACTCGACCAAATTTTGACGATTCACGAACCATTATATAATTGAATATGAATATGTATATGTATGTATATGTATATATATTATAGCTTTAGAACGTTAACAAAGTATTAAACGTATAATACTTTACGTGAACGTATTTGTTTCAATATGATTATCGATGAAATTAGAAAATAATTTCAAATGATTGTTTTATCAGATACATTGAATTATGATTTCGAGTCTCTACTGAGAGGTCCACTTTGATTTAGAAAACCTTTCCTTTTAACGGTATCCGGAATATTTGGTAAAAGTGATTTACAAGAGTGTCATTAACAAGAGTTAGTCAAAAGCTAGTAATCATTTTCGTTTAAATTTCAAAGGTGTACTTTACTTTGATAAACTCGTGTCCCTTGATAAATCAATTATTTAGTTTTCATATTAAAAACTGATAATGCTAAAAACGAACATATATTTCATAGCATTATTCCTCAACAAAGACAAGCTTTTAGTTGCAATTGTTCTATTTAAAAGTGATATTCGTTTAAATAATAAAAGGTGAAGACAAAAGACAGATTCGATGAATTGAAGACGCAAAGGTCCAAAAAGCTCAAAAGTACAAAGTACAATCAAAGAGGTTCCAAATATTGATGAGAAACGTCTCGAAATTACAAGAGTACAAGATTCAAAAACGCAAAGTACAAAATATAAAATTGTACGCAAGGACATTCGAAAATCCGGAACCGGGACATGAGTCAACTCTCAACGCTCGACGCAATGGACTAAAAATTACGAGTCAACTATGCACATAAATATAATATAATATATAATTAATTCTTAAAATTAATATATATATTATAATATATTTATAAATCGTCGGCAAGAAAGAAGCCAAAGGAGGGTGAGCTGTATTTTCAAACTCCGCGACTCGCGGAGTTTGAAGGCAAAAATTGTCGCGAGTCGCGGAGTACCCCTGAACTCAATTCCTTATAAAGCCAAACGAATTCTGATCATTTTTATATCCAAATTCAATCTCTCTCTATATATGTATACGTAAATATATTTATATTTATATTTTAATTTTAATTTTAATTATAATTCTAATAATAAGGGTATGTTAGCGAATGTTGTAAGGGTGTAAGTCGAAATTCTATCCGTGTAACGCTACGCTATTTTTAATCATTGTAAGTTATGTTCAACCTTTTTACATTAATGTCTCGTAGCTAAGTTATTATTATGCTTATTTAATCCGAAGTAATCATGATGTTAGGCTAATTACTAAAATTGAGTAATTGGGCTTTGTACCATAATTGGAGTTTGGACAAAAGAACGACACTTGTGGAAATTAGACTATGGGCTATTAATGGGCTTTATATTTGTTTAACTAAATGATAGTTTGTTAATGTTAATAATAAGATTTACAATTGGGCGTCCCTATAAATTACCATATACACTCGATCAGACACGATGGGCGGGGTATTTATATGTACGAATAATCGTTCATTTAACCGGACACGGGAATGGATTAATAGCCACTAGAATAATTAAAACAGGGGTGAAATTATGTACAAGGACACTTGGTATAATTGATAATAAAATATTAAAACCTTGGGTTACACTCAGTCGACATCCTGGTGTAATTATTAAACAAAGTATTAAAATCTTGTTACAGTTTAAGTCCCCAATTAGTTGGAATATTTAACTTCGGGTATAAGAATAATTTGACGAGGACACTCGCACTTTATATTTATGACTGATGGACTGTTATGGACAAAAACCAGACGGACATATTAAATAATCCAGGACAAAGGACAATTAACCCATGGGCATAAAACTAAAATCAACACGTCAAACATCATGATTATGGAAGTTTAAATAAGCATAATTCTTTTATTTCATATTTAATTTCCTTTATTTTATATTTAATTGCACTTCTAATTATAGCATTTTATTTATTGTTATTGTATTTAATTGCACTTTTAATTATCGTACTTTTTAATTATCGCAAGTTTATTTTATCGCACTTTTATTATTCGTAATTTCATTATCGTTATTTACTTTACGCTTTAAATTAAGTCTTTTATTTAATATTTTACATTTGGTTTTAACTGCGACTAAAGTTTTAAAATCGACAAACCGGTCATTAAACGGTAAAAACCCCCCTTTATAATAATAATATTACTTATATATATATTTGTATTTTTATAAATTTAAACTAATATAGTGTTAAGCTTTGTGAAAAAGATTCCCTGTGAAACGAACCGGACTTACTAAAAACTACACTACTCTACGATTAGGTACACTGCCTATAAGTGTTGTAGCAAGGTTTAAGTATATCCATTCAATAAATAAATAAATATCTTGTTTAAAATTGTATCGTATTCAATAGTATTTCCTGCTAAAATTTAATAGTATTTTATACCCCTTAGCTTTGACATCAAGTTATTTTTGGCGCCGCTGCCGGAACGCCGAAAGCGCAACGCTAAATATAATAATAATAAAAAAAGATTTTTATTTTTAGTTTACTTTTATTAAAATTCACTTTTGTAAAAATATGTTTTTTATTATTCAAAAATATAAAAAGAAAACAAAAATTTATATATTTTTTTTAAGATTTTGTCAAATATTTAAGTTTTATAAAGTTTCTTTATTTTTATTTTATAAAAATATAAGTTTTATTTAAATATTTTTATTTAAAAAAAATTAATATATATATAAATCTATTTTTAAGATATTTTTAAAATTATAAAGTAGTTCTATTTTTATTTTAGTTTTTAAATATAAGTTTTTATTATATAAATATTTTAGATTTTAAAACAGAAAACAGAAAAAAAATATAAAATAAAATAAAAAAAACGCGTCGAATTTTAAACTGTACCTGAGTTGAAAATTGGAACCCCACGACTCGCGGAGTTTGTACCCTCGAATACCGCGACTCGCGGAGCAGCCCTGACACTCGTAACTGAAACCCTAATTCGCATTAAATACGGAGTAATTATTAATTATTATTATTATTAACCCTGATTACTTATTATTATTATAATTAGTTTTACTTTTTATTTAATTTATATTTTAGTTAAATTAGTTTAATTAAATTGTAAAATTAATAGTTTTAATAAATAATTAATATAAAAATAATATTTTTATAAAATTTGTACTTTTTACAACTTTTTGTATATTTTTATATTTTTGTCCCTTTTTAATCGTTTTAGCGTAATATTTGTATTTTTAGCTCATATTTAGTTTTAGACTTAGTTTTTGCCATAGTTATTTTTACTTCTAGATTTTTAGGCTTTGCCGTAGAATTCCTTAAGTGCTTTTTCTTTAGACTAAGATTTAAGTGCTTTAGAATTTTGCGACGCCTTTTTAAGTTTTAGTTTCTTTTTACGTTATTGCCATTTAGGATATAGTTTTTCTTGTAAGCTTTAATATTTTTAGACACCTTTTACCTATGTATCAATTATCATTCCAATTAGTAATCTCAATTTGCGATTATAATTTTAAGTTAGTGATAGTAATAAGGTTGGGTTAGTCGAGTGTTTTTAAGTTCTATAAGTCATTTCTTTTTATTTCTTATTTTTCGACGCCTTTTATTTTTTTGATCTTTTCTTTTTCGACCTTTTTCGGACACGCTCTTTTTCTTTCTTATTTCTCGTCATTCTAGTTTTTAGGACATAGATTTTTATTCTACTTCTTATCTAAATTTCTTAAAATTACAAAAATTTATTTTAAGTGGTTAAATTGATAGACATCAAAATTTTCTGGTTCGTAGTAATAGTTGGATTTGTACGTGGACCGGGTTATTGGAGCCAAACAGTCCTCAATTATATTGAGACCAAACGAATCCTGCCCCTCTGTTGCATCTTTTAGCTATTCGAAACGTGGGCAAAATCAGAAAAGCCTATTAATTGGATAACTTATATAATTTTTCTTTCCTTTTAAAAACTAATAGGATATTCAGTGAATGCACCGAGCAAGACGTTCACTACCTTTTGTACGTTCACCACCTGTAACTAGATCAAGACATTTAGCAAATATTACCGCCGTTGATTTTTCTTTAGAATCGTCATCCAGTCAACCAAGTACTCCAGTTCAAATTTCCGATAATCCATTTTTTGAACCCGACCTCACAATTGAGAATTCGGAGAATATTCAGGGACGATTCATAGATCCTGAACCATTAAATTTTCCTCCGGAACCACCAATCATTCAAACAGAGATTGTTGAGGAACGAACCATTAAATCAGAATCCTCTAGTGATTCCGATTCAACAAATTCAATTATGGAGAATCTGGAACCTTTAAGTATGGAAGACCTAATGAGAGCTAAACGCACTGGCCAAGGTCACGCAATTACTCATCCAGACATTAATGCGCCAGATTATGAAATCAAAGGACAAATTCTACACATGGTGACTAATCAATGCCAATTTAGTGGTGCACCGAAGGAAGATCCAAATGAACATCTACGTACCTTTAATAGGATCTGCACACTATTTAAAATCCGAGAAGTAGAGGATGAACAGATATATCTCATGTTATTTCCCTGGACTTTAAAGGGAGAAGCCAAAGATTGGTTGGAATCGTTACCTGAAGGGGCGATCGATACATGGGACGTTTTAGTTGAAAAATTTCTTAAACAATATTTTCCTGCATCTAAAGCCGTAAGACTTCAAGGAGAAATTGTTACGTTCACACAGAAGCCAAATGAAACTCTATATGAGGCGTGGACAAGATTTGGAAAGTTATTAAGAGGATGTCCGCAACATGGTTTAGATACCTGTCAAATAGTACAAATATTCTACCAAGGATGTGACATCACTACAAGGAAAGACATAGATATAGCAGCTGGTGGTTCCATTATGAAGAAAACCGAAACTGATGCTTATAAAATTATTGATAACACTGCTTCCCACTCACATGAGTGGCACCAAGAAAAAGATATCGTTAGATCATCTAAAGCAGCTAGAGCCGATTCTAGCCATGACTTAGATTCTATTTCCGCAAAGATAGATGCTGTAGAGAGACGAATGGAAAAGATGACTAAGGATATTCACTCAATACGAATTAGTTGTGAGCAGTGTGGAGGACCACATTTGACAAAAGATTGTCTCAGTATTGAATTAACAATGGAACAAAGAGAAAATGTTTTATATCTAAACCAAAGGCCTGGAAATAATTATCAGAATAATTATCAACTGCCAAGACCGATTTACAATCAAAACCAGAATTATAACCGAAATATTCCATACAACAACCAACAAGGTCCTAGCAATCAACAAGTATCCAATAATACTTACAACTAGCAAAGACCTAATTTTCAAAACAAACCACCACAACAAACCGATGAAAAAAAGCCGAATTTAGAAGATATGATGACGAAGCTAGTTGAAACTCAAACGCAGTTTTTTACATCTCAAAAATAGACCAATGAACAAAATGCTCAAGCATTTAGAAATCAACAAGCTTCTATTCAAAACTTGGAACAAGAAGTAAGTAACCTAGCAAGGTTAATAGGTGAAAGAAAACCAGGAAGTTTACCTAGTGATACAAATGCTAACCCCCGGAATGAAACAGCTAAAGCCATTACCATAAGAAGTGGTACAACACTTAAACCACCTGAAATACCTGTAACTTCTGATGAAGCTATTCCTACTCCACAAGAACCACAACCTGAACAAGATAAGGAAACAGAACCGGTAGTTGAAAAGGTTAATGAAGATAACACAGTTAAGGATAAACCTTATGTTAAACCATACCAACCACCACTTCCTTACCCGAGTAAAATGAAGAAAGAGAAACTTGAAGCCGAGCAATCCAAATTCTTGGATATGTTTAAACAAATAAATGTAAATCTTCCTTTCATTGATGTGATTTCAGGAATGCCTAGATATGCTAAATTCTTGAAAGATCTGATCACGAATAGAAAGAAAATGGAAGAACTCTCGACTGTTACTATGAATGCTAATTGTTCAGCAGTGCTGTTGAATAAGATATCAGAAAAACTATCTGATCCAGGAAGTTTCACAATTCCATATTTTCTGGGTAGTCTTAGTTCAATAGAAGCATTGGCAGACTTAGGTGCTAGTATAAGTCTAATGCCGTTTTCACTATACACTAAACTAGACCTTGGAGAATTGAAACCAACAAGAATAAGCATACAACTAGCCGATCGATCAATAAAATATCCTAGAGGGATAATGGAGAACATGCTAGTTAAAGTTGGTACTTTAGTACTTCCAGTAGATTTTGTTGTTCTGGACATGGAAGAAGATTCTCAAGTTCCTCTCATATTAGGAAGACCATTCTTAAACACGGCTAAAGCAATCATAGACGTGTTCGGTAAGAAATTGACCCTAAGTATAGAGGACGAGAGTGTTACCTTTTCTGTTGATAGAGCAATGCAACAACCGCAATCTGCAGATGATACATGTTATTATATTCAAACTATAGATGCACATGCAGAATTGTTAGAAGAATTTCCAGAATTACAAGAAATAGGAGAATGTTCTTTAGGAGAAGGTAATGAACAAATTGATGAAGCTGAAATGTTAGCTACACTTATAGCTAATGGATATGAACCAACAACAGAAGAAATTCAAATGCTAAAAGAAGAAGACATATATCGATATAAATCATCAATAGAAGAACCTCCGAAATTAGAGTTAAAGCCACTTCCAAACCATTTGGAATACGCTTATTTACATGTTGAATCTGAATTACCTGTAATAATATCGTCTTCTCTTACTGAAAATGAGAAATCACAACTCATTTCTGTGTTGAAAGCTCATAAACCAGCCATTGCATGGAAGATTCATGATATTAAAGGAATAAGTCCTTCGTATTGCACACATAAAATCCTTATGGAAGAAGGTCATAAAACGTATGTGCAATGCCAACGAAGACTAAATCCTAATATGCAAGATGTAGTTAAGAAAGAGATTATTAAACTGCTAGATGCAGGTTTGATATATCCAATTTCTGATAGTCCATGGGTAAGCCCAGTTCAATGCGTGCCTAAGAAGGGTGGCATGACTGTCATTACAAATGAAAAAAATGAGCTTATTCCTACTAGGACTGTAACAGGATGGCGTGTGTATTGATTATAGAAAATTAAATGACGCCACCAGAAAAGATCACTTTCCCTTACCTTTCATTGATCAAATGTTGGAAAGGCTAGTCGGAAATAGTTACTATGGTTTTCTAGATGGATTTTCCGGATATTTTCAAATTCCAATAGCACCCGAAGATCAAGAGAAAACCACATTCACGTGCCCTTATGGTACTTTTGCTTACAAACGCATGCCATTTGGACTTTGCAACGCCCCTGCAACCTTTCAAAGGTGCATGATGGCGATTTTTCACGACATGATAGAAGAATGCATGGAAGTTTTCATGGATGACTTTTCAGTCTTCGGTGATACATTTGAAACATGTCTAGCTAATCTTGAATGAATGTTGATTAGATGCGAACAACCAAATCTAGTACTTAATTGGGAGAAATGCCATTTCATGGTTAAAGAAGGCATCGTTCTTGGACATAAAATTTCAAAAGAAGGAATTGAAGTGGATAGAGCTAAAGTAGATGTAATTGCTAAACTTCCACATCCCACCAATGTTAGAGGAGTTAGGAGTTTTCTAGGGCATGCCGGTTTTTACCGACGATTCATAAAAGATTTTTCTAAAATTGTCACTCCTATGAATAAACTCCTAGAAAAGGATGCTCCATTCATCTTTTCAGATGAGTGTATCAAATCTTTTAATATTCTTAAAGCGAAACTAACTAATGCGCCGTTCATGATAACACCAAATTGGAATCTACCATTTGAACTAATGTGCGATGCAAGTGATTTTGCAATGGGAGTCGTTTTAGGACAAAGGATTGAAAACCGATTTCAACCTATATATTATGCTAGTAAGACGTTACAACGAGCACAAACAAATTACACAACTACTGAAAAAGAACTCCTTGCTATTGTCTTTGCTTTTGACAAATTTCGTTCATATCTCGTTCTAGCAAAAACGGTGGTCTATACCGACCATTCTGCTCTTAGATACCTATTTTCGAAACAAGATGCTAAACCAATTAGAAGTTCTCGCTGCTGATCATCTTTCTCGTCTTGAAAATCACGAATTAGAAGTTCTAAATGAATCGGCCATACAAGACAACTTTCCTGATGAATATCTATTGAAGATAGATTATAAAGAAATTCCATGGTTTGCAGACTATGCAAACTACTTAGTATGTGGATTCCTTGAAAAAGGATTATCGTACCAAAAACGAAAGAAATTATTCAGTGATATAAAACACTATTTTTGGGAAGATCCACATCTGTTTAAAAGTTGTCCCGATGGAATAATACGCCGATGTGTATTTGAAGATGAAGCTAGTAAAATTTTAAACCATTGTCACACAGGACCAACAGGAGGGCATTATGGGCCTCAATTAACAGCAAGAAAAATTTATGAAGCTGGATTCTATTGGCCAACAATTTACAAAGACGCACACCTTCTTTGCAAATCCTGTGATGCATGTTAAAGGGCCGAAAAAATAAGTCAACGTGATGCAATGCCACAAAATGTCATCCAAGTATGTGAAGTATTTGACATTTGGGGTATTGACTTTATGGGTCCATTTCCAAAATCTCATAATAATCTCTATATTCTCGTAGCCATTGATTATGTATCTAAATGGGTGGAAGCACAAGCTCTCTCAACTAATGATGCACGAGTTGTAGTCAACTTTTTAAAACGTCTTTTTGCAAGGTTTGGAACACCGAAAGCTTTAATAAGTGATCGGGGAACTCATTTCTGTAATAATCAACTTGAGAAAGTTCTTAAAAGATATGGAGTAACTCATAAAATCTCCACTGCTTATCATCCACAAACTAGTGGACAAGTTGAAAATACAAACCGAGCTTTAAAACGTATTCTAGAGAAAACCGTAGGATCAAATCCGAAGGAATGGTCCATTAAATTGGAGGATGCACTCTGGGCTTTTAGAACAGCCTACAAAACTCCAATTGGAACCACACCTTTTAGACTTGTTTATGGAAAAGCATGTCATCTTCCAGTAAAATTGAACACAAAGTATTTTGGGCTTTGAAGACATGTAATCTTGATATACATGAAGCTGGACGTCTACGATTAAGTCAACTAAACGAATTAGAAGAATTAAGACATGAAGCATACGAAAATTCATTAATCTATAAAGAAAGAACGAAGAAATGGCATGATAAAAGAATCAGAAGTTCAAAAGAATTTAAAGAAGGAGACAGAGTTCTTCTTTTCAATTCACGATTCAAGCTATTTCCTGGAAAATTGAAATCAAGATGGTCTGGACCATTCATAGTCAAAAGAGTTTTCCCATACGGAATGATAGAATTAATAAATTCAAATGGAATTGAATTTAAAGTTAATGGTCACAGAGTTAAACATTACATACATGGTCCGATGGAATTCGACAATGAAGTTAATCACAATTTTATACCACAGCTAACTAAGTGTGGGGAGAATCAAGTCTTTAAAGGATAATATGTATTTCTGTTAGAGTTAGATTGTCTGTTTTCGTGTAGTTCTCGAAAATGGAACCCGAATGGTCTTTCCCTAGCAGACCCTAAAGAACTAGTCTTCTCCCCCCATTCTGAATTTTTATTTTTTTTAGGTTTTTACGAAATGAAGACTGCCTGTGAACTAAACCATGGTCTAATGCTACACGCTTTGATCACTAAACGTAATAATGACACACTTCCGAGTGAAATAGTATCAGTAATCAGAGAAAGACTGGACCGAGTAAGAAAAGAATCCAGATGCGAAGATAATAAGTCACAATTTGGTAAAGAAAAATCAAAATCCGCAGCGAAAAGAAGAGCACGATGAAATGTCCCGTTCTTATTGATTAAAAACGTTCCATATTAATTGATTTCGTTGCGAGGTTTTGACCTCTATATGAGACGTTTTTCAAAGACTGCATTCATTTTAAAACAAACCATAACCTTTATTTCATCAATAAAGGTTTAAAAAGCTTTACGTAGATTATCAAATAATGATAATCTAAAATATCCTGTTTACACACGACCATTACATAATGGTTTACAATACAAATATGTTACAACAAAATAAGTTTCTTGAATGCAGTTTTTACACAATATCATACAAGCATGGACTCCAAATCTCGTCCTTATTTAAGTATGCGACAGCGGAAGCTCTTAATAATCACCTGAGAATAAACATGCTTAAAACGTCAACAAAAATGTTGGTGAGTTATAGGTTTAACCTATATATATCAAATCATAATAATAGACCACAAGATTTCATATTTCAATACACATCCCATACATAGAGATAAAAATCATTCATATGGTGAACACCTGGTAACCGACATTAACAAGATGCATATATAAGAATATCCCCATCATTCCGGGACACCCTTCGGATATGATATAAATTTCGAAGTACTAAAGCATCCGGTTCTTTGGATGGGGTTTGTTAGGCCCAATAGATCTATCTTTAGGATTCGCGTCAATTAGGGTGTCTGTTCCCTAATTCTTAGATTACCAGACTTAATAAAAAGGGGCATATTCGATTTCGATAATTCAACCATAGAATGTAGTTTCACGTACTTGTGTCTACTTTGTAAATCATTTATAAAACCTGCATGTATTCTCATCCCAAAAATATTAGATTTTAAAAGTGGGACTATAACTCCCTTTCACAGATTTTTACTTCGTCGGGAAGTAAGACTTGACCACCGGTTGATTCACGAACCTATAACAATATATACATATATATCAAAGTATGTTTAAAATATATTTACAACACTTTTAATATATTTTGATGTTTTAAGTTTATTAAGTCAGCTGTCCTCGTTAGTAACCTACAACTAGTTGTCCACAGTTAGATGTACAGAAATAAATCGATAAATATTATCTTGAATCAATCCACGACCCAGTGTATACGTATCTCAGTATTGATCACAACTCAAACTATATATATTTTGGAATCAACCTCAACCCTGTATAGCTAACTCCAACATTCACATATAGAGTGTCTATGGTTGTTCCGAAATATATATAGATGTGTCGACATGATAGGTCGAAACATTGTATACGTGTCTATGGTATCTCAAGATTACATAATATACAATACAAGTTGATTAAGTTATGGTTGGAATAGATTTGTTACCAATTTTCACGTAGCTAAAATGAGAAAAATTATCCAATCTTGTTTTACCCACAACTTCTTCATTTTAAATCCGTTTTGAGTGAATCAAATTGCTATGGTTTCATATTGAACTCTATTTTATGAATCTAAACAGAAAAGTATAGGTTTATAGTCGGAGAAATAAGTTACAAGTCTTTTTTGTAAAGGTAGTCATTTCAGTCGAAAGAACGACGTCTAGATGACCATTTTAGAAAACATACTTCCACTTTGAGTTTAACCATAATTTTTGGATATAGTTTCATGTTCATAATAAAAATCATTTTCTCAGAATAACAACTTTTAAATCAAAGTTTATCATATTTTTTAATTAACTAACACAAAACAGCCCGCGGTGTTACTACGACGGCGTAAATCCGGTTTTACGGTGTTTTTCGTGTTTTCAGGTTTTAAATCATTAAGTTAGCATATCATATAGATATAGAACATGTGTTTAGTTGATTTTAAAAGTCAATTTAGAAGGATTAACTTTTGTTTGCGAACAAGTTTAGAATTAACTAAACTATGTTCTAGTGATTACAAGTTTAAACCTTCGAATAAGATAGCTTTATATGTATGAATCGAATGATGTTATGAACATCATTACTACCTTAAGTTCCTTGGATAAACCTACTGGAAAAGAGAAAAATGGATCTAGCTTCAACGGATCCTTGGATGGCTCGAAGTTCTTGAAGCAGAATCATGACACGAAAACAAGTTCAAGTAAGATCATCACTTGAAATAAGATTGTTATAGTTATAGAAATTGAACCAAAGTTTGAATATGATTATTACCTTGTATTAGAATGATAACCTACTATAAGAAACGAAGATTTCTTGAGGTTGGATGGTCACCTTACAAGATTGGAAGTGAGCTAGCAAACTTGAAAGTATTCTTGATTTTATGAAACTAGAACTTTTGGAATTTATGAAGAACACTTAGAACTTGAAGATAGAACTTGAGAGAGATCAATTAGATGAAGAAAATTGAAGAATGAAAGTGTTTGTAGGTGTTTTTGGTCGTTGGTGTATGGATTAGATATAAAGGATATGTAATTTTGTTTTCATGTAAATAAGTCATGAATGATTACTCATATTTTTGTAATTTTATGAGATATTTCATGCTAGTTGCCAAATGATGGTTCCCACATGTGTTAGGTGACTCACATGAGCTGCTAAGAGCTGATCATTGGAGTGTATATACCAATAGTACATACATCTAAAAGCTGTGTATTGTACGAGTACGAATACGGGTGCATACGAGTAGAATTGTTGATGAAACTGAACGAGGATGTAATTGTAAGCATTTTTGTTAAGTAGAAGTATTTTGATAAGTGTCTTGAAGTCTTTCAAAAGTGTATGAATACATATTAAAACACTACATGTATATACATTTTAACTGAGTCGTTAAGTCATCGTTAGTCATTACATGTAAATGTTGTTTTGAAACCTTTAGGTTAACGATCTTGTTAAATGTTGTTAACCCAATGTTTATAATATCAAAAGAGATTTTAAATTATTATATTATCATGATATTATGATGTACAAATATCTCTTAATATGATATATATACATTAAATGTCGTTACAACGATAATCGTTACATATATGTCTCGTTTCAAAATCATTAAGTTAGTAGTCTTGTTTTTACATATGTAGTTCATTGTTAATATACTTAATGATATGTTTACTTATCATAATATCATGTTAACTATATATATAACCATATATATGTCATCATATAGTTTTTACAAGTTTTAACGTTCGTGAATCACCGGTCAACTTGGGTAGTCAATTGTCTATATGAAACCTATTTCAATTAATCAAGTCTTAACAAGTTTGATTGCTTAATATGTTGGAAACATTTAATCATGTAAATATCAATCTCAATTAATATATATAAACATGGAAAAGTTCGGGTCACTACAGTACCTACCCGTTAAATAAATTTCGTCCCGAAATTTTAAGCTGTTGAAGGTGTTGACGAATCTTCTGGAAAGAGATGCGGGTATTTCTTCTTCATCTGATCTTCACGCTCCCAGGTGAACTCGGGTCCTCTACGAGCATTCCATCGAACCTTAACAATTGGTATCTTGTTTTGCTTAAGTCTTTTAACCTCACGATCCATTATTTCGACGGGTTCTTCGATGAATTGAAGTTTTTCGTTGATTTGGATTTCATCTAACGAAATAGTGAGATCTTCTTTAGCAAAACATTTCTTCAAATTCGAGACGTGGAAAGTGTTATGTACAGCCGCGAGTTGTTGAGGTAACTCAAGTCGGTAAGCTACTGGTCCGACACGATCAATAATCTTGAATGGTCCAATATACCTTGGATTTAATTTCCCTCGTTTACCAAATCGAACAACGCCTTTCCAAGGTGCAACTTTAAGCATGACCATCTCTCCAATTTCAAATTCTATATCTTTTCTTTTAATGTCAGCGTAGCTCTTTTGTCGACTTTGGGCAGTTTTCAACCGTTGTTGAATTTGGATGATCTTCTCAGTAGTTTCTTGTATAATCTCCGGACCCGTAATCTGTCTATCCCCCACTTCACTCCAACAAATCGGAGACCTGCACTTTCTACCATAAAGTGCTTCAAACGGTGCCATCTCAATGCTTGAATGGTAGCTGTTGTTGTAGGAAAATTCTGCTAACGGTAGATGTCGATCCCAACTGTTTCCGAAATCAATAACACATGCTCGTAGCATGTCTTCAAGCGTTTGTATCGTCCTTTCGCTCTGCCCATCGGTTTGTGGATGATAGGCAGTACTCATGTCTAGAAGAGTTCCTAATGCTTGCTGTAATGTCTGCCAGAATCTTGAAATAAATCTGCCATCCCTATCAGAGATAATAGAGATTGGTATTCCATGTCTGGAGACGACTTCCTTCAAATATAGTCGTGCTAACTTCTCCATCTTGTCATCTTCTCTTATTGGCAGGAAGTGTACTGATTTGGTGAGACGATCAACTATTACCCAAATAGTATCAAAATCACTTGCAGTCCTTGGCAATTTAGTGATGAAATCCATGGTAATGTTTTCCCATTTCCATTCCGGGATTTCGGGTTGTTGAAGTAGACCTGATGGTTTCTGATGCTCAGCTTTGACCTTAGAACACGTCAAACATTCTCCTACATATTTAGCAACATCGGCTTTCATACCCGGCCACCAAAAATGTTTCTTGAGATCCTTGTACATCTTCCCCGTTCCAGGATGTATTGAGTATCTGGTTTTATGAGCTTCTCTAAGTACCATTTCTCTCATATCTCCAAATTTTGGTACCCAAATCCTTTCAGCCCTATACCGGGTTCCGTCTTCCCGAATATTAAGATGCTTCTCCGATCCTTTGGGTATTTCATCCTTTAAATTTCCCTCTTTTAAAACTCCTTGTTGCGCCTCCTTTATTTAAGTAGTAAGGTTATTATGAATCATTATATTCATAGATTTTACTCGAATGGGTTCTCTGTCCTTCCTGCTCAAGGCATCGGCTACCACATTTGCCTTCCCCGGGTGGTAATGAATCTCAAAGTCGTAATCATTCAATAATTCAATCCACCTACGCTGCCTCATATTCAGTTGTTTCTGATTAAATATGTGTTGAAGACTTTTGTGGTCGGTATATATAATACTTTTGACCCCATATAAGTAGTGCCTCCAAGTCTTTAATGCAAAAACAACCGCGCCTAATTCCAAATCATGCGTCGTATAATTTTGTTCGTGAATCTTCAATTGTCTAGACGCATAAGCAATCACCTTCGTTCGTTGCATTAATACACAACCGAGACCTTGCTTTGATGCGTCACAATAAATCACAAAATCATCATTCCCTTCAGGCAATGATAATATAGGTGCCGTAGTTAGCTTTTTCTTCAATAACTGAAACGCTTTCTCTTGTTCATCATTCCATTCAAATTTCTTCCCTTTATGCGTTAATGCAGTCAAGGGTTTTGCTATTCTGGAAAAGTCTTGGATGAACCTTCTGTAGTAACCAGCTAGTCCTAAAAACTGGCGTACGTGTTTCGGAGTTTTCGGGGTTTCCCACTTTTCAACAGTTTCTATCTTTGCTGGATCCACCTTAATACCTTCTTTGTTCACTATGTGACCGAGGAATTGAACTTCTTCCAACCAAAATGCACACTTTGAAAACCTAGCGTACAATTCTTCCTTCCTCAATACTTCTAACACCTTTCTCAAATGTTCATCGTGTTCTTGGTCATTCTTTGAGTAAATAAGTATGTCATCAATGAAAACAATGACAAACTTGTCAAGGTATGGTCCACACACTCGGTTCATAAGGTCCATGAACACAGCTGGTGCATTAGTTAAACCAAACGGCATGACCATAAACTCGTAATGACCGTAACGTGTTCTGAAAGCAGTCTTTGGAATATCATCTTCTTTCACCCGCATTTGATGATACCCAGAACGTAAGTCAATCTTTGAATAAACAGAAGAGCCTTGTAGTTGATCAAATAAGTCATCGATTCTCGGTAGTGGGTAGCAGTTCTTGATGGTAAGTTTGTTCAACTCTCGGTAGTCGATACACAACCTGAATGTACCATCTTTCTTCTTGACAAACAAAACAGGAGCTCCCCACGGTGATGTGCTTGGTCGAATGAAACCACGCTCTAAAAGTTCTTGTAATTGGCTTTGCAGTTCTTTCATCTCGCTGGGTGCAAGTCTGTAAGGAGCACGAGCTATTGGTGCAGCTCCTGGTACAAGATCTATTTGAAATTCAACGGATCGATGTGGGGGTAATCCCGGTAATTCTTTCGGAAATACATCGGGAAATTCTTTTGCAATGGGAACATCATTGATGCTCTTTTCTTCAGTTTGTACTTTCTCGACGTGTGCTAGAAGAGCATATCAACCTTTTCTTATTAGTTTTTGTGCCTTCAAATTACTAATAAGATGTAGCTTCGTGTTGCCCTTTTCTCCGTACACCATTAAGGGTTTTCCTTTTTCTCGTATAATGCGAATTGCATTTTTGTAACAGACGATCTCTGCTTTCACTTCTTTCAACCAGTCCATACCGATTATCACATCAAAACTCCCTAACTCTACTGGTATCAAATCAATCTTAAATGTTTCGCTAACCAGTTTAATTTCTCGATTCCGACATATATTATCTGCTGAAATTAATTTACCATTTGCTAATTCGAGTAAAAATTTACTATCCAAAGGCGTCAATGGACAACTTAATTTAGCACAAAAATCTCTACTCATATAGCTTCTATCCGCACCCGAATCAAATAAAACGTAAGCAGATTTATTGTCAATAAGAAACGTACCCGTAACAAGCTCCGGGTCTTCCTGTGCCTCTGCCGCATTAATATTGAAAACTCTTCCGCGGCCTTGTCCATTCGTGTTCTCCTGGTTCGGGCAATTTCTAATAATGTGGCCCGGTTTTCCACATTTATAACAAACTACATTGGCATAACTTGCTCCGACACTACTTGCTCCGCCATTACTCGTTCCGACACCATTTGTTCCTTTCGTTCTATTAACCCCTGGTCCGTAAACCTCACACTTCGCCGTGCTATGACCATTTCTTTTACACTTGTTGCAAAATTTGGTGCAGAACCCCGAGTGATACTTTTCACACCTTTGGCATAGCTGCTTCTGATTGTTGTTGTTGTTGCGGTTATTATTGTTGTTGGGATGATTGTTGTAGTTGCTGTTGCTGTTGTTGTTGTTGTTGTTGTTGTTGGGCCGTTTGTTGTAGTTGCGATTGATGTTGCGATTGTTGGGATAATTGTTGCGATTATTGTTGTAATTGCTGTTGTTGTTGTATTGGTGATTCTTATCACCGTTATCCTCCCACTTTCTTTTGACTTGCTTCACATTGGCCTCTTCAGCAGTCTGTTCTTTAATTCTTTCTTCAATCTGGTTCACTAGTTTGTGAGCCATTCTACATGCCTGTTGTATAGAGGCGGGCTCGTGTGAACTTATATCTTCTTGAATTCTTTCCGGTAATCCTTTCACAAATGCGTCGATCTTCTCTTCCTCATCTTCGAATGCTCCCGGACACAATAGGCACAATTCTGTGAATCGTCTTTCGTACGTGGTAATATCAAATCCTTGGGTTCGTAACCCTCTAAGTTCTGTCTTGAGCTTATTGACCTCGGTTCTGGGACGGTACTTCTCGTTCATCAAGTGCTTGAATGCTGACCACGGTAGTGCGTACGCATCATCTTGTCCCACTTGCTCTAGATAGGTATTCCACCATGTTAACGCAGAACCTGTGAAGGTATGCGTAGCGTACTTCACTTTGTCCTCTTCAGTACACTTACTTATGGCAAACACCGATTCGACCTTCTCGGTCCACCGTTTCAATCCGATCGGTCCTTCGGTTCCATCAAATTCCAAAGGTTTGCAGGCAGTGAATTCTTTGTAAGTGCATCCTACACGATTTCCTGTACTGCTAGATCCAAGGTTATTGTTGGTATGTAGCGCAGCCTATACTGCGGCTATGTTTGAAGCTAGAAAAGTACGGAATTCCTCTTCATTCATATTCACGGTGTGTCGAGTAGTCGGTGCCATTTCCTTCAAAATAGTCAAATGGAACAAGTTAATCATACAGAATATTAAGAGTAGTTAATAGTATTTTGTAGCATAATATGAACTCATTTATAAAAGCTTTTTCTTCATATTAGCGTTTTATAAGTTTAAATTCGGGTAGTACCTACCCGTTAAGTTCATACTTAGTAGCTAATATACAATTCAACTACTACAATTCTATATGAAAAACTGATTATAATAATATTTCGCGTTCAAACTTTTATACAATATTTTACAAACTTACAATACCGCTTATTTTACATAAAGCATGAAATATAGCACACAATAACTTTGATACAAGATAGTTGTGAAGATAATTCTAGCTAGTACACAAGTCGTTCAGCAAAGACAATAAAGACACGTAATTCATACGTCCAGAAACAAGTCATGCATTCTGGTTTTACTAGGATTACTTCCCATCCTTGGTCTTGTGGAACATAACCGTTATGGCCGTTGATAAGACATCGTGTTGTAACATCGTCAAAAGGACGAGGGTTACGTAATGTCCAACAGTCCCGTAACAATCTAAAAACCTCATTTCTTACCCTAATTACCGACTCCGTCACTTGTGGAAACGTTTTGTTTAATAGTTGTAGCCCGATGTTCTTGTTCTCACTTTGGTGAGAAGCGAACATTACTAATCCGTAAGCATAACATGCTTCTTTATGTTGCATGTTAGCCGCTTTTTCTAAATCACGAAGTCCAATATTCGGATATATTGAGTCAAAATAATTTCTTAACCCGTTGCGTAAAATAGCATTTGGGTTCCCCGCAATATATGCGTCAAAGTAAACACATCGTAACTTATGGGTTTCCCAATGTGCTATCCCCCATCTTTCAAATGAAAGTCTCTTATAAACCAAGACATTCTTGGAAAGTTCTTCGAATGTCTTACAAACTGATCTCGCCTTAAATAGTTGTGCCGAGGAATTCTGGCCGACTCTAGACAAGATTTCATCAATCATGTCTCCGGGTAGGTCTCTTAAAATATTGGGTTGTCTATCCATTTTGTGTTTTTAAACTGTAAAATAGACAAGAGTTAGATTCATAAAAAAAATACTTATTAATACAAGCAATTTTTACATATATCATAAAGCATAAGAACACTATATTACATATATTACACCACACGAATACAACTATCTTATTCCGACTCGCTCGTTTCTTCTTCTTAGATTTTGGTTCATTTTGCCAAGTTTCTAGGGATATATGATGTTCCCCTAATACGAGCCGTCGTTGTCCACATTGGTTTAGAAAAACCTGGTGGTTTAGAGGTTCCCGGGTCATTGTTACAACTTAAGGACTTCGGGGGTTGACGATACATATAAAGTTCATCGGGGTTGGAATTAGATTTCTCTATTTTTATGCCCTTTCCCTTATTATTTTCTTTTGCCTTTTTAAATTCAGTTGGGGTAATTTCTATAACATCATTGGAATTCTCGTCGGAATCCGATTCATCGGAGAATTGGTAATCCTCCCAATATTTTGCTTCCTTGGCGGAAACACCATTGACCATAATTAACCTTGGTCGGTTGGTTGAGGATTCTCTTTTACTTAACCGTTTTATTATTTCCCCCACCGGTTCCGATTCTTCTTCCGGTTCCGATTCTTCTTCCGGTTCCGATTCTTCTTCCGGTTCCGACTCTTCTTCCGGTTCCTCTTCGGGAACTTGTGAATCAGTCCACGAATCATTCCAATTTACATTTGAATCTTCATTATTATTAGGTGAGTCAATGGGACTTGTTCTAGAGGTAGACATCTATCACATAATATCAAACACGTTAAGAGATTAATATATCACATAATATTCATATGTTAAAAATATATAGTTTCCAACAAAAATGTTAAGCAATCATTTTTAAAGAAAACACGGTCGAAGTCCAGAATCACTAATGCATCCTAACAAACTCGATAAGACACACTAATGCAAATTTTCTGGTTCTCTAAGACCAACGCTCGGATACCAACTGAAATGTCCCGTTCTTATTGATTAAAAACGTTCCATATTAATTGATTTCGTTGCGAGGTTTTGACCTCTATATGAGACGTTTTTCAAAGACTGCATTTATTTTAAAACAAACCATAACCTTTATTTCATCAATAAAGGTTTAAAAAGCTTTACGTAGATTATCAAATAATGATAATCTAAAATATCCTGTTTACACACGACCATTACATAATGGTTTACAATATAAATATGTTACAACAAAATAAGTTTCTTGAATGCAGTTTTTACACAATATCATACAAGCATGGACTCCAAATCTCGTCCTTATTTAAGTATGCGACAGCGGAAGCTCTTAATAATCACCTGAGAATAAACATGCTTAAAACGTCAACAAAAATGTTGGTGAGTTATAGGTTTAACCTATATATATCAAATCATAATAATAGACCACAAGATTTCATATTTCAATACACATCCCATACATAGAGATAAAAATCATTCATATGGTGAACACCTGGTAACCGACATTAACAAGATGCATATATAAGAATATCCCCATCATTCCGGGACACCCTTCGGATATGATATAAATTTCGAAGTACTAAAGCATCCGGTTCTTTGGATGGGGTTTGTTAGGCCCAATAGATCTATCTTTAGGATTCGTGTCAATTAAGGTGTCTGTTCCCTAATTCTTAGATTACCAGACTTAATAAAAAGGGGCATATTCGATTTCGATAATTCAACCATAGAATGTAGTTTCACGTACTTGTGTCTACTTTGTAAATCATTTATAAAACCTGCATGTATTCTCATCCCAAAAATATTAGATTTTAAAAGTGGGACTATAACTCACTTTCACATATTTTTACTTCGTCGGGAAGTAAGACTTGACCACCGGTTGATTCACGAACCTATAACAATATATACATATATATCAAAGTATGTTTAAAATATATTTACAACACTTTTAATATATTTTGATGTTTTAAGTTTATTAAGTCAGCTGTCCTCGTTAGTAACCTACAACTAGTTGTCCACAGTTAGATGTACAGAAATAAATCGATAAATATTATCTTAATTCAATCCACGACCCAGTGTATACGTATCTCAGTATTGATCACAACTCAAACTATATATATTTTGGAATCAACCTCAACCCTGTATAGCTAACTCCAACATTCACATATAGAGTGTCTATGGTTGTTCCGAAATATATATAGATGTGTCGACATGATAGGTCGAAACATTGTATACGTGTCTATGGTATCTCAAGATTACATAATATACAATACAAGTTGATTAAGTTATGGTTGGAATAGATTTGTTACCAATTTTCACGTAGCTAAAATGAGAAAAATTATCCAATCTTGTTTTACCCATAACTTCTTCATTTTAAATCCGTTTTGAGTGAATCAAATTGCTATGGTTTCATATTGAACTCTATTTTATGAATCTAAATAGAAAAGTATAGGTTTATAGTCGGAGAAATAAGTTACAAGTCGTTTTTGTAAAGGTAGTCATTTCAGTCGAAAGAACGACGTCTAGATGACCATTTTAGAAAACATACTTCCACTTTGAGTTTAACCATAATTTTTGGATATAGTTTCATGTTCATAATAAAAATCATTTTCTCAGAATAACAACTTTTAAATCAAAGTTTATCATAGTTTTTAATTAACTAACCCAAAACAGCCCGCGGTGTTACTACGACGGCGTAAATCCGGTTTTACGGTGTTTTTCGTGTTTTCAGGTTTTAAATCATTAAGTTAGCATATAATATAGATATAGAACATGTGTTTAGTTGATTTTAAAAGTCAAGTTAGAAGGATTAACTTTTGTTTGCGAACAAGTTTAGAATTAACTAAACTATGTTCTAGTGATTACAAGTTTAAACCTTCGAATAAGATAGCTTTATATGTATGAATCGAATGATGTTATGAACATCATTACTACCTTAAGTTCCTTGGATAAACCTACTGGAAAAGAGAAAAATGGATCTAGCTTCAACGGATCCTTGGATGGCTCGAAGTTCTTGAAGCAGAATCATGACACGAAAACAAGTTCAAGTAAGATCATCACTTGAAATAAGATTGTTATAGTTATAGAAATTGAACCAAAGTTTGAATATGATTATTACCTTGTATTAGAATGATAACCTACTGTAAGAAACAAAGATTTCTTGAGGTTGGATGGTCACCTTACAAGATTGGAAGTGAGCTAGCAAACTTGAAAGTATTCTTGATTTTATGAAACTAGAACTTTTGGAATTTATGAAGAACACTTAGAACTTGAAGATAGAACTTGAGAGAGATCAATTAGATGAAGAAAATTGAAGAATGAAAGTGTTTGTAGGTGTTTTTGGTCGTTGGTGTATGGATTAGATATAAAGGATATGTAATTTTGTTTTCATGTAAATAAGTCATGAATGATTACTCATATTTTTGTAATTTTATGAGATATTTCATGCTAGTTGCCAAATGATGGTTCCCACATGTGTTAGGTGACTCACATGAGCTGCTAAGAGCTGATCATTGGAGTGTATATACCAATAGTACATACATCTAAAAGCTGTGTATTGTACGAGTACGAATACGGGTGCATACGAGTAGAATTGTTGATGAAACTGAACGAGGATGTAATTGTAAGCATTTTTGTTAAGTAGAAGTATTTTGATAAGTGTCTTGAAGTCTTTAAAAAGTGTATGAATACATATTAAAACACTACATGTATATACATTTTAACTGAGTCGTTAAGTCATCGTTAGTCATTACATGTAAATGTTGTTTTGAAACCTTTAGGTTAACGATCTTGTTAAATGTTGTTAACCCAATGTTTATAATATCAAAAGAGATTTTAAATTATTATATTATCATGATATTATGATGTACAAATATCTCTTAATATGATATATATACATTAAATGTCGTTACAACGATAATCGTTACATATATGTCTCGTTTCAAAATCATTAAGTTAGTAGTCTTGTTTTTACATATGTAGTTCATTGTTAATATACTTAATGATATGTTTACTTATCATAATATCATGTTAACTATATATATAACCATATATATGTCATCATATAGTTTTTACAAGTTTTAACGTTCGTGAATCACCGGTCAACTTGGGTAGTCAATTGTCTATATGAAACCTATTTCAATTAATCAAGTCTTAACAAGTTTGATTGCTTAATATGTTGGAAACATTTAATCATGTAAATATCAATCTCAATTAATATATATAAACATGGAAAAGTTCGGGTCACTACACACGACACCTAGAAAGATGTCACAAATGCGAAAAATGGTCACATGGAGGTAAATGTTCAAATAATCAAACCTATTCAAACACCGGATTTGTTACTTTATGCAGAAACGGACCGTTCATATGTTTAGAAGAAAAAACACTGAATGCTCGAGGTTACACCTATGTAGCCATGGAAAACCAATTAAACCGACTATCTTATGAATGAGATAGATCATATAACTAAGAAATCTATTTTACAGGTAAGTCTGTACAGTTTTTATTTTTATTTTTATTTTTAACCTTTTGATAATAAACGCTAATTTGTTCGCTATAAAGTATTAAATTGGTATTGAATAAAATTAGGTTTGGCGACCGAAATTATTGATATCATACAAAAATTTCATAGCATCACTGCGAAATTTAACGTTTATTCTTAAGGTATAAATATCTTTAATCAATCAACCCAAAATATTTCAAAAATTCGTCATGAGTTAAATTAGGTCTTGGAACCGAAATTACTTTACCGAAAAGAGGGACGCATATTTTTGATAATATTTGATTGATTAAAGTGGGATAAAAGCCAAAAAGATTTTTAATTTTATTTTTACCATGTTTTTAAAATTAATATATAAATCTTAAATTAATATTGTAAACTTTGTAAAGACAATATATTTAAAATTGTAAATATTTGAAAAATTAATATAAGTTTGGTGTGAATTTATAATATGAATTTTTAAATTAAGTTTGGTGTGAATTTTTAATTTTTAAAATATGAATTTTTAATTTTATGCATTTCAAATTTTAAGTTTAGTGTGAATTTTTAATATTAACTTTGAATTTTTATGAATTTTTAATTTAAGTTTGGTGTGAATTTAAAAACAAAAATTTACTTTATTTCGCTAAGTTAAAAATATGATTTTTAAAATTCGTCGTAAGTTGAAGACTAGTTCTTTGAACCGAAATTGCTTTACCCGAGGGAGGGACGAGAACTTTTATTATCATTATTTTTAATCTTATTGAATTAAAGTATGCCAAAAACATTAAAAAAAAAAAACCCAAAAATCTAAGCTTTTAAAACAATCGCTTGAAAAACACAAATTTTAAAATTTTGTCGAAGGACGGACTAGGATATCGATCCGAAACGACCTCGTCCTAAAACAAAGGGAAACAAAATTTTAAAATTAATTACTTAATTGTTTCATAAGTTAAGATTATATAAAAAAAAAAAAAAATACAAACCCCGCGACTCGCGGAGTTTGAAGGGTAAAAACCCCGCGACTCGCGGAGGGACCGAATTACAGAAAAAAAATAAAGGAGCTGGAAGAGCTCAGTCCACACAACACCCACAAAACAAACTGCGAAAATAACCCGAAAAAACCCGAAAAATACACACCAAATTCGCAATTTTTGACCGTTAATCATCAAATCTTTTACTAAAATCATGTTGAGAAGGATGCTATCAAGGAATTACTCAAGAAAAACGGTAAATTTCTACACCTAAACACCATTTAATCTGAAAATTAGTGTTCTTGAGCAATTTTATACCCAATTTGATTTTGATGCTTTTTAGTGTAATTATGCTTAAATTGTTTATGTATTATGCTTGTATAACCTAGATTGATGCTATTTAACATGATTAGAAGCCTTAAACTTCAAATTTTGAGTAATCTAGGGTTTGTGTTCTTGAGCAAATTTGGGGCTTTTTGATATAAACAGGTTATGGCCGATTTTTGTCATGAATTGTTGCTAAATTAAGTAGTGTAACATGTTTAGGTAGTTAAATGATCCAAACTTTGAGCCTAAACATGATTTTGAGAATTAAAGTGGACTTTTTCAAGTCTAAAATTCATGAACTTGATTTTTGAGAGATAATGCCATTTGAAACTTGTTTAATTGCTAGTAATGATTATTTTGACATGTTATTTGAGTTGAATGCTTATGAACTTGGCGAACATTTTCGTATATGCTTATTTGAAAAAGTGTAGATTTGATGAAAATATTAAAATGAGCTTAAGTTTGATATAAATTGATCATGTCATTGTAATTATTTTGATTGATGATTTTGCTGACACTAATGCATATTTGGATGCACAAAAATTGTGTTTGATGTGTTTTGTAGACTGAAAGGGGTGAATCTTCATCTCAAGCTCGCAATGCTCCTGCTGAGAATGCGGAACAACAGGAGGTGGATAACTACTACAAACAAGATATTCCTCATCCAGTCATGACATTTTCTGATATCCACTTGGAAGTTTTGCACCCGAACCTGAGATTTGACAGACTTTGGATAGATTATCCAAAATACCAAAGGGGTTTGCATACTCTTCATTCTAAAGCTGTTGAGGTACCTAGGGTCATAGAATGGGGATCATTAGAAGCTGTAGAATTGGCCGGGCCAATTAGGGAATTACTTGCACAGAGGTATGGTAATTCTACTTTTAACGACTGGGTACGTTTATTCACCATGCGTAGACCTGTATATAAAGTATGGTGTGAAGAATTGTTGTGTAGTATAGAAATAAATGATCGGGTAGCTAGTATTACTGATCGATCTTTTATTAGATTTTTGTTAGGAGGTTCGATGCGCCACATGTCTTTACTAGACATGGTTCAGGCTTTACGTATATATACGCCTGAGGAGTTAGCATCTGCCGATTGTAGAGGGTTGATACTAAATGGTAGAAAGATAGACGAAAATTTTGATACGCATGGTGTATGGAGTCAAATGACTAGCCATCACTAGTTCAAAGGGGGGAATTACTCTTATTTGGATATAGATAGAGCAGAGTTAAGAGTAATTCATAGGTTTTTAGCGAACTCGATTGCACAAAGAGGTAAGAATAAGAAAAAGGTAAATGAACAGGATTTGTTTTACCACATGTGTATTCGAGACCCACAAAGCGCTGTAAGTATACCGTATTGTGTGGGTTTTTATTTATCAGCTATGGTTAGGGGGATGAGACCGCATAGCATAATAGGAGGTGGTATATTTATTACTTTGATTGCTGAGTATCTCAATGTGGATATAAGTCGGGGGGGATTATTAGTCGAAGAACCAGAACCCCGAGATACAATAGGTTTAAATGTATACCATGGTGCGAAAGTTTTGAAGAGGCGAAATAACGCCGCAGTACAATACCATTGTAGACATCCACAGGTTGAGAGAAACCATCAGCAAGGTAATGTAGGAGGGGGAAATGAGATGGCAGAAATGTAAAGGTTTATAGCTTCACAAGAGTATGAAAATGCTAGACATAGAGCATTTGAAGATTGGCAAGTTCATCAAAACCAAATCATAGCTTATTGCCAACATATAGGTAGAAACTATATTCCTACTCCATCGCCCATATTCCCTCCCTGGTCTATAGAGATTCAACCACCGTGTCCTACGTATAACCCAGCCGAAGCATTTTATAATACCTATGGTTATGCATGGAACCCCTATTGGTATCAGTATCATCCCTAGTCTACTTAGTTTTATTTATTTTATAATTTGTAATGTTGATACATTTAATACTTATGTTGCATTTGTAATAGTTTTATTATTTTCTAAATTTTATTATTAGATTTTAATAATTTTTGAATGTGGGGTAATATACCAAACTTTAAAAATATGTATATATGTTTGCAGTTTATCTTATGTACACAACAGGGTAAAACAACGCATTTTCAAAGACTGGCATTAAGTTCAGCAAAAGCAACTAATTTTGACGACAAGATGCAAAATAAATGTGATATAACAACAAGACGGAATGAACAAATGATATGCACCATTTATCATTCAGCAAGCAAACACAAATATGTTTGGAAACTTTGGTAAAATTTAATCATTTTCACACAAATCACCCTCAATAATTTAAATTGTTACTGATTTCTTGCAAATGAGGGCATTGCAAGATCTTAAGTGTGGGAAGGGGTTAAATTCTTTCGGATTTTAAAATTTTTTACTTTAAACACTTGGTTACCATTAAAAATACTAGTAAAGCAGTAGTTGTATTAGAACCTAGTGCTCTCTGATAATAAAGAACATCCCTAGTCTTATATACTGACTACCCAATTCTAGTAAAATTTTTAAAAAAATTTTTCAACTAAATGAACTCAAAATCATGTTTATACATATTTATGAACGATAAAACTAGGTGTTAACACCGAAATTATTGTTACCTCGGAAAGGACATAAATTGAGAAACAAACCAAAATGTTAAAATTCATTTAAAATGGAATAGAGGACAATAAAAAAGAAAATAAAAGCCAAGTGTGGGAAAATTCTCCAAGTTATTCAAAACATATGTCACATATTTCTGTAACAAATAACTGAAAATACTTTTGCTTTGGACTAAACTAAACTGTTTTACCCGATGAAATAAAAGAAGAGATGGATCTACACGATGAATCAATTCCATCATTAAAAGGAAGTAAAGTCTTCCGAAAAAGAAACGCGCTTCTTGATTTAGGTCATGAAGTTGTCGTCCAGACCAGCTGTAGGTTGATGAAAAACCTAGAAAAGTCATCACTAAAATCAGCAGGAAATCCACGGACCTCAGCATTAAACAGGGTTGCCAAGTGGTCAGATTTATCCTAACCATGAGAAGGATTTATCTCGTAAAATAGGGAGGTACCTTGCAAATTAGCTGGATAAGACTAATGAATCAGATCCCCAGAAAGGATAATCTCCTTAAAGATTAAAAATCAGCTTTTAAGACTGATATTACTCAATCCTAGAGATTGACCTTAAAGATTGAGAATTACAAACTCATGGAATTCAATGATATCTAAACTCGAGCTTGAACGAGAAAATATTTTGATCAAAATTATAAACCGATTTGTTTTCTAAAAACCCATTTTCAATGCGTTCATTACCATTGAACGTAAAATCCTAGGAATTTACCTGGAATTCATTAGGTCACCTGAACTAAATCGGGTGTCAACCGTAAGAACGGTGGTTGCATAGTGGTCAAAGACAGGACCTTGTACCAAACCTACAAATTATAAGGGTGAGCTTTACTAATTCTCCTACCAAGGATAGTAATTGCGTCCGACACGTTATAGACCATAATTAAAAGCATGTCAGGGGACATTGCCTTAACAGTTGCTTGTTCAACGCTTTCCTTTACAACCGGACGGTAGTTTATAGAAAGGTAATATACGGAGCAAGTAAACTGGACGTGTTGCTTTCCTAATACAAGGTTAGCAAGTGGGTGACACAAAACCGCAAGTTTTGAGCTAAAATTTTCAAATCTGAAACCCACCAAACCCACAAAAATAATTTGCAAACACCGGTGAAGGGTTATTCCGGAAAACTTATCTAGGGTAAAAGCTATATTGAATTTTCAAAGATCAAATGTTTTCATAAAGATCCAATTTCCTTAATGGATCTAAATTTTTATATAGTAATGTGGGACTGTAAACCACAACGTTACTACCATTGTTTATACCGCGTAAAGATATCACTGATATACAAAGTGTGAAGAATAAAGAAGTGATTCTAGTATTTCAAGACTATATTGCTTGAGGACAAGCAACGCTCAAGTGTGGGAATATTTGATAATGCTAAAAACGAACATATATTTCATAGCATTATTCCTCAAGAAAGACAAGCTTTTAGTTGCAATTGTTCTATTTACAAGTGATATTCGTTTAAATAATAAAAGGTGAAGACAAAAGACAGATTCGATGAATTGAAGACGCAAAGGTCCAAAAAGCTCAAAAGTACAAAGTACAATCAAAGAGGTTCCAAATATTGATGAGAAACGTCTCGAAATTACAAGAGTACAAGATTCAAAAACACAAAGTACAAAATATAAAATTGTACGCAAGGACGTTCGAAAATCCGGAACCTGGACATGAGTCAACTCTCAACGCTCGACGCAATGGACTAAAAATTACGAGTCAACTATGCACATAAATATAATATAATATATAATTAATTCTTAAAATTAATATATATATTATAATATATTTATAAATCGTCGGCAAGAAAGAAGCCAAAGGAGGGTGAGCTGTATTTTCAAACTCCGCGACTCGCGGAGTTTGGAGGCAAAAATTGCCGCGAGTCGCGGAGTACCCCTGAACTCAATTCCCTATAAAACTAAATGAATTCTGATCATTTTTATATCCAAATTCAATCTCTCTCTATATATGTATACGTAAATATATTTATATTTATATTTTAATTTTAATTTTAATTATAATTCTAATAATAAGGGTATGTTAGCGAATGTTGAAAGGGTGTAAGTCGAAATTCTGTCCGTGTAACGCTACACTATTTTTAATCATTGTAAGTTATGTTCAACCTTTTTACATTAATGTCTCGTAGCTAAGTTATTATTATGCTTATTTAATCCGAAGTAATCATGATGTTAGGCTAATTACTAAAATTGGGTAATTGGGCTTTGTACCATAATTGGAGTTTAGACAAAAGAACGACACTCGTGAAAATTAGACTATGGGCTATTAATGGGCTTTATATTTTTTTAACTAAATGATAGTTTGTTAATGTTAATAATAAGATTTACAATTGGGCATCCCTATAAATTACCATATACACTCGATCGGACACGATGGGCGGGGTATTTATATGTACGAATAATCGTTCATTTAACCGGACACGGGAATGGATTAATAGCCACTAGAATAATTAAAATAGGGGTGAAATTATGTACAAGGACACTTGGTATAATTGATAACAAAATATTAAAATCTTGGGTTACACTCAGTCGACATCCTGGTGTAATTATTAAACAAAGTATTAAAATCTTGTTACAGTTTAAGTCCCCAATTAGTTGGAATATTTAACTTCGGGTATAAGAATAATTTGACGAGGACACACGCACTTTATATTTATGACTAATGGACTGTTATGGACAAAAACCAGAGAGACATATTAAATAATCCAGGACAAAGGACAATTAACCCATGGGTATAAAACTAAAATCAACACGTCAAACATCATGATTATGGAAGTTTAAATAAGCATAATTCTTTTATTTCATATTTAATTTCCTTTATTTTATATTTAATTGCACTTCTAATTATAGCACTTTTATTTATTGTTATTGTATTTAATTGCACTTTTAATTATCGTACTTTTTAATTATCGCAAGTTTATTTTATCGCACTTTTATTATTCGTAATTTCATTATCATTATTTACTTTACGCTTTAAATTAAGTCTTTTATTTAATATTTTATATTTGGTTTTAACTGCGATTAAAGTTTTAAAATTGACAAACCGGTCATTAAACGGTAAAAACCCCCCTTTATAATAATAATATTACTTATATATATATTTGTATTTTTATAAATTTAAACTAATATAGCATTAAGCTTTGTGAAAAAGATTCCCTGTGGAACGAACCGGACTTACTAAAAACTACACTACTCTACGATTAGGTACACTGCCTATAAGTGTTGTAGCAAGGTTTAAGTATATTCATTCAATAAATAAATAAATATCTTGTGTAAAATTGTATCGTATTTAATAGTATTTCCTGCTAAAATTTAATAGTATTTTATACCCCTTAGCTTTGACATCAAAAACATTATTTGGTAAAATAACTACTATTATTTAAAACGAGTTAAATTATATAAAACGAACTTTGAAATGTAATTGGTTTTGAAAGACTAAATATTATATCATTAGATAAATATTTTAAACATATATATTATGTACAAATTTACAATTCTAAATAAGAATATATATATATATATATATATATATATATATATATATATATATATATATATATATATATATATATATATATATATATATATATATATATATATATATATATATATATATATATATATATATATATAGTGGTAGGATCAAGAGGGAAGTAACCATTCGGGGGGGAAGCGGGGGGGAAGCAAAAACTTTTTTTTTCGTTTTTTGAAAAAACTTTGTTCACGAACATTATAGATGAGATGAAAATATGAACATTTAGTAGAGACACTTTGTGATAAATGTTTTTATTTTGGCGGGAAAATGCTCGAAGAAGTAATATATAACAATTATCGTATTTTTCGAGCATATTTTGAGGTTTTAGCTATTGGGGTTTAGATATTAGGGTTTAGATATTAGGGTTTATAGTGTTTAGATATTAGGGTTTAGAAATTTAGGGTTTAGGGTTTAGATTTAGGGTTTAGACTTAGGATTTAGATTGAGTTTTTAACACGAACGGTTTAGAGTTTAGGGTTTAGGATTTCGGGTTTAGGGTTTAGGGTTTAGGATTTGGTGTTTTGGGTTTATGGAATAAACCCAAAACACCAAACCCTAAACCCTAAACTCTAAATCGGGCTAAATTTTACTTCACAAAACATGAAAAAAAAAAAAAACGTTCATATTCTTCACGAACAATATTATCTTGAATGTTATTTTTGTCGATCGTTTTTCCACCTAAATAATAACATTCATCACGAAGTGTCTCTTCTAAATGTTCATATTTTCGTGTGATCTTGATGCCGGAAAAAAAAATTCAAAAAAAAGGAAAAAAAAAAAATTTGCTTCCCCCCGCTTCCCCCCGATTGGTTATTTCCCCATTGATCCTGCCCCTATATATATATATATATATATATATATATATATATGTATTTAACTTAGTCATAAAACGTCCTAATTTAAAATAATATTTTTTGATAAACAACGAGTCACTGATTTATAGAAGCAAATGACCACAACGCTCAATTTTATAGGTTACATTTATCATAAGGTAAATTTTTGATGAGTAAAGTCAAATTATTAATAAGTGTACATGTCGCGTAACGTAAAAGGCTAGTTTTCTAAACGTACGAAAGTGCGCTCGAAAAATCGAAAGTGGTACATGAGTCGAGTGACAACGTCCAAGTCATTTGAGTAAAAATTATATTTTTACCATGAACGTAAATATAATATAATATATAATTAAATATATGAATTAAATATATTATATATAAAATATATATTATATTAGTGTCGGCAGGAAGAACGAAGTGCACATGAGCTGTAATACTAACACATGCGATTACATGGGTATTGGCTTGCTAGGCCATGCAATCACATGACCACTTGAGACACAAACAATATATAAAACTCAATGCATTTCACTCAGTTTGCACACACATATATCTTATTACTCCATATATATTTATATTTATATTTATTATTATTATTATTATTATTATTATTATTATTATTATTATTATTATTATTATTATTATTATTATTATTATTATTATTAAGATTAATATTATTATTATTAATCTTATTATTAGTAGTATTAGTACTAGTATTATTAGTATTTTTACACATAAAATACTACGACGAGGTCATGCGCGTGTTATTTCAAAGCGAGTTTTATGAGTAGGATAGGGCTATGGAAATTATGGGTTATAGCTATGGAGGTAATGGGTATGGTTCATAGGTATGCTCGTGAGGTCAATCTAGTGTTTATCTTCTCCGTTGCGTCTACGTACCTTTCCTGCAATATTGAATCTCAATATTGATATGTGAGTACTCATAATTTAACTTTTACATACTAATAGTGTATCCCTGACTAGTGCTCGAGTATATAGGATTATGCATGTTTGTACTTTTGATATCGCCCTTAGATAGGTTATATTGAATCTTGAATTAGTTACTTATGCGTTGAGATAAGGTATAAGATATGCATGTCGTTGAAAAACAAGCGAAAAATTAAGAACTTTTCATTTAGATATCGAATGGTTTCAATGAACGGATTAGAAGTTATAGTCAATTGAATTTTTGTAAAAATGATTATTATTATCGTCGTTATTATCGTCGTTCGAGTTTTTATCTAATTATTATTATTATTATTATTATTATTATTATTATTATTATTATTATTATTATTATTATTATTATTATTATTATTATTATTATTATTATTATTATTATTATTATTATTATTATTATTATTATTACTAATATCATTATTATTATGATCATTATTATTATCATTATCCATAGAAAATATTATCATTAAAAATTGTTATTTTATTATTATTACTACCGTTATTATCGTTAAAGTTATAATTAATATTATTATTATTATCATTAAAATAGTTATTAGTATTAATATTATCATAATATTTATTATTATTAGTATTATTATAATTAAAACTAATATTAGTAACACTTAATTATGATAATTACTATTGTTATTATTAAAATGTACGCGATATAAAAGACAATTAAAAGCTATCAAATGAATCAATTAGGAAATAATGATATGAGTATCATGATGAAAATAAAATATTGTAAGATATGAATTTAGATAAAATTATTGTACTTATTATTTTATCACTACTATTATTATTAAAAGTATTGATAATATTAAAACTATCATTTTAACAAATATTATCATTTTAATAAAAATGTCATTGTTATTATAAAAGATCATTGTTATTATTATTTTAAATAAAATTATTATTTTAAAGTAATATTAAAAAGTATCGTAAATATTAATGTTATCAAATTTAGAATTATCATTTTATCATAACTAGTTGTGGAGCCCTCGCTTCGCGCCGGGGGCTCCGTTTTGAATGCGAGTTAAAAAAAATTCTTGATCTATTTTGTAAAAAAGAATTTTTTTTCGACATCTAACATTGAAGGGTTGTTCCTTTTGTGAAAGTTGCTTCTTTTAGCGTTAAAGTTAGTTGATCTATTTTGTAAAGAAAAATGTTTTTCGACATCTTTTGGTAGCATTGAAGGGTTGTTACTTTTAAGAAAGTTGCTTCTTTTATCATTGGAGACATTAAAAAAAATTAGCACAATAGTGGCCTATGAGGGTCCTACTGTTTGAGCGCAGTGTACAAGTCGGTAAAGCGTGGTGGGTGTTATTATTCAGTATTTTTGGTGTTAGTGATGGGATAAATAATAATTTAGAATATAGGTATAAAATGGGGGGTTCGATTTGTATTTAATGAAAGTTAGAGGGTTAGGTTTGTGAAAAGTGAAAAACTAAATAGTTACTGTAACGACCCGACCAAAGCCGTTATTGACGGCGCCGTTAACTTAGGTCCCGTTGCGTGGTCGTAGTCCCTATATGAGACTCGTTTGACCAAAATTATGTCGCTTTCATTTGAAAGGTACAAGACTTGCAAGTTTAGTTTACAAAACCGTTCGACAACAAGTCTAAGTTTACAAAAGTCATAAAGTATAAATGAAATAACTTGCGACATAATATAAGTTGAAAAACACAGTTGCTATAAATAGCGTAAGTATGTAAACAATATGTTTGAATCCAAAGGTGCTATCACTAGCGTATGTATGTATGGTTGACTCCAATCAAGTAATCAAAGAGTGCGGAAGCATGTATCAAGTAGCCAAGTATGAACCTGAGAAAACATGTAGAAAACTGTCAACGAAAAACGTTGGTGAGATCATAAATGTATTTGTAAAAGTATACTTTGAACCACAATAGTTTGTATAGATGATTATCCAAATCGTATTTATTCCGAAGAATGTAGTTTGTATTGCGAGCACCCAATTACCAAAGCTTAACTGAATCTTCCCTCTGAATTTTGAATATAGTGTTAGAACATACACTATGCACGTTGAAATTATATTTCATCCACTAACGGTAGCGAACCGTCTGAATGAGGGTTCGTTAAACCCGTATGGCCACACAACATAATCACTCGCTTACACTTACACCCTGCAAGTGGAACTAATGATAATTGGATTGAGGACTTTTGTTCTAACTCGTCTGTATCTTTGTATTCGTATTTGTGTTCAAAGTATAAAAGTATGAAAAGTATATATACATGTGAAATGTATATAAGTATGTAATGTATGTTTCTCAGCCCACGATTTAAAAGAATAAAAGTTGTTGAAAAGGTGGGACTATGATCTCACCTCGAGTGCACGAGTATAAAGGTACTTCAACAAATAAACGTGTGCATGAAAGTTGCTTAGCCTTGACCTAAACAAGTAAGTTATATCAATTAACCGTTTACGACACAAGGTCGGGTGAAATGTGTTCAATTAGTCCTATGGCTCGTTACGACTCGATTAAGTATAGCATGTGAATCACGTTGTCAAGTTTCATACAAGAAACAAGTATAAAAGCATGTTAGAATGATTGTATAAAAGTTTGGTTAAGTTTGACTAAAAGTCAAACTTGGTCAAAGTCAACGAAAAAGTCAACGCGTTCGGGTCGGGTCCCGAACTATTTTTCTATGCTAAATATTCATATACAAGTATATTAAAACAAGTTTCATGTGAATCGGAGGTCGGTAGCTAGTCAAACATTTCGCGTGAAATGTGACAAAATGAGCAGAATCTGGCCAGGCGATTCTGCGCGCCGCGCGGGGATGTGGCGCGCCGCGCCACTACCTGGGCAGAGAATTCTGGTCAGTTTTTCCAAGTGTGCACGAACCAAAACCTTTTCCAACCCAATTCTTGACCCGCAAACACTTATAATGCCTATCATATATCGTCGAAAAGGTATTTTGACGAGGAATACAACTAACCACATATCATCAATCAAAAACATCATTTACAATAACCGAAAACTCGTCAATTGATCAAGAAAGGTTTATTTTCAAAGTTTCAAGTTCGTAAAACGTATTTTATGATTCGGGAATCCAATTTACACATACGATATGCCGTTTCGAAGGTAATTAAGCATACATTACAACTAATCACTAACAATTAACATTCCATGGCATTCAAGCATCAAAAGTTCATGTCAAGAACTATCAAACCCTAGTCAAACATCACAAAATCATTAATCGGGTTTTTGAAGTTTTCTTAATCAACCTACGCATCAAAACGAAGCTAGTGATACTAGTAACACAATTAAAACATGCACTTTAACAATCTAACAACATTAACTCATCCAAAATCAAGGATTAAGCACACCCATTTCAAGTTCATGCTAGTTACTCCAAAAACAACAAATCGAGCAAACCAAACATATATTCATGTTAGACTTGAGCCATAGACACTAACTAACACCATTTCAAATCAAAAACACGAATTTAGAGAAATCTAGAGTTTTAGAAATGTTACCCAAACTAGATGAAGTTGGTATCAAATTGTAGAGGATGAAGAGAGGATTCCAAATATGTAATTTGTTTTGAAGTTTGCTTCCAATCCCGAATTTAGATGATGATTCTATGAAGTTGGGGTTTGTGTGTGTTCTTGCTAGAGAGAAAGAGAGAGAGATGGAGGGATTGAATGGTGGTGATTGGGGTGGACTAGTTGACCTAGTCAACTAGTTTGCCCCGTGTCAATTTTAGTCCCTCGAGTTTAGAAGCGGGTGCGGGATTTAACCAAACGAATATTTTTAAAAACGCTCGAGTAGACGAGTGATGTTATAATTAAATAACGAGAATATTATAAACGTTAGTCAACGGAAATTGGGAATTTAAATAGCGAAAGATATTATTTAAAAAAAAAGACGGTGTTAAAAATAAATTTAACGGAAAAACGCGGGATGTTACATTATCCACACCTCAAAAGAAATTTCGTCCCGAAATTTAGTTGGAAGTAGTAGTTGTTGAATCTTCCTCGAGATTTTGTGTGGCCAATTCTACGAATGAGGGAGAAGTACGTTCTAGGGTATTTCAACGAATTTTGACGGTCGGGATCATATGTTGTTTTAAGGTTTGGCTTCACGATTTATGGTTTCAACCGGTCCTCCTAGGAAGTGAGGGTTATCGTCGATAGTGAGTTCATCAAAGGAGATAACAAGTTCTCGTTTCGCAAAACACGTCTTTGAGTTGATACATCGAATGTAGGATAAACGGAGACCCAAAATGAGTCGGAAAAGTCTAAACGGCTAGCGACGGGTCCAAAACACCCCAAGAATTTAAAGGATCAAAATATCGCGGATTTAGCTTCCTACGTTTTCCCGAAACGGATTGCACCTTTCCAAGGTGCGACTCTTAACGTGACGCGGTTTCCCACGTGGAATTTGAAATGTTTACGTCTAACAGTGGCATAGCTCCTTTGGCGACTACGGTCGTCTCGAGCCTTTCTGCGGTTAAAGAAGTTTCTTGGTTGTTCCATGAATTAGCTCGGGTTCGGTGGTTTGATTTTCATTAACTTGGTTCTACAAAAGGAGAATGACGTTTCCGGTCACATAAGATTTCAAAAGGTGTGACGTTAAAACTAGAATGAAAATCATTGTAGTAAGAGAATTCGGCTAAAGGAAAATACTCTTCTCAAGTAAATTTGAAGTTGGTAATACAAATTCGTATTATGGTTTCCAAGGTTTAAATCGCATGTTTGTTCGGTCCGTCGGGTTGTGGATGGTACGCGGTACTCATGTCTAAACGCGGTCCCGAGGCTTTTTGTAAGGTACTCCAAAATCTAGAAGTGAAACGAGGATCTCGATCCGAAACGGGGTACATTTCCCTAAGGCATATTGAACAAGTTTGCTAGGAATTGAAAACGTTAGCTAGGACAAGTTTCTCAAGAAAATTCGCGTCGCGGAAGATTTATCGGTTTCCAAAAACGTTCGTCGGGGCAAGTTCTCATCGGTTTCTGAAAGAAAAACGTTCGTCGGAACTATTCACCCTCGAGGTGAATACTAGTATAACGTGGAGAGTCTCTTCCCCCATTGAGAGTTTAGAGTAAAGATTTCCTGAACCGGAAGTACGAGTGTGATGAGAGAGAAGTTTCCGCCTCGGTGCGAGCATAACGAGTAAATCGTAATTAGTCAATAAGACTGTGCGAGGACGAGCTAGTATACCCGTGTAACATACGGTTGAAGTCGAATGGAATCGGTAATTCATTCGGAAGCATAAATATAGTTCGACAAAAGTCGAAGGTGTGTCCCCGGTATGGTTGTTATAAATATTCTCGGAGTTTTCGGATGTCCAAACATGAAAGGATGAAGTCATGTACATGGCACATGGTGGTGTTTAGGTTGATCGAGTCTAACCACCATCACGCGTCACTAGAACTTTGGTATGTCTTACCGTAATATAACTACGTTGATCGAGTGTAGTTATATTATGCTAACTCATACCTCCATTCCCACATCACTTCGTAGATTCAAGTTCGTGTCATCGCGAAAATCTAAAATAAACAAAATGTAACGACGTCTCAAACGTGACTCGTATTAAATCAAAAGAATTGGTGCAACTCTGAAGATGCGTTCCCCGAGGGATGTGTATAGTTGATTGTTCACGTCAATGTGGTTCGAGTCAGACAATATGTATTTAGGTATGAAAAGAGTAACGAGTCATGATAACAAGTAGTACGCAACCGTAGCGATAAATAGTGATGACGATACTCATCTAGAGTAGTGACGGTGACTTTACAATACTCATGGATAGTAAGCTAAGACGGGGTGGATAACAACCAAAGAATTAGAGTTCCCGAGCTAGAGTGGCTAACGAAGTCGCGGTCATCCGTACGCGTATGAATCTTGAATTCACGTGTTTTACCAAAAATTGGCGGAATACGAGTTCGTATGGTGAAGGTTGGGTACCATTAAAAAGTTTGCCTAAGAATGATTCAAGTATAATGCACAAGTAGTCAAGTAAGTGCTATCTATAGCAAATGTATGTCAGAATGCAAATGCTAACTATCCGGTTGTAGTCTAGACTCACTAATGCGTCCTAACGACTCTGTTAGACACACTAATGCACGTCCTAGTTCCCTACAACCAACGCTCTGATACCACTTGTAACGACCCGACCAAAGCCGTTATTGACGGCGCCGTTAACTTAGGTCCCGTTGCGTGGTCGTAGTCCCTATATGAGACTCGTTTGACCAAAATTATGTCGCTTTCATTTGAAAGGTACAAGACTTGCAAGTTTAGTTTACAAAACCGTTCGACAACAAGTCTAAGTTTACAAAAGTCATAAAGTATAAATGAAATAACTTGCGACATAATATAAGTTGAAAAACACAGTTGCTATAAATAGCGTAAGTATGTAAACAATATGTTTGAATCCAAAGGTGCTATCACTAGCGTATGTATGTATGGTTGACTCCAATCAAGTAATCAAAGAGTGCGGAAGCATGTATCAAGTAGCCAAGTATGAACCTGAGAAAACATGTAGAAAACTGTCAACGAAAAACGTTGGTGAGATCATAAATGTATTTGTAAAAGTATACTTTGAACCACAATAGTTTGTATAGATGATTATCCAAATCGTATTTATTCCGAAGAATGTAGTTTGTATTGCGAGCACCCAATTACCAAAGCTTAACTGAATCTTCCCTCTGAATTTTGAATATAGTGTTAGAACATACACTATGCACGTTGAAATTATATTTCATCCACTAACGGTAGCGAACCGTCTGAATGAGGGTTCGTTAAACCCGTATGGCCACACAACATAATCACTCGCTTACACTTACACCCTGCAAGTGGAACTAATGATAATTGGATTGAGGACTTTTGTTCTAACTCGTCTGTATCTTTGTATTCGTATTTGTGTTCAAAGTATAAAAGTATGAAAAGTATATATACATGTGAAATGTATATAAGTATGTAATGTATGTTTCTCAGCCCACGATTTAAAAGAATAAAAGTTGTTGAAAAGGTGGGACTATGATCTCACCTCGAGTGCACGAGTATAAAGGTACTTCAACAAATAAACGTGTGCATGAAAGTTGCTTAGCCTTGACCTAAACAAGTAAGTTATATCAATTAACCGGTTACGACACAAGGTCGGGTGAAATGTGTTCAATTAGTCCTATGGCTCGTTACGACTCGATTAAGTATAGCATGTGAATCACGTTGTCAAGTTTCATACAAGAAACAAGTATAAAAGCATGTTAGAATGATTGTATAAAAGTTTGGTTAAGTTTGACTAAAAGTCAAACTTGGTCAAAGTCAACGAAAAAGTCAACGCGTTCGGGTCGGGTCCCGAACTATTTTTCTATGCTAAATATTCATATACAAGTATATTAAAACAAGTTTCATGTGAATCGGAGGTCGGTAGCTAGTCAAACATTTCGCGTGAAATGTGACAAAGTGAGCAGAATCTGGCCAGGCGATTCTGCGCGCCGCGCGGGGATGTGGCGCGCCGCGCCACTACCTGGGCAGAGAATTCTGGTCAGTTTTTCCAAGTGTGCACGAACCAAAACCTTTTCCAACCCAATTCTTGACCCGCAAACACTTATAATGCCTATCATATATCGTCGAAAAGGTATTTTGACGAGGAATACAACTAACCACATATCATCAATCAAAAACATCATTTACAATAACCGAAAACTCGTCAATTGATCAAGAAAGGTTTATTTTCAAAGTTTCAAGTTCGTAAAACGTATTTTATGATTCGGGAATCCAATTTACACATACGATATGCCGTTTCGAAGGTAATTAAGCATACATTACAACTAATCACTAACAATTAACATTCCATGGCATTCAAGCATCAAAAGTTCATGTCAAGAACTATCAAACCCTAGTCAAACATCACAAAATCATTAATCGGGTTTTTGAAGTTTTCTTAATCAACCTACGCATCAAAACGAAGCTAGTGATACTAGTAACACAATTAAAACATGCACTTTAACAATCTAACAACATTAACTCATCCAAAATCAAGGATTAAGCACACCCATTTCAAGTTCATGCTAGTTACTCCAAAAACAACAAATCGAGCAAACCAAACATATATTCATGTTAGACTTGAGCCATAGACACTAACTAACACCATTTCAAATCAAAAACACGAATTTAGAGAAATCTAGAGTTTTAGAAATGTTACCCAAACGAGATGAAGTTGGTATCAAATTGTAGAGGATGAAGAGAGGATTCCAAATATGTAATTTGTTTTGAAGTTTGCTTCCAATCCCGAATTTAGATGATGATTCTATGAAGTTGGGGTTTGTGTGTGTTCTTGCTAGAGAGAAAGAGAGAGAGATGGAGGGATTGAATGGTGGTGATTGGGGTGGACTAGTTGACCTAGTCAACTAGTTTGCCCCGTGTCAATTTTAGTCCCTCGAGTTTAGAAGCGGGTGCGGGATTTAACCAAACGAATATTTTTAAAAACGCTCGAGTAGACGAGTGATGTTATAATTAAATAACGAAATATTATAAACGTTAGTCAACGGAAATTGGGAATTTAAATAGCGAAAGATATTATTTAAAAAAAAAGACGGTGTTAAAAATAAATTTAACGGAAAAACGCGAGATGTTACAGTTACTATTCATAACAAATAAGACAAATTTTGTCTATTAGTTATATTGGTAAATATCATTTCTAGTAAATATAAATATTGATATTTTTATTAATAAGATAATAATAATTATTATTACAATATAATACAACTTGTACTTATTATTATTATTATAAATGTTATTTTATCAAATAAATATGTAATATAAATAATATATTTACCTTAATAAAACCTATCATAATATTTTTATGATATTAAATGAACTTTATAAATTTTATTACTTAAGATATATAAAAGTATATTTTTTTATAAAGTTTTAATTATTAATAAATGAATTATATTATTTACTCTAATAAATCTTTTAAAAATATTTAAAAATATAAAACGACGATATTCAAGTTATATGATAATCATGTATAAATTTTGAAAATCATTTTGAGTCAAATTGACTTTTGTTGACTTTTGCATATTAGTCTCGAGCATTAGGATTGTGGTACACTATGACTTGACCTAATTTGTTAGACAAATATTGACCAACATACAAATATATATATATATATATATATATATATATATATATATATATATATATATATATATATATATATATATATATATATATATATATTTAATTTAGGTTCGTGAATCCGAGGCCAACCTTACACTTGTTCAATGACGTTATATGTATTTTTACTTCGAAATACAGTATGGTGAGTTTCATTTGCCTTTTTACCCTTTATATTTTTGGGCTGAGAATAAATGTGAAATTTTTATAAATGTTTTACGAAATAGACACAAGTAATTGAAACTACATTATATGGGTGAATGATCGAAGCCGAATATGCCCCTTTTGCTTGGTAGCCTAAGAATTAGTAAACCGATAAAGATAGATCTATTGGGCCTAACGAACCCCATTCAAAGTACCGGATGCTTTAGTATTTCGAATTCGTTTTTATCATGTCCGAAGGATTTCCCGGAATGACAGGGGATATTCTTATATGCATCTTGTTAATTTCGGTTACCAGGTGTTCACCATATGAATGATTTTTGTCTCTATGCATGGGACGTATATTTATGAGAATTGGATATGAAATTCTTGTGGTCTATTAAAATGATGAAAATGAATGATTATTGATAAACTAATGAACTCACCAACCTTTTGGTTGACACTTTAAAGCATGTTTATTCTCAGGTGTTAAAGAAATCTTCCGCTGTGCATTTGCTCATTTTAGAGATATTACTTGGAGTCATTCATGGCATATTTTGAAAGATGTTGCATTCGAGTCGTTGAAATTCATCAAGATTATTATTTAGTCAATTATAGTTTGATATATTATGAAATGGTATGCATTCCGTCAACTTTCATTGTAAAGAAAGTTTGTCTTTTAGAAACGAATGTAGTGTTTGTAAAATGTATCATATAGAGGTCAAATACCTCGCGATGTAATCAACTTTTGTGAATCGTTTATAATGTATATGAACGGGTCCTTTCATTTGTCACTAAGTCGGCGGCTTCAAGCCTTCTTGCCTGCGGTTTCATCTCAAATTCTGCAGTTTTTTATCCTGTTTAATACATAACTTAAATAAACAACATTAGAAGTACCTTTTTCTCATTTTACCCATTTTAGTGTGTTTCAGTATTAAAATGACTTTAAAATAATAAGATAACTCCTTATAATGTTATCAAAATTCTGTATAATTTCGGAGTTATCAAATTCTCTACACTTAAGCTTTTACTTATCCTCAAGTAAACTTTTTATATCATCTTTTAGAATCCTTTTCTTTTTAAGAAATGAGTATCATAAAGCTGAAGTAAAATGTAATGTTAAAAAGATGTCTAACCATTTAAAAGTTAGTTTATTATTATAAGAACTAGTATGAATCAGACCAAAGAGTAACAATAGACCTAATGTTCATTAATCCAAAATTACACAAGTTGGTCATCATTGGACTTTTTTTATTTTTTATAGTTTTTATAAGTGTATGGTTCTCATTGAAACTCTTTTCTCTCACTGTCATCACTCTTATTGGCCTTCATTGGGCTCTTTTAACTTTTCATATCTTTTGCTTTCATGCTTAGCATTTAGCTTTACGTATATTTGGCAATTTTCCTAAGTTGGCCCTCATTGAGAATCTTTTGCGGCATCAGTGGTTCATGCTTATTGTGCCATACGGTAGTGGCTATAAGTTTACAATCGTTTCACAATATTTGACGTTTACTTCCTATTTTAAACACGTAGTCCGATCTCGGAGTTGAGAGTAGTTCTATTAGCTTTAAGATTTAATTAATGAAAAGATAGAAGTTTGACTAAGAATTTATACTTCCTAAAAAAATAATTTTGTACCCATTTTTGCATTTGTTGGTAAATTTTTAAGTGATTAATCACTTTCCTTCCCACAATTAGGTTATGCAATGTCCTCATTTTCATTTATAATTCAAATTAGTAATAAATGAAAGACATAATTCAAAATAATGGAAAGAGTGATGTTACTTGATTGTAGGATCATAATAATTGCAGAATTGATTTCTTTGGATTCAAGATAGACAACTTTACATAAATTATTAAACAATGCAATTTATAACACAAGATTAATATTTTATTAATAACTTGATTGCTTTAACACTTTAACACTTATGAGCTATATTGCTCTTACATTCATAATTAAACAAAAACATATAGAAAACAAAACAAAATCCTAATAAGACATATATGGATAGGTAGTTTTGATTATAGAGTCGGTTGCGCAACTCATTCTTCCATCGGAATTACTCCTTAGGCTTATTCTCCCCACACTTGTTTTTCTCAATCTCATTTAACATTTTAATTTTCTTTAAAAAACTAAATGTGGTATCAAGACCCCTAGGGAAAGATATTTCAAATTTAACATTTAAATCATGAATTTGCCTCCTTACCTCTTCATTAATCTTATATTGCTCTTTCAAGAATTCCATCAATATTTTACCAACAGTAAACTCATCATCATCCTCTTTATCAACTTTAACCATTTTCAAATTTGTTCGTGGAACTCTAGATCTAGGTACTAATAGAATAGATTCCACAAGGGCACCATAACGAATAACCAGAGTATTATTTCATAGTTAATGGTTGCACGAGCGGTGGCTAGAAATGGATATCCCAAAATTAAAGGAGTGATAGGATCTTCTTCCATGTCCATGACCACAGAATTAACTTTGTAAAAAGCATAACCAACTATGACTTCAACTTCATTAACAATTCCCAACGGTTTTTGCAAACGGTTATCAGTAAAGTAGATAATTCCTTGGATAGGCTCTAAAGATGGCAATCCTAAGCGATTGTAGACAGAAAATGGCATAACGTTAATGCTAGAACCAGTATCGGCTAATCCCAAGAAAGGAATAGGACCACGAATTAAGCAAGGAACTTGAAACTCCCCTGGATCGAAACAAACAACAGGAAACTCAGGTTTTTCGGACGGAACTACTGGATCAATTGTAAATGAATAAAGAGGGTAGAAACCTTCCTTTTCTCGTTCTTTTAACTTCTCCATAAGTTCAGGTAACCAATCTTCATTAGAAACACACTCGGATTTTTCACTAGCAACATCATCATCCTTACTAGCTTTCTCATTAACTTCTTCTTCCTTATCAAACAACTCATGCATAAAGATGTAATACCCCATCAGAATCCACTAACGGCGTATTAACTCCGGTCCCACAGTTTAACGATCACGCCCTCTATATGTGACATTTTCGAAAAGGTATTCGTATTAAATATCAAAACAAAATCATTTATTAAAAGAAATGCATCCGAAAGGAAGTTGACATAAATATCCAACCTAAGTAAACCCAAAACATTGTTTGAAACGACAATTTTCAATGCGAATATGTGTCCTTAAAATAAGTCATGACGAAAACATGTCTGACAACATCCAGTACTAGCAGCTAAGAAGCAATCATGACAACTCTGCAAAGTGGAAGCAATACCTCTATGGACATGAGATAAAAACATGTAAAACGTCAACGAAAAACGTTGAGTGAATCTATAGGTTTAGTAAAGCATTTCGTAAGTTTGGCCACATGATTTCTGAAAAACATCGTAAAAATTATACATAAGCATGAGCACTTGATTATAAAGCTTTAACCCTGCGGATAGCTAAAGTGCTACACATCTTCCCTTTACCCTTTCTAAGCATACACCAATCAAGTATACAAGTTACAACAGAATAAGCACCTCGTAGGTTGAGGCGAGGTTCGTCAAACCTGACGGTACCGTCCCTATAAGTCGAGCTTACGTAAAGTAGTTAATATAATCAAGCTAAGGGATTTTTGATATGAACTCATATGTATATTCATTTAAGTTACTTGTGCCTAATATGTAAAACATTTGTAGAAAGCATGTTATCTCATCCCTGAAAAACGTAGTAGGGACTGTAGACTCACCTTAGCAAAAGCACTGAAATCTCTTAGTAAAATCGTACAGTAGTCGAACAATCTCGACCGAACAACGCAACCTAGTCAAATAGGTCACCTTAAGTATACATATAGGTCACACTATGTCAACCCATAGTGTACGCAAAGTTCTAGTGCTCAGACTGACTCAATTTACAAGTAAAAATCAACTAGCCCAAGCAAGTCAACAAAAGTCAACTAAAGTCAAACCAAAATTCAACTTGGTTAAAGTGGTCAACTAAATTCAAACATCTCAGTAGGTCATGCAATCATGATCAACATGTCAAGCCTAAGTCAAGTAACATGTTATAGCTCATAGTTCAACAATTTGCACATTCGTAGTTTATCGCATGTCCTTATAATACGCGCATCACCGAAAGAAACGAGTATAAATATTAATACATAATTCAAGAAATCATGGAAAACTCCAGACCACAACTAGACTCAAAATAGATTCCAAAAATTCTAACTTGACCCCCATAAGATGTCTACAAGTCGGATATCAAAAAAGGTCTAGATACAGTTTACCAAATCAGTTTCAGCATGCGCATCAGTTTTAGAATATTTCTCCTTTAATATTGAAAATAGATTTTGATGAACAGCCAATTGGAGATGACTCAAAACACTCCAAAGTTTTAGTGATAAAATAATCAAAGACATTCATTTAGCCAATTTGTACAGATTAGCCAGTCTTTACAGACCCTTCAATTTTAGTTAACATACAGACATATCATTTGGTCAAGCTTATAACTCATGTCAATTCACGTTTTTAGAAGTTAGCATGCAAATGAAATACATCAAGGAACATATAAAATAACATATTCCAGAAGATCAAATACTCAATCAATTTCTCGTTCACTCTAGGTCATTTCGTTTAACTTTGAAAACAGATTCAACACACTATAAAGCACAAATTTTCGTTTTGACATACCGAGAGCATTACAAAAGCTTTTGGCACAAATCTTAAGTCTAACATGCATGATTTTTCACAAGTATTACAGTAGTATACAATTTATTAGCTAAATCACAAAATACATAACTCAGAAAATTCGGATTACAAGCATAACCTAGACAAAACTTCAAACTAGCATATCTTGATCATACGATACCGAAATCAAGCGAAATCAAAGTCCAAACTTAATAACTTTTCGAGATCTATTCATCTAAACACATTAGAAGATAATTTCGTAAGTCAATTTTATCAGATTCACAAGATACAAATTTGTGTTTCATGCAAACAAAATCAATCTAGCAATTAAACGATAAACAACAACTCTATACATCATCAATTGAGCAAATTGCTAGTACATGCGCGTAGAGAATGATGCAAGGAATAACATTTATGCTTAAGCTTTCTTCTAATTTCAAGTTTTGGTGTGTGTGGGTATGTGTTGTGATCGACGAAAGCAAGGAGAGGGAGAGGGGAAAACAATCGGCCAAGAAAAGTGAGAATGCGGGTTTACCAAGTTTCCTTATTATTTAAATGTTGGGTTTAGGGCCTAATTACAAGTCCACAAGCATAATAGGAGCCCAAGTCACAAAATCTAAGGGGCTTAGGGGGGTGGTCGGTCGAATGGCCCTAAAGGGGTGTTTCGGGCTCTTTTTAACGGACAAGTAATGATAGTAACGGAAAAAGTAGGGTTATTACAAAAGATGACATCATCACGATCAAGTCCTTGAACCTTAGCATCTTTTGACTTATCTTCTTCATCGGCAGTTAACTTCTTAATTTCTTGATCATACTCCTCTTCCACCATATCAAATTCCCATAAATACCTCAAACCAGGTTCATAAATGTCAATCCTATTTACCTCTCTAACCACATTAACCTTTTCAAAATGAACCTCCTTCAATTTCTCAAATTCATCCAGAACTTTTCCTTCAACAAGTTGAAACAACTTAGTAACATTGCGCTCTAAGTTTTGAATGGACGCTTGATGATTATTTTGCACTCGGGAAAGTTGAGGTTTTATGTTATCATTAGCTTCATTTTGATTCTTGATGAGAGTTAAGATGCTTTTTTAAGATTGGATTTATTTTCGGGTTGAGCATTAGAAGACGATTTTGGAATGAAGGGCGCTCTAACAGGATAGAAACCAGGTGAATTTTATTATTATTAGGAAAGCGTGTATTATAATTATTATGATAACTTGGATTCCCTCCTTGATATTGATTCACATACGAGACGTTCCCGACCTGCTCCATAGTAAGACTAGCAACACAATCTTTTGTAGCATGCGGACCTTGGCATTTTTCACAACCTACCTTAATGATATGCATCTCTTTCGTAAGCTTTTCTATTTGCCTTCCTAAATTACCCAACTGCGCATTCATAGCTTTAATCACATCTTCAGAATCATAACTAACAGATTTGACGAAACGGGAAATGTCTAAGTCTTGATGTAATTCATGGGAATGAGCAGCTAACTTATTAATAAATGATTCAGCTTCTTCGGCAATTTTACTCATGATATTACCTCCATCAGACGTGTCAATCTCTCTTCTTGTAGCTATGTCACAACCTTTATAGAAAGTAGTCACCTTTTTAAATGTAGTCAAACCATATTGTGGACATCCCCTAAGAAATTGACCAAATCTAACCCACGCAGAGTAAAGTGTCTCATTAGATTTCTGACAAAAATTAGCAATTTCAGTTTGAAGGGTGACAATTTTGGATGTAGGAAAGAAACGAGTTAAAAAAATTTCAACCATAATATCCCAACTAGTGATATCTCCTTCGAGCAACAAATTTAACCACTCTTTAGCTTCATCTTTTAACGGTCATGGAAACAGATGAAGATAGATTATATTACTTTAAACATTAGATATATTAAACAGATTGCAAATATCCTTGAAGTTTTGAATATGTGCATTAGCATCTTCTTTTTCAGTACCCCTAAAGTGGTTATCCTTAAGCAAGTGAAAGATAGGACCCTTAACATCAAAATTTTCAGTTATAGTCGGCTGAGTAATGATGTGACCTAATTCTTCTCGAACCGCTTTCATTAACGCTTCCATTGAACTTTCAGTAGTCATTTCAATGTCTGAATCAAAAAGAGATCCCAAATAATTAGAATCAGGACTAGAAGGTGTACTAGACAATGGACTATCTTTAGTTTTAGAAGTGGTGCCTTCATCGAAGTTTAATTTCCTAACACTGTTCGGTTCTTTAGAATGTTTAAATAGTATATCGGGATCAGGTAACATGTCTTTTAAGACGGTATTCTTGGATCGAGTATTCATGTGATCTAAAATCATAAAAAGAAACTTTTTAGATTTTATGGTATGAAGACAATTTAATTTTAATATATTCTCTTTATTTATTATCGATTTTATCTTTATGAGGAAATATTGGACATCTTTAATATATTAATAGAATTTAAATTGATAAAAATAATAATATTAAATATTAATGACATAACTATAAATATTAAATACCAACTTTTATCACATAACAACGAATAATGAAACATAAATTAGCCTATTGAATCTTTCAATACTTAAGTGACCGTCAACGTCTAGGTTCGAGCAGGAGCCTTTAAATTGGAACCCCAGCAATCCTCCCCTAAAGGAAGATCGTTCTCATTTGTTTTCAATAAATCTCAATAACCAAAATATATCTAATTTCCGTATTTACCGCGCTCCCCGGCTGCGGCGCCAAAAAGTTGATGTGAAAAAGTGTGTAGTGCTTAATTGCCTTTCAAACTTTTATATTTATATAACCTTTTAATTCACTTATAACACCTTAACGAGCAACAAAATCCGATCAAATGTAGTATATTAGGTTATCGTCCCAAGAGAGCATAGATGCTTTTTAAAGTTGGTTTATTATGTAGTCTAGTTCTTATTGAAGACTAGAAGTATAGTTTTTAGATTTTCAGTTGTTGTTTAGATTTGAAATATTATCTCTTAGGAAAGAGATAAATAAAGATACGTTATAAAAGAATTGAATACCAAAATATAAAGCAAGAAATAAAGATTAAAAATAAACAATTATAAATAAAAGCAGTACATGAATGAATAACTTGTACGGGAATCATATTAGGCATAATAATTGTTAGGACCCCGAAGTTGTATAGTGTTAATGTGAAACATGCTTAAATGAAGGTTCCTTAGAAGAGAGCTATATAAAGAACCTATGTAGTCCTAATTAAATAGCCATTGTATTGTAACTGAGTCCTAGAAGCTGTGAAATGTAAATTTTACCGAATCTCTCTCTTACCGAGTCTTCTTATTCCTTACCGAATCTCATTCTAACTTGTCATATCTTCCAATCTCAACATGATCTGACCTAGCATTTGGTATCAGAGCTCCGAGGGAGTGATATTACATCACGATATCGATCCAGAGATTGAAGATTACAGAATCTGATCACATTCGGTTAGATTGAATCAGATTTTGTATCATCGAATTTGATAATCTAACATTTAGATTCTTGTGATAAGTTCAGCGAAGGTGTATTAGGTTTATTAGAAAGAGTTTCGATCATCATTACAGCTTTTTAACATCAATTATGAAGAATCAAGTTAATTTTTAGAGTTCGTGGCTAAAACTCTCGGTATTGATAAATTCAAGCTTGATTATGTAGTTTAGTGAAGGTTTGTGGATTCACTTGTGCTCGTGAGGTGTTAAATCACATTTCAGACGGTTAAATTTCATCAATTCTTCAAGTTTTGAAGATTCGATCAACATTCGGTATCTTAACTGTCATACAGAATCTGCTTCATATCTGGAAATTCATCTTAAGTGTTACAGGTTGTGGTGTGTTTATGATTCTATCACATTCGGTTTGATCATATGCAGCTAATTAGTGTGGTTTGAGAAAGGATTCGATTGTTTTTCTAAGTTTTATACTTAGACTCGGTATTATCAACTGCTACAGTTGACATTCGATATCCTGAACATTCGGTATCATTGATATTCTGTTTGTTACTAACTTGTTTTCTTGTGCAGCAAGGTTACCGAATCTAATTCAAAGGAATTGGATTATGTTTGCATTAAAAAATTTACAGAATTTGACTACCGAGTCAAATATCGAACCAGAATCTCGGTATCACTTAATTCATTGGTTTAAATGTTCTAAGGCTTCGAATCGTGTGGTTACCGAATCCATATCGAATCTGGGTGTGTTACTTGTGTTACTAATCAGTTTCTGTTACAGAATCTGGTTTACAGAATCTGCTATAGTACCGAACCATTTACCGAATCTGCTACAGTACCGAACCTTTACCGAATCTGTTAAAGTACCGAATCTGACATTCTTGTTAGATTTTTGTGAACTTTCATCCTAGATTGTGTTTAATACTGAATCTTTACCGAATCTACCTCAATTTAAGATGTCTACCCAAGATACTTTGATCATTGGATCAGATTCCCGACCTCCAGTGTTGTTTGATGGCAAGTACACTCAGTGGCTCCACCGTATCACTCAGTAAATAGAATACAAGGGTGAGAAAGCTAAGTACATATGGGCTTCTTTGAGAGATGGTCCAGTTGTAGAGTTTCATTCGGATACTGGTATGCCAATTCCAGTCTATGAACTTTCTGGTGATAGACGAGAGAGAGCTCAGGGTGACATAGAGGCAAAGAACATTGTTATGCAAGCTATCCCGTATGAGCTATTTAAAAATGTTGATAGCAACACCACTGCAAAGGATATATGGGATGAGATCAAACGACAGCAAGAAGGTTATGACATGTCAGATGTTACTAAATTGAATAAGGCTCTGGGATTTTATGAAGATTTCAAGCTGGAACCCGAAGAACAACTCAAGGATACCTACCGTCATTTCAATGGTGTTCTGAATGAGATGAAAAGGTGCAAGATTATAAAAGTAAATGCTGAAGTCAACATGAAGTTTCTCAAAAAGCTCAATGTTGATTGACTTCCTTATGGAACCATTGTTCGATCTACCAAAGAGATTTACAAGATGACTATTTATGAGCTTGTTGGAGTTCTTATGCATTATCAACCAGAGGTGTCTAAACTTCAGGAGGGAAGGAAAGAGTCATCTCCAAGTGATCCACTTGCTCTAATTGCCAAAAAGAAGAGCAAATCATCTACTACTTCCAAAAACTTATCCAAGAAAGTTCTTGTTGAAGAATCAACTGGTTCTGAAGACTTGTGTTAGGACCCCGAAGTTGTATAGTGTTAATGTGAAATAAGCTTAAATGATGGTTCCTTAGAAGAGGGCTATATAAGGAACCTAAGTAGTCCTAATTAGATAGTCATTGCATTGTAAATGAGTTCTAGAAGCTGTGGGATGTAAATCTTATTGATTCTCTCTCATATCGAGTCTCCTTCATCATTACTGAATCTCATTCTAACTTGTCGATTCTTCTAATCTCAACATGATCTGACCTATCATTTGGTATCAGAGCTTCCAGGGAGTGATATTACATCACTAGATCGATCCAGAGATTGAAGATTACAGAATCTGAACACTCTCGGTATATTGAATCAGATTCGGTATTATCGAATCTGATAATCTAACGTTCAGAATCTTGTGATAAGTTCAGCGAAGGTGTATTAGGTTGATTAGAAAGAGTTTCGATCATCATTACAGCTTTTTAACATCAATTATGAAGAATCAAGTTGATTTTTATAGTTCGTGGATAAAACTCTCGGTATTGATCAATTCCAGCTTGATTCTGTATTTTAGTAAAGGTTTGAGGTTTCAGTTGTGATCTTGAGGTGTTTAATCACATTTCTGACGGTTTAATTTCATCAATTCTTCAAGTTTTGAAGATTTGATACACATTCGGTCTCGTAACTGCCATACCGAATCTGCTTCAAAGTTATTAATTCTCAATCAGTATTGCGGATTATGGTGTGTTTGTGATTCTATCACATTTGGTTTGATCATACGCGACTAATTGGTGTGGTTTGAGAAAGGATTCTATAGAATTTCTAAGTTTTCATGCTCAGACTCGGTATTGTCAACTACTACAGTTAACATTCGGTATCCCATACATTCGGTGTCTTTGATATTTTGTGTGATACTAACTTGTTTCCTTATGCAGCAAGGTTACAGAATCTAATTCAGAGGAATTGGATTGTGTTTGAATTCAAATTCATACAAAATCTAACTACCGAGTCAGATACCGAATCAGGATCTCTGTATCACTTAATTCATTGGTTTTAAGTGTTCTCAGGCTAAAAATCTTGTGGTTACCGAATCTATACTGAATCTGGGTGTGTTACTTGTATTTGTGATCAGTTTCTAGTACAAAATCTGGTTTATCGAATCTGCTACAGTACCGAATCCTTACCGAATATGCTACAGTACCGAATCAGATACAGAATCTGACATTTTTGTTAGATTGTTGTGATTTTTCATCCTAGATTTGTGTAATACAGAATCTTTACCGAATCTACCTCAATTTCAAGATGTCTACTCAGGATACTTTGATCATTGGATCAGATTCCCGTCCTCCAGTATTGTTTGATGGCAAGTACACTCAGTGGCTTCACCATATCACTCATTACATAGACTACAAGGGTGAGAAAGCAAAAGTACATATGGTCTTCTCTGAGAGATGGTCCAGTTGTAGAATATCATCTGGACACTGGTATTCCAATTCCAGTCTATGAACTTTCTGGGGATAGACGTGAGAGAGCTCAGGGTGACATAGAGGCAAACAACATTGTTATGCAAGCTATCCCGTATGAGTTGTTTGAAAATATTGATAGCAACACCACAGCAAAAGATATATGGGATGAGATCAAACGACAGCAAGAAGGTTATGACATGTCAGATATTACTATATTGAATAAGGCTCTAGGATTTTATGAAGATTTCAAGCAAGAACCCGATGAACCACTCAAGGATACCTACTGTCGTTTCAATGGTGTTCTCAATGAGTTGAAAAGGTGCAAGATCATAAAAGTACATGCTGAAGTCAACATGAAATTTCTCAAAAAGCTCAATGTTGATTGGCTTCCTTATGGAACCATTGTTCGATCTACCAAAGAGATTGACAAGTTGACTATTCATGAGCTTGTTGGAGTTCTTATGCATTACCAACCTGAAGTGTCTAAACTTCAAGAAGGAAGGAAAGAGTTTTCTCTGGGCGATCCACTTGCCCTAATTTCCAAAAAGAAGAGCAAATCATTTACGACTTCCAAAAGTTTGTCCAATAAAGTGCTTGTAAAAGAATCAACTGATTCTGAAGAGTTGAATCTTTCTGATGTTGATGATTCTCACTTTGAATTAGTCAAAATGGCAGCCATGTTCACAAAAGCCCTGAACAAACACAAGTTTAAAGGCAAATCAAGCAATCAACGCAAGTGATAATGCTAAAAATTAACATATATTTCATAGCATTATCCCTCAAGAAAGACAAGCTTTTAGTTGCAATTGTTCTAGTTACAAGTGATATTTGTTTAAATAATAAAAGGTGAAGACAAAAGACAGATTCGACGAATTGAAGACGCAAATGACCAAAACGCTAAAAAGTACAAAGTACAATCCAAGAGGTTCAATTTATTGATGAGAAACGTCTCAAAATTACAAGAGTACGAGCCGCGAAACGTAAAGTACAAGATATTAAATCGTACGAAAGGACGTTCGAAAATCCGGAAACGGGGCATGAACCAACTATCAACGCGCAACTCAACAGAGCTAAAATTACAAGTCAACGATGAACTAGAATATAATATAATATATATATAATTATATAAATTATATATATTATATTATATATTATATAAATCCGAGCAGCCCACGTTTTAAAAGGAAAATATCTGGGTACAGCTGGCCATGCGATCGTATGGCCAGGAAGAAGAAAAAGCATGCGATCGCATGAGCCCAGGAGGCTGGCCACATCTATAAATTGGAACGTTTTCTACTCGAGTTAAATACAATATATATCCATCTATCATAATACTCCCTCAATTATATTTATATTTATTTTATAATTATAATTTTAATATTAAGTTAATAATAATAAGGTTATAGTGGAGAATGTTTTAAGTTTGTAAGTCGAAATTCTGTCCGTGTAACACTACGCGATTAATACTCATTGTAAGTTATGTTCAACCTTTTTAAATTAATGTCTCGTAGCTAAGTTATTATTATGCTTATTTAAATCGAAGTAATCATGATGTTGGACTAAATATTAAAGACGGGGTTATTGGGCTTTGGACCATAATTGGGGTTTGGACAAAAGACCGACACTTGTGGAAATTGGACTATGGACTATTAATGGGCTTTATATTTGTTTAATTGAATGATAGTTCGTTAATTTAATATAAAGATTTACAATTGGACGTACCTATAAATAACCACATACACTCGATCGGACACGATGGGCGGGATGTTTATAAGTACTAATAATCGTTCATTTAACCGGACACGGGGATGGATTCATAGTAAATGGACTTATTAAAACAGGGGTAGATTACGTACAAGGACACTTGGCGTAATTGTTAACAAAGTATTAAAACCTTGGGTTACACGCAGTCGATATCCTGGTGTAATTATTAAACAAAGTATTAAGACCTTGTTACAGTTTAAGTCCCCAATTAGTTGGAATATTTGACTTCGGGTATAAGGATAATTTGACGAGGACACTCGCACTTTATATTTATGACTGGTGGACTGTTATAGACAAAAACCAGATGGACATATCGAATAATCCAGGACAAAGGACAATTAACCCAAGGTAATAAATTAAAATCAACACGTCAAACATCATGATTACGGAAGTTTAAATAAGCATAATTCCTTTATTTTATATCTCATCGCACTTTTATTTACTGTCATTTTATTTATCGTACTTTAATTTATTGCACTTTTATTTATTGCACTTTTAATTATCGTCATTTATTTTATGCTTTAAATTAAGTTATATTTATTTTTAATATTTTACATTAGGTTTTAATTGTAACTTAAGATATAAAATCGACAAACCGGTCACTAAACGGTAAAAAACCCCTTTTTATAATAATAATAATATTACTTATATATATATATATATATATATATATATATATATATATATATATATATATATATATATATATATATATATATATATATATATATTTATACAAATATAGTTTTAAAAATATAGCGTTAAACTTGGCTAGCTCCCTGCGGAACGAACCTGACTTACTAAAAACTACACTACTCTACGGTTAGGTACACTGCCTATAAGTGTTGTAGCAAGGTTTAGGTATATCCATTCTATAAATAAATAAATAACTTGTGTAAAATTGTATCGTAATTAATGGTATTTCGCAATAAAAATATAACTATTTCGTATACACCTCGCATAACATCAGCAAGAACTCATCGTCTTCCTCGTACTACCAGAAAACTGATCAATCACAACAACAACGTGCTGATGATTCCAAGAAGGATGATTCAATCTGTTTCAATTGTGGTAAAGCTGGTCATTACTCTCGTGAGTGCAAGATGCCTAAGAAGAAGGACGCAGCTTACTACAAGAAGAAAATGTTGATGGCTAAGATTGTAGAAACTGGGAGAGAGCTGAAACCGGTTGATGATACTTGGTTTAACTGGACTGATGATTCAGATTCAGAGGTGGAACATGCAAATGTTTGCAAGGTGACTAAGCTCATCAAAGCTAAGGAAACAATGGAGAATTTTGACTCAACATCTGATGATGATGATGATGATGAGGTACAATCATCAGAAATCTCATCTGATTTTATAAAATTGCAAAATGACATGATGAAAAATCTGGTCTCAATGTCAAAAGAGGTCAAGGGTTTAAAATCTGGAAAACAAAGTTTTAAAAGATAAAATCAAACTTTCTGAGACCAGACCTTCTTCATCAAAATTACAATCGGAATTGCAAAGCTTTGAAATGTCCCGTTCTTATTGATTAAAAACGTTCCATATTAATTGATTTCGTTGCGAGGTTTTGACCTCTATATGAGACGTTTTTCAAAGACTGCATTCATTTTTAAAACAAACCATAACCTTTATTTCATAAATAAAGGTTTAAAAAGCTTTACGTAGATTATCAAATAATGATAATCTAAAATATCCTGTTTACACACGACCATTACATAATGGTTTACAATACAAATATGTTACATCGAAATTAGTTTCTTGAATGCAGTTTTTACACAATATCATACAAACATGGACTCCAAATCTTGTCCTTATTTTAGTATGCAACATCGGAAGCTCTTAGTATTCACCTGAGAATAAACATGCTTTAAACGTCAACAAAAATATTGGTGAGTTATAGGTTTAACCTATATATATCAAATCGTAACAATAGACCACAAGATTTCATATTTCAATACACATCCCATACATAGAGATAAAAATCATTCATATGGTGAACACCTGGTAACCGACATTAACAAGATGCATATATATTAAAATATCCCCATCATTCCGGGACACCCTTCGGATATGATATAAATTTTGAAGTACTAAAGCATCCGGTACTTTGGATGGGGTTTGTTAGGCCCAATAGATCTATCTTTAGGATTCGCGTCAATTAGGGTGTCTGTTCCCTAATTCTTAGATTACCAGACTTAATAAAAAGGGGCATATTCGAATTCAATAATTCAACCATAGAATGTAGTTTCACGTACTTGTGTCTATTTTGTAAATCATTTATAAAACCTGCATGTATTCTCATCCCAAAAATATTAGATTTTAAAAGTGGGACTATAACTCACTTTCACAGATTTTTACTTCGTCGGGAAGTAAGACTTGGCCACTGGTTGATTCACGAACCTATAACAATATATACATATATATCAAAGTATGTTTAAAATATATTTACAACACTTTTAATATATTTTGATGTTTTAAGTTTATTAAGTCAGCTCTCCTCGTTAGTAACCTACAACTAGTTGTCCACAGTTAGATGTACAGAAATAAATCGATAAATATTATCTTGAATCAATCCACGAACCAGTGTATACGTATCTCAGTATTGATCACAACTCAAACTATATATATTTTGGAATCAACCTCAACCCTGTATAGCTAACTCCAACATTCACATATAGAGTGTCTATGGTTGTTCCGAAATATATATAGATGTGTAGACATGATAGGTCGAAACATTGTATACGTGTCTATGGTATCTCAAGATTACACAATATACAATACAAGTTGATTAAGTTATGATTGGAATAGATTTGTTACCAATTTTCACGTAGCTAAAATGAGAAAAATATCCAATCTTGTTTTACCCATAACTTCTTCATTTTAAATCCGTTTTGAGTGAATCAAATTGCTATGGTTTCATATTGAACTCTATTTTATGAATCTAAACAGAAAAGTATAGGTTTATAGTTGGAAAAATAAGTTACAAGTCATTTTTGTAAATGTAGTCATTTCAGTCGAAAGAACGACGTCTAGATGACCATTTTAGAAAACATACTTCCACTTTGAGTTTAACCATAATTTTTGGATATAGTTTCATGTTCATAATAAAAATCATTTTCTCAGAATAACAACTTTTAAATCAAAGTTTATCATAGTTTTTAATTAACTAACCCAAAACAGCCCGCGGTGTTACTACGACGGCGTAAATCCGGTTTTACGGTGTTTTTCGTGTTTCCAGGTTTTAAATCATTAAGTTAGCATATCATATAGATATAGAACATGTGTGTAGTTAATTTTAAAAGTCAAGTTAGAAGGATTAACTTTTGTTTGCGAACAAGTTTAGAATTAACTAAACTATGTTCTAGTGATTACGAGTTTAAACCTTCGAATAAGATAGTTTTATATATATGAATCGAATGATGTTATGAACATCATTACTACCTCAAGTTTAGTAGGTAAACCTACTAGAAGTGACAAGAAATGATCTAGCTTCAAAGGATCTTGGATGGCTTGAAAGTTCTTGAAGTAGGATCATGACACAAAAACAAGTTCAAGTAAGATTTTTACTCGAATTAAGATAGTTTATAGTTATAGAAATTGAATCATAGTTTGAATATGAATATTACCTTGAATAAGAAAGATAACCTACTGTATATAACAAAGGTTTCTTGATCTTAGATGATTACTTGGAATGGATTAGAAAGCTTGGAAGTAAATTAGTAAACTTGAAGGGATTTTTGAAGTGTTCTTGAAGTGTTCTTCCTATGATGATTATAGCTTGATTCTTGAAGTGATTTTTGATGAAGATGATGATTAACTACTGGAAAAATACGTTCATAATAGTGTGTGTGTGTTGAGAGAGAATTAGAAAGAGAATTGGAAGTGAAATGGAGTGAATGATGAGTGGTAATTGGTGAGTGGTGAGTGGGGTTAAAAGGAGTTCTAGTTAGTTGACTAGCTCGTGGTAGAAGTTAAAATTGATTAGTCATACATGACATAATAAAGAGTGGAATCCCATGCTAGTTCCTATTGGTATATACTCATAGTAAGTACGTTTTGAAGCTGTGTATAATACGGGTAAGAATACGACTAGAATTCTTGATGAAAGAAAAGAATGGAAAAGTAACTGTAACCATTTTCGTTAAGTATGAGTGTTTTGATATATGTCTTGAAGTCTTCCAAAAGTATTTTAATACATCTAAATACACTACATGTATATACATTTTAACTGAGTCGTTAAGTCATCGTTAGTCGTTACATGTAAGTGTTGTTTTGAAACCTTTAAGTTAACGATCTCAATTAATGTTGTTAACCCATTGTTTATTATATCTAATGAGATGTTAAATTATTATATTATCATGATATTATGATATATTAATATATCTTAATATGATATATATACATTTAAATGTCGTTACAACGATAATCGTTACATATATGTCTCGTTTCGAAATCCTTAAGTTAGTAGTCTTGTTTATATGTATAAAACTCATTGTTAATATACTTATGGAGATACTTACTTATCATAATCTCATGTTAACCATATGTATATCCATATATATATCGTCATGTTGTTTTTACAAGTTTTAACGTTCGTGAATCGCCGGTCAACTTGGGTGGTCAATTGTCTATATGAAACATATTTCAATTAATCAAGTCTTAACAAGTTTGATTGCTTAACATGTTGGAAACATTTAATCATGTAAATATCAATCTCAATTAATATATATAAACATGGAAAAGTTCGGGTCACTACAGTACCTACCCGTTAAATAAATTTCGTCCCGAAATTTTAAGCTGTTGAAGGTGTTGACGAATCTTCTGGAAATAGATGCGGGTATTTCTTCTTCATCTGATCTTCACGCTCCCAGGTGAACTCGGGTCCTCTACGAGCATTCCATCGAACCTTAACAATTGGTATCTTGTTTTGCTTAAGTCTTTTAACCTCACGATCCATTATTTCGACGGGTTCTTCGATGAATTGGAGTTTTTCGTTGATTTGGATTTCATCTAACGGAATAGTGAGATCTTCTTTAGCAAAACATTTCTTCAAATTCGAGACGTGGAAAGTGTTATGTACAGCCGCGAGTTGTTGAGGTAACTCAAGTCTGTAAGCTACTGGTCCGACACGATCAATAATCTTGAATGGTCCAATATACCTTGGATTTAATTTCCCTCGTTTACCAAATCGAACAACGCCTTTCCAAGGTGCAACTTTAAGCATGACCATCTCTCCAATTTCAAATTCTATATCTTTTCTTTTAATGTCAGCGTAGCTCTTTTGTCGACTTTGGGCGGTTTTCAACCGTTGTTGAATTTGGATGATCTTCTCGGTAGTTTCTTGTATAATCTCCGGACCCGTAATCTGTCTATCCCCCACTTCACTCCAACAAATCGGAGACCTGCACTTTCTACCATAAAGTGCTTCAAACGGCGCCATCTCAATGCTTGAATGGTAGCTGTTGTTGTAGGAAAATTCTGCTAACGGTAGATGTCGATCCCAACTGTTTCCGAAATCAATAACACATGCTCGTAGCATGTCTTCAAGCGTTTGTATCGTCCTTTCGCTCTGCCCATCAGTTTGTGGATGATAGGCAGTACTCATGTCTAGACGAGTTCCTAATGCTTGCTGTAATGTCTGCCAGAATCTTGAAATAAATCTGCCATCCCTATCAGAGATAATAGAGATTGGTATTCCATTTCTGGAGACGACTTCCTTCAAATACAGTCGTGCTAACTTCTCCATCTTGTTATCTTCTCTTATTGGCAGGAAATGTGCTGATTTGGTGAGACGATCAACTATTACCCAAATAGTATCAAAACCACTTGCAGTCCTTGGCAATTTAGTGATGAAATTCATGGTAATGTTTTCCCATTTCCATTCCGGGATTTCGGGTTGTTGAAGTAGACCTGATGGTTTCTGATGCTCAGTTTTGACCTTAGAACACGTCAAACATTCTCCTACGTATTTAGCAACATCGGTTTTCATACCCGGCCACCAAAAATATTTCCTGAGATCCTTGTACATCTTCCCCGTTCCAGGATGTATTGAGTATCTGGTTTTATGAGCTTCTCTAAGTACCATTTCTCTCATATCTCCAAATTTTGGTACCCAAATCCTTGCAGCCCTATACCGGGTTCCGTCTTCCCGAATATTAAGATGTTTCTCCGATCCTTTGGGTATTTCATCCTTTAAATTTCCCTCTTTTAAAACTCCTTGTTGCGCCTCCTTTATTTGAGTAGTAAGGTTATTATGAATCAATATATTCATAGATTTTACTAGAATGGGTTCTCTGGCCTTCCTGCTCAAGGCATCGGCTACCACATTTGCCTTCCCCGGGTGGTAACGAATCTCAAAGTCGTAATCATTCAATAATTCAATCCACCTACGCTGCCTCATATTCAGTTGTTTCTGATTAAATATGTGTTGAAGACTTTTGTGGTCGGTATATATAATACTTTTGACCCCATATAAGTAGTGCCTCCAAGTCTTTAATGCAAAAACAACCGCGCCTAATTCCAAATCATGCGTCGTATAATTTTGTTCGTGAATCTTCAATTGTCTAGACGCATAAGCAATCACCTTCGTTCATTGCATTAATATACAACCGAGACCTTGCTTTGATGCGTCACAATAAATCACAAAATCATCATTCCCTTCAGGCAATGACAATATAGGTGCCGTAGTTAGCTTTTTCTTCAATAACTGAAACGCTTTCTCTTGTTCATCATTCCATTCAAATTTATTCCATTTATGCGTTAATGCAGTCAAGGGTTTTGCTATTCTGGAAAAGTCTTGGATGAACCTTCTGTAGTAACCAACTAGTCCTAAAAACTGGCGTATGTGTTTCGGAGTTTTCGGAGTTTCCCACTTTTCAACAGTTTCTATCTTTGCCGGATCCACCTTAATACCTTCTTTGTTCACTATGTGACCGAGGAATTGAACTTCTTCCAACCAAAATGCACACTTTGAAAACTTAGCGTACAATTCTTCCTTCCTCAATACTTCTAACACCTTTCTCAAATGTTCACCGTGTTCTTGGTCATTCTTTGAGTAAATAAGTATGTCATCAATGAAAACAATGACAAACTTGTCAAGGTATGGTCCACACACTCGGTTCGTAAGGTCCATGAACACAGCTGGTGGATTAGTTAAACCAAACGGCATGACCATAAACTCGTAATGACTGTAACGTGTTCTGAAAGCAGTCTTTGGAATATCATCTTCTTTCACCCGCATTTGATGATACCCGGAACGTAAGTAAATCTTTGAATAAACAGACGAGCCTTGTAGTTGATCAAATAAGTCGTCGATTCTCGGTAGTGGGTAGCGGTTCTTGATGGTAAGTTTGTTCAACTCTCGGTTGTGATACACAACCTGAATGTACCATCTTTCTTCTTGACAAACAAAACAGGAGCTCCCCACGGAGATGTGCTTGGTCGAATGAAACCACGCTCTAAAAGTTCTTGTAATTGCCTTTGCAGTTCTTTCATCTCGCTGGGTGCGAGTCTGTAAGGAGCACGAGCTATTGGTGCAGCTCCTGGTACAAGATCTATTTGAAATTCAACGGATCGCTGTGGGGGTAATCCCGGTAATTCTTTCAGAAATACATCGGGAAATTCTTTTGCAATGGGAACATCATTGATGCTCTTTTCTTCAGTTTGTACTTTCTCGACGTGTGCTAGAACAGCATAGCAACCTTTTCTTTTTAGTTTTTGTGCCTTCAAATTACTAATAATATGTAGCTTCGTGTTGCCCTTTTCTCCGTACACCATTAAGGGTTTTCCTTTTTCTCGTATAATGCGAATTGCATTTTTGTAACAAACGATCTCTGCTTTCACTTCTTTCAACCAGTCCATACCGATTATCACATCAAAACTCCCTAACTCTACTGGTATCAAATCAATCTTAAATGTTTCGCTAACCAGTTTAATTTCTCGATTCCGACATATATTATCTGCTGAAATTAATTTACCATTTGCTAATTCGAGTAAAAATTTACTATCCAAAGGCGTCAATGGATAACTTAATTTAGCACAAAAATCTCTACTCATATAGCTTCTATCTGTATCCGAATCAAATAAAACGTAAGCAGATTTATTATCAATAAGAAACGTACCCGTAACAAGCTCCGGGTCTTCCTGTGCCTCTGCCGCATTAATATTGAAAACTCTTCCACGGCCTTGTCCATTCGTGTTCTCCTGGTTCGGGCAATTTCTAATAATGTGGCCCGGTTTTCCACATTTATAACAAACTACATTGGCATAACTTGCTCCGACACTACTTGCTCCGCCATTACTCATTCCGACACCATTTGTTCCTTTCGTTCTATTAACCCCCGGTCCGTAGACCTCACACTTCGCCGCGCTATGACCATTTCTTTTACACTTGTTGCAAAATTTGGTGCAGAACCCCGAGTGATACTTTTCACACCTTTGGCATACCTGCTTCTGATTGTTGTTGTTGTTGCGGTTATTATTCTTGTTGGGATGATTGTTGTAGTTGCTGTTGTTGTTGTTGTTGTTGTTGTTGTTGGGCCGTTTATTGTAGTTACGATTGATGTTGCGATTGTTGAGATAATTGTTGCGATTATTGTTGTAATTGCTGTTGTTGTTGTATTGGTGATTCTTATCACCGTTTTCCTCCCACTTTCTTTTGACTTGCTTCACATTGGCCTCTTCAGCAGTCTGTTCATTAATTCTTTCTTCAATCTGGTTCACTAGTTTGTGAGCCATTCTACATGCCTGTTGTATGGAGGCGTGCTCGTGTGAACTTATATCTTCTTGGATTCTTTCCGGTAATCCTTTCACAAATGCGTCGATCTTCTCTTCCTCATCTTCGAATGCTCCCGGACACAATAGGCACAATTCTGTGAATCGTCTTTCGTACGTGGTAATATCAAATCCTTGGGTTCGTAACCCTCTAAGTTCTGTCTTGAGCTTATTGACCTCGGTTCTGGGACAGTACTTCTCGTTCATCAAGTGCTTGAATGCTGACCACGGTAGTGCGTACGCATCATCTTGTCCCACTTGCTCTAGATAGGTATTCCACCATGTTAACGCAGAACCTGTGAAGGTATGCGTAGCGTACTTCACTTTGTCCTCTTCAGTACACTTACTTATGGCAAACACCGATTCGACCTTCTCGGTCCACCGTTTCAATCCGATCGGTCCTTCGGTTCCATCAAATTCCAAAGGTTTGCAGGCAGTGAATTCTTTGTAGGTTCATCCTACACGATTTCCTGTACTGCCAGATCCAAGGTTATTGTTGGTATGTAGCGCAGCCTGTACTGCGGCTATGTTTGAAGCTAGAAAAGTACGGAATTCCTCTTCATTCATATTCACGGAGTGTCGAGTAGTCAGTGCCATTTCCTTCAAAATAGTCAAATGGAACAAGTTAATCATACAGAATATTAAGAGTAGTTAATAGTATTTCGTAGCATAATATGAACTCATTTATAAAAGCTTTTTCTTCATATTAGCGATTTATAAGTTTAAATTCGGGTAGTACCTACCCGTTAAGTTCATACTTAGTAGCTAATATACAATTCAACTACTACAATTCTATATGAAAAACTGATTGTAATAATATTTCGCGTTCAAACTTTTATACAATATTTTACAAACTTACAATACCGCTTATTTTACATAAAGCATGAAATATAGCACACAATAACTTTGATACAAGATAGTTGTGAAGATAATTCTAGCTAGTACACAAGTCGTTCAGCAAAGGCAATAAAGACACGTAATTCATGCGTCCAGAAACAAGTCATGCATTCTGGTTTTACTAGGACTACTTCCCATCCTTGGTCTTGTGGAACATAACCGTTATGGCCGTTGATAAGACAGCGTGTTGTAACATCGTCAAAGGGACGAGGGTTACGTAATGACCAACAGTCTCGTAATAACCTAAAAACCTCATTTCTTACCCCAATTACCGACTCCGTCACTTGTGGGAACGTTTTGTTTAATAGTTGTAGCCCGATGTTCTTGTTATCACTTTGGTGAGAAGCGAACATTGCTAACCCGTAAGCATAACATGCTTCTTTATGTTGCATGTTAGCCGCTTTTTCTAAATCACGAAGTCCTATATTCGGATATACTGAGTCAAAATAATTTCTTAACCCGTTGCGTAAAATAGCATTTGGGTTCCCCGCAATATATGCGTCAAAGTAAACACATCGTAACTTATGGATTTCCCAATGTGATATCCCCCATCTTTCGAACGAAAGCCTTTTATAAACCAAGGCATTCTTGGAACGTTCTTCGAATGTCTTACAAACTGATCTCGCCTTAAATAGTTGTGCCGAGGAATTCTGACCGACTCTAGACAAGATTTCATCAATCATGTCTCCGGGTAGGTCTCTTAAAATATTGGGTTGTCTATCCATTTTGTGTTTTTATACTGTAAAATAGACAAGAGTTAGATTCATAAAAAAAATAATTATTAATACAAGCAATTTTTACATATATCATAAAGCATAAGCACACTATATTACATATATTACACCACACGAATACAACTATCTTATTCCGAATTGCTCGTTTCTTCTTGTTCGGTTTTGGTTCGTTTTGCCAAGTTTCTAGGGATATATGATGTTCCCCTAATACGAGCCGTCGTTGTCCACATTGGTTTAGAAAAACCTGGTGGTTTAGAGGTTCCCGGGTCATTGTTACAACTTAAGGACTTCGGGGGTTGACGATACATATAAAGTTCATCGGGGTTGGAATTAGATTTCTCTATTTTTATGCCCTTTCCCTTATTATTTTCTTTTGTCTTTTTAAATTCAGTTGGGGTAATTTCTATAACATCATCGGAATTCTCGTCGGAATCCGATTCATCGGAGAATTGGTAATCCTCCCAATATTTTGCTTCCTTGGCGGAAACACCATTGACCATAATTAACCTTGGCCGGTTGGTTGAGGGTTCTCTTTTACTTAACCGTTTTATTATTTCCCCCACCGGTTCTATTTCTTCTTCCGGTTCCGATTCTTCTTCCGGTTCCGATTCTTCTTCCGGTTCCGACTCTTCTTCCGGTTCCTCTTCGGGAACTTGTGAATCAGTCCACGAATCATTCCAATTTACATTTGACTCTTCATTATTATTAGGTGAGTCAATGGGACTTGTTCTAGAGGTAGACATCTATCACATAATATCAAACACATTAAGAGATTAATATATCACATAATATTCATATGTTAAAAATATATAGTTTCCAACAAAAATGTTAAGCAATCATTTTTAAAGAAAACACGGTCGAAGTCCAGACTCACTAATGCATCCTAACAAACTCGATAAGACACACTATAGCAAATTTTCTGGTTCTCTAAGACCAACGCTCGGATACCAACTGAAATGTCCCGTTCTTATTGATTAAAAACGTTCCATATTAATTGATTTCGTTGCGAGGTTTTGACCTCTATATGAGACGTTTTTCAAAGACTGCATTCATTTTTAAAACAAACCATAACCTTTATTTCATAAATAAAGGTTTAAAAAGCTTTATGTAGATTATCAAATAATGATAATCTAAAATATCCTGTTTACACACGACCATTACATAATGGTTTACAATACAAATATGTTACATCGAAATCAGTTTCTTGAATGCAGTTTTTACACAATATCATACAAACATGGACTCCAAATCTTGTCCTTATTTTAGTATGCAACAGCGAAAGCTCTTAGTATTCACCTGAGAATAAACATGCTTTAAACGTCAACAAAAATGTTGGTGAGTTATAGGTTTCACCTATATATATCAAATCGTAACAATAGACCACAAGATTTCATATTTCAATACACATCCCATACATAGAGATAAAAATCATTCATATGGTGAACACCTGGTAACCGACATTAACAAGATGCATATATATAAGAATATCCCCATCATTCCGGGACACCCTTCGGATATGATATAAATTTCGAAGTACTAAAGCATCCGGTACTTTGGATGGGGTTTGTTAGGCCCAATAGATCTATCTTTAGGATTCGCGTCAATTAGGGTGTCTGTTCCCTAATTCTTAGATTACCAGACTTAATAAAAAGGGGCATATTCGATTTCGATAATTCAACCATAGAATGTAGTTTCACGTACTTGTGTCTATTTTGTAAATCATTTATAAAACCTACATGTATTCTCATCCCAAAAATATTAGATTTTAAAAGTGGGACTATAACTCACTTTCACAGATTTTTACTTCATTGGGAAGTAAGACTTGGCCACTGGTTGATTCACGAACCTATAACAATATATACATATATATCAAAGTATGTTTAAAATATATTTACAACACTTTTAATATATTTTGATGTTTTAAGTTTATTAAGTCAGCTGTCCTCGTTAGTAACCTACAACTAGTTGTCCACAGTTAGATGTACAGAAATAAATCGATAAATATTATCTTGAATCAATCCACGACCCAGTGTATACGTATCTCAGTATTGATCACAACTCAAACTATATATATTTTGGAATCAACCTCAACCCTGTATAGCTAACTCCAACATTCACATATAGAGTGTCTATGGTTGTTCTGAAATATATATAGATGTGTCGACATGATAGGTCGAAACATTGTATACGTGTCTATGGTATCTCAAGATTACATAATATACAATACAAGTTGATTAAGTTATGGTTGGAATAGATTTGTTACCAATTTTCACGTAGCTAAAATGAGAAAAATATCCAATCTTGTTTTACCCATAACTTCTTCATTTTAAATCCGTTTTGAGTGAATCAAATTGCTATGGTTTCATATTGAACTCTATTTTATGAATCTAAACAGAAAAGTATAGGTTTGTAGTCGGAAAAATAAGTTACAAGTCGTTTTTGTAAAGGTAGTCATTTCAGTCGAAAGAACGACGTCTAGATGACCATTTTAGAAAACATACTTCCACTTTGAGTTTAACCATAATTTTTGGATATAGTTTCATGTTCATAATAAAAATCATTTTCTCAGAATAACAACTTTTAAATCAAAGTTTATCATAGTTTTTAATTAACTAACCCAAAACAGCCCGCGGTGTTACTACGACGGCGTAAATCCGGTTTTACGGTGTTTTTCGTGTTTCCAGGTTTTAAATCATTAAGTTAGCATATCATATAGATATAGAACATGTGTGTAGTTAATTTAAAAGTCAAGTTAGAAGGATTAACTTTTGTTTGCGAACAAGTTTAGAATTAACTAAACTATGTTCTAGTGATTACGAGTTTAAACCTTCGAATAAGATAGTTTTATATATATATGAATCGAATGATGTTATAAACATCATTACTACCTCAAGTTTAGTAGGTAAACCTACTGGAAGTGACAAGAAATGATCTAGCTTCAAAGGATCTTGGATGGCTTGAAAGTTCTTGAAGTAGGATCATGACACAAAAACAAGTTCAAGTAAGATTTTTACTCGAATTAAGATAGTTTATAGTTATAGAAATTGAATCATAGTTTGAATATGAATATTACCTTGAATAAGAAAGATAACCTACTGTATATAACAAAGGTTTCTTGATCTTAGATGATTACTTGGAATGGATTAGAAAGCTTGGAAGTAAATTAGTAAACTTGAAGGGATTTTTGAAGTGTTCTTGAAGTGTTCTTCTTATGATGATTATAGCTTGATTCTTGAAGTGATTTTTGATGAAGATGATGATTAACTACTGGAAAAATACGTTCATAATAGTGTGTGTGTGTTGAGAGAGAATTAGAAAGAGAATTGGAAGTAAAATGGAGTGAATGATGAGTGGTAATTGGTGAGTGGTGAGTGGGGTTAAAAGGAGTTCTAGTTAGTTGACTAGCTCATGGTAGAAGTTAAAATTGATTAGTCATACATGACATAATCAAGAGTGGAATCCCATGCTAGTTTCTATTGATATATACTCATAGTAAGTACGTTTTGAAGCTGTGTATAATACGGGTAAGAATACGACTAGAATTCTTGATGAAAGAAAAGAATGGAAAAGTAACTGTAACCATTTTCGTTAAGTATAAGTGTTTTGATATATGTCTTGAAGTCTTCCAAAAGTATTTTAATACATCTAAATACACTACAGGTATATACATTTTAACTGAGTCGTTAAGTCATCGTTAGTCGTTACATGTAAGTGTTGTTTTGAAACCTTTAAGTTAACGATCTCAATTAATGTTGTTAACCCATTGTTTATTATATCTAATGAGATGTTAAATTATTATATTATCATGATATTATGATATATTAATATATCTTAATATGATATATATACATTTAAATGTCGTTACAATGATAATCGTTACATATATGTCAAAATCCTTAAGTTAGTAGTCTTGTTTATATGTATATAACTCATTGTTAATATACTTATGGAGATACTTACTTATCATAATCTCATGTTAACCATATGTATATCCATATATATATATATCGTCATGTCATTTTTACAAGTTTTAACGTTCGTGAATCGCCGGTCAACTTGGGTGGTCAATTGTCTATATGAAACATATTTCAATTAATCAAGTCTTAACAAGTTTGATTGCTTAACATGTTGGAAACATTTAATCATGTAAATATCAATCTCAATTAATATATATAAACATGGAAAAGTTCGGGTCACTACAAGCTTGACTGTCCAACTCAGCTCAACAGAAACTGAGTTTGAAGATCTTAAAAATTCAATTCATCCGATTAAAGTCGAAAGGACAGATTATCGTCTAAAATCAGAACGACTTGTAGAAAAAGTTCAATTTTTAGAAAAAGATCTTTCTGATTTGAAAACCCAACATGAACCCACACTTTCAAAGCTAAACAAGAAAATTATTCAATTGGAAAACACCATAATTGAAAAGAACACTGAAATTTCTTCACTGTCAAAAGAGTCTTTTCGAATGAAAGCACAATTTGCTCGATATGAGGAAAAACTCTATCGCACAGAGCAATCCAAAGCTATCATTGATATGAAACTTTCAAAACAAACAATTTTCATGAATAGACCAAAAATGATTCATGGTGAAAAGTGGGGGTTGGGTTATGAAGATCCTAAGATTTTAGATGATGCTTCCAAAAAGATTCCAAGATTATATCATTCTGATTACTTTCAAGCTGGTTTACCATCTTATTTTATACATGCTTCTGATGCTGATTTTGATGATATTATTGTTAATCATAAATCTAAAAAATACCATCAAATTAGCTTAATGTATGAGAAAATTAATGCTAAAATGGGTAAATCAAATCCTGATTTCTTGAAACTGAAAAGAACGTGCAATGTGTTAATTATGTACCTACACGTAGATTGGTTTACATTCCTACACTCATGCTAGAGAAATACATTTTAATGCTTGAGAATGAAGTGTTTAACAACCCTAGTTCTAGCATTGTTAATATAGATGAAGTGTTTGATGAACCAACTTTTGATGTGAAACCAATCCTACCGGCTTTACCTGCATGTTCTGATAATGTTTTTCGTGAAGACCTAGCACATGAACTAACTGTCTTCTTTGAGACAGAATCCCTAGGTCAAACTGATTTAGATGTAAAGGTAGAACCTCGAGATGAATCGACTGTTGAAAATTTGATAGACTTTAATGCAACAATTGATCCTTTGAATGAATTTTATGATAATATACCTATTGTACGAAACTTGAAACGTATAATAGATATAGTTGAACAGGAAAATGTTGATTTGCAATTTAAGAGTCAATCATTAGAACAAATGCTTGCTTTATGTGATAAATTGCCTCCACTTCCTAAGAAAGAATGTACTTATGATTTTAAGGAAGGTGAAGTGATAGTTTCTGCTGAGGAATTATGTCTTGAGATTAAGAGCTTAAAACAAAAGATAATTCAAATGAAACAGGCTAACACACTTAAACAATCATCATCTGTTGAAACCAATGTGTCTGAATGTGTTGGTGGGATTACTAAGACGGGGAAGGGGACAACAACATCTAAGGATGCAAAACCCATTACTGTTCTTAAAAACCCATTACGTTCTCAATTTGGTAGACGTGTTTCAAAAGTTGCACCTTCAACGCAATTTTTTATCAAGAAAGTTCATTCTCAAAATGGTTCTGTGTTAACTGAAAAGATTCCTATGATTCCAATGTCAAATAAATCAAAGGAGAGTCTTTTAACAAAATCAGTCAAGTCTACACAAACAAGAGTCCTAAACCCGATTTGAGTGAGTATGATGCAAAGGAACGTAAAATCAAATTAGAAATTTTGCAAAATCAATCATCTCATGTGTGAACTGAAAAGTTTAGACGTCTAACTAACAAAGGTGTTTTTCGTGTCACAGATCATAATCCAAATTTGATTCATAAGTCTGTATGGGTTCCTAAGTTAACGACTAAGAAATTAGCAACCAAACCAATGCAATCTGCTAGTCGACCTAGGAAATCATCTCATGTTTTTAGATTTTTTTCTGTGAATAAAACATCTACATGGAATAAGTTGTGTGTTAAGACTTTTGATAATGATGTAAAACTTGATATTACGTATGATGCTTCATGTAATGCGGAATTGAATGATGCTTTATTGTCTAAATTGCATGTTGCTTTACGTGATTTTCTCATTGTTGTTCCAAAGTTTATTGTTGGTACTAACAGTAGAGGACCCAAGAAACTTTGGTTACCTAAACTCTAGGAAATTAACGTTTACAGGGTTTCGACGTCTGTGTTTAGTATATCGATTTCGGTTGTTCTCAACACATGACGGGCAATAAATCCTTGCTTGTCAATTTCGTTGACAAATTCCTAGGAACGATTACTTTTGGAAATGATGAGATTGCAGCAATAACGGGTTATGGAGATTTTGTGAAGAATGGCATAATGATCAAACGGGTCTCATATGTTGAGGGTTTGGGGTACAATTTATTTAGTGTCAGTCAGTTTTGTGATGGAGATCTCAAAGTTCTGTTTGAACGTCGTCAATGCTCAGTGCAATCCACCGATGGAAACGATCTTCTTGTTGGTAAACGATGTGCTTCACTTTATACTATTGACCTCAATGATGCACCATCACATGAAACCATGTGTTTGGCTACTCGGTCAACGAAGGAGAATTCATGTAACGCCCCTAACTTACAAAGCTTTAATAAATCGTATAAAAATAACTTAAAAGACAAAAGGGCGTTAATCTTATTCAAAGTCAAACCAAAGTCAAAGCTAACGGACATTAAACCAAAATTACTAAAGCTTTACAAATTTTCTAAGGCAAAGGTGCTAAGTCCACTTCAACTCTACACTCTTCCCTCGATCCCAAAGCCACTGATCACCTGTCGTATAAGAAAGAAAAAAAATGGAATACGACTGAGCCAATGCCCAGTGAACGGATATAACAAACGCAGAGTATAGTATGACATGCAAAGACGTTTTACAAAAAGAACTTATTTTCAATAAACGTATTTCAAAGCAAACTTATTTTGAAAGAAAATTTCGAATTAGTAAAGTTCTACAATACAAAATCTGTCAAACTTATATTAACACAAGCTTATTTTAAAAATAGACTTATTTCAACACACCTTCTTTTCAAAACGAACTCATTTTCTAAGCAAAGTACAAATAGGTATAATTCTATAATACCAAAGATGACAATATATCAAAATATAGTACCAATACACAAATTTCATAAAATAATGCACTAAGAGTCAAAACAAATAACTTACAAAGTATCAAAATGAAATCATAGGGTAATTACTCCACTAATCATTCATATCGGTGACGTTTCGTATGACACTACGATAAACGTTCACCGTCAAAACAAAATCCTAGGATAGATCCATACACCTCCTATCAAAATACAAATAACAAAGAGCTCGTACCACCACCGGGTAATCAAAAGGAGACACTGTAGAAATAAACAAATACACCTCTACGGTCGATGCCACATTATCGATGTCACAATAATGCGCTCATGGGACCTCCATGAATAGGTTACTCTTAGGCACATTTTAAGAAATCGTTTTAATTAACTTATGTTTACAAAATACTGAATACTTTTAAAGTAAATATAAATAATGACCTCTAAAATATGTCTAATAAGAGCTAATATAGTGAACCAAAATATTTTACGTTTAATGAAATACTTAAAATGTTTGATAACATGATATGTCATTTTCTTTTAAAATCTCGTGTCAACCCAAGCGTTCGGTTTAACTTTTGCTAATAGTCATTTACATACTTTTAGAGCCCTTATTGAGCAACACAACTTATACATAACTTAACGGGACATGTAAAGCCACATAGAATGAGGGACACTCGATACGAATCACCGTACCACTTGCCACACTCACACACGTTCTTTACCGGGCTGTTACGGGACATCTTCGGGGCTGTTTTAGTGACCTTTTCGGGCTGTTTTCAGAGCTGAATTGCAGCTGTTATGGACTGATTTCGGGACAGAATCGCAACTGTTTAGGGGCTGATTTCGGGCTGTTTTCGGGTCTAAATTCGATGGGTTTTCGAGACACGGTTTTGACACAATTTACAAATACCAAAGAATTATGATTCCTCAATTAACAAACATAATTAGCAACCTCGTTAGTCGATCAAAATTGAGGAAAATCATAAGACAATATATAGACTAACAACTATACCGAATTTTGAAATAAGGAAAATATAATACACACACTTCAAAGACTACTAAACAAAATAATTTTTCAAATAAACATGTCATACTATTAAGATTTATACACGATTCAAACAAAGTTTTGAGAGGAAAGAATTTGCCGAAACGATCCTAGAACCACCTAGAATATCCGTACCTTATCTCGAATAACGAAAGTTGCAAAGATGAATAAGACACCACCAAAAGAACGCGATCACCTAAACGAATCTAACACATACAAAAATATGATCACAAAACACATTCAAGAAGGGAGTGTGTAATAACTTTTATTTTGTAGTATTATCATATGATTCTTATATATTTATTCTTATTATTACAAAATTATTAGTTTGATTAAAACTCTATTTTCTTGTATATTTAACCACACAAAAAGTGTGATTGTTAACAAAGTTTTAACATGATTTATAGGTGGTTATAAATCAGAATTTTAGAACTAGTATAATGATAATATAATCTTAATAATGTAAAACAAAAGATAGATTAATTACCTTAACACATGGAATACTAAAACAAGCTTGAATTCTCACCAAAATGGATTAAACACTTGGAAATTGAAAAGTAAAAGTGTGCAGATTTTTTAGGCTAGAAAATGATTGGAGAATGAGAGAAAACTTGAGAATTTCATTTGCAAAAGTATGGTGGAAGGTCTCATATTAAAAAGATCATTAGTATTAAGATAAATGGCGATTAATACTAGTTACTAGTAAGTTATAAGAATATGAAATCCAAAGGTCTTTCAATGAATCTAGACATGTAAAAGATACAAAGTTAAACCATACATTGTATCTAGATGTTTAGACTTATAAATTTAGTGGCTTAAGCATAGTTAAACATGTGACAACATAATTAATATTATACTTATGTTAACTTTATTGGTAAACAAACTTAGGATAAAATCAATCATATTAAACTTAGGAAATAAATGATATTCTTTACATATAAATGAATACTATCCAAAACATATGTTATAAAAATTATCAAAGTTATGTTGTTAAATTTTATGGGGTATTACAACTCTGCCCACTTAAAAAAAAATTTCGTCCTCGAAATTGAAAGAAGTTGCACAACCGAAACCTACTGAATAACAAACAAATGAGGGTTTGTGCATAGTTATAGTTTATAATGAATAATAATATAGGGTCTTAACGTAAGTTATATTATTTTATATATTATTATTCTTTTTTTTAAAAAAACTTACATGGCATTAACTATTAAGGGTCCAATATTCATAGGTTTATATGAAATGTCACATTCTTCAAACGTAGGTAACTTATATATAACTGATATTCATAATTACTTTTAATACTCTTTCTATTAACACTTCTGAAGTAAATAAACAAATTACAATATCAAAAGCATTTAAGTGTTAAATAGTAATCAAAGTAGAGTAAACATAACATATAATATTTCTTATTAGTATTTCTTGGTTTAATGAATAATAATATAGGGTCTTAACGTAAGTTATATTATTTTATATATTATTACTCTCTTTTTTTTAAAACTTACATGGCATTAACTATTAACGGTCCAATATTCATAGGTTTATATGAAATGTCACATTCTTCAAACGTAGGTAACTTATATATAACTTATATTCATAATTACTTTTAATACTCTTTCTATTAACACTTCTGAAGTAAATAAACAAATTACAATATCAAAAGCATTTAAGTGTTAAATAGTAATCAAAGTAGAGTAAACATAACATATAATATTTCTTATTAGTATTTCTTGGTTTCGATAAGTTCATACATTACAACTTAATCACCATCATGCTGCAGACATGATCATGATTAATTTGTACGCGTATATTCTTATCGTTATCACTTCATACAACAATTCAATTTTTTTTTTCACTTACATAGCTAGCTTTATCATCTAGCAAAGTTAGTATTACTATTAAATTAATTCTGAGGTAAGTTTAAACTATATATATTAATTTCATTTCTATAAAAAAAATTTTCTCCAAACAAATTAACATCTATAATATTATTACGAGGTAAAGACAACAAAAATTTAAGTTCATAAATCTAAAACATACGATCAAGACATATGCATGTAGTATCAAATTAATCATAACTATATTAAATTTTAAAATTAACTACTTGCTAATCGTTATTATTATTTTTTTTGTGCTTATTTTTTTTTAATTCAGTGACACTTTTACTATCCAAATAAATGAGATAAAACATAATATATATATATATATATATATATATATATATATATATATATATATATATATATATATATATATATATATATATATATATATATATATATATATATATATATATATATCTAATCATTTTAACATATTACACATATAATATAATATTAACAATAATGAGAAAGTTAATAGCATGCTTATCGTTTTCATGTGTATCCTCTTACAAATATTAATTGATATGTGTTGTGAACATATAAATGCATACGTTTAAATAGACTAATATATGTGTGCATGTTATCATTTATATAATAATAAATGTGACTAAATTATTAGTTTGTTATAAGATCATTCTTATACTTACAATAATAATAAATATGAGATTTATTAACAAGTTTGTGTTAAGAGACATGATACTAACTCTATAAAATCACAAATACATATGATATTCACTTATCAAATATATATATACTTTTCTATATCAAAATGATATTAGTTTTTAAAATTTTATTACACATATATCCTTTGAATATCTATATTTTTCAAAGCAACACAAAAAGTATAAAGTCGGATCATATAGACAAACTTAGTTTCATGTAAAATTCCTAAACAAACATAATTATTTTCATGTTATTATTTTCTTTATATATATGTACATGTAATTTGTTAGAGGTAATTTTATGTATGTGAATTCAACTATAAAGTGTTAATTGAGTCCAAACATACATTTTCTTGTAACAAATCTAACAAAGATAGCACTTATACATTAACTTAGTAATATGATCCTTACAATATTTATATATGTTTATGTTTATGAAGGGAGCTCGTGAAATAGTTAAATACTTAGAAGACTAACTAGACACATAATGAACCACATATCACAGATTCTAGAACGAAAATGTTAAGTGTGTGCGATTTAGAAACATATAAAATGGAGGATAAAAGATGAGGATTTAGCGGATAGGATTAGTATGAGGAATAATAAGAGAATATCCAAAGCGGATATCGAAGATCAACGCAGAAAGAAAATCCTAACCCAAAGTCTACCCAAATCTCACAGGCCTACCTTAAAAACTACAGTTTCGAACCTAAAGCTCTGATACCATTTTGTAACGCCCCTAACTTACAAAGCTTTAATAAATCGTATAAAAATAACTTAAAAGACAAAAGGGCGTTAATCTTATTCAAAGTCAAACCAAAGTCAAAGCTAACGGACATTAAACCAAAATTACTAAAGCTTTACAAATTTTCTAAGGCAAAGGTGCTAAGTCCACTTCAACTCTACACTCTTCCCTCGATCCCAAAGCCACTGATCACCTGTCGTATAAGAAAGAAAAAAAATGGAATACGACTGAGCCAAAGCCCAGTGAACGGATATAACAAATGCAGAGTATAGTATGACATGCAAAGACGTTTTACAAAAAGAACTTATTTTCAATAAACGTATTTCAAAGCAAACTTATTTTGAAAGAAAATTTCGAATTAGTAAAGTTCTACAATACAAAATCTGTCAAACTTATATTAACACAAGCTTATTTTAAAAATAGACTTATTTCAACACACCTTCTTTTCAAAACGAACTCATTTTCTAAGCAAAGTACAAATAGGTATAATTCTATAATACCAAAGATGACAATATATCAAAATATAGTACCAATACACAAATTTCATAAAATAATGCACTAAGAGTCAAAACAAATAACTTACAAAGTATCAAAATGAAATCATAGGGTAATTACTCCACTAATCATTCATATCGGTGACGTTTCGTATGACACTACGATAAACGTTCGCCGTCAAAACAAAATCCTAGGATCGATCCATACGCCTCCTATCAAAATACAAATAACAAAGAGCTCATACCACCACCGGGTAATCAAAAGGAGACGCCGTAGAAATAAACAAATACACCGCTACGGTCGATGCCACATTATAGGTGTCATAATAATGTGCTCATGGGACCTCCATGAATAGGTTACTCTTAGGCACATTTTAAGAAATCGTTTTAATTACCTTATGTTTACAAAATACTGAATACTTTTAAAGTAAATATAATTAATGACCTCTAAAATATGTCTAATAAGAGCTAATATAGTGAACCAAAATATTTTACGTTTGATGAAATACTTAAAATGTTTGATAACATGATATGTCATTTTCTTTTAAAATCTCATGTCAACCCAAGTGTTCGGTTTAACTTTTGCTAATAGTCATTTACATACTTTTAGAGCCCTTATTGAGCAACACAACTTATACATAACTTAACGGGACATGTAAAGCCACATAGAATGAGGGACACTCGATACGAATCACCGTACCACTTGCCACACTCACACACGTTCTTTACCGGGCTGTTACGGGACATCTTCGGGGATGTTTTAGGGACCTTTTTGGGCTGTTTTCGGAGCTGAATTGCAGCTGTTACGGACTAATTTTGGGACTGAATCGCAACTGTTTAGGGGCTGATTTCGGGCTATTTTCGGGTCTAAATTCGATGGGATTTCGAGACACGGTTTTGACACAATTTACAAATACCAAAGAATTATGATTCCTCAATTAACAAACATAATTAGCAACCTCGTTAGTACATCAAAATTGAGGAAAATCATAAGACAATATATAGACTAACAACTATAACGAATTTTGAAATAAGGAAAATATAATACACATACTTCAAAGACTACTAAACAAAATAATTTTTCAAATAAACATGTCATACTATTAAGATTTATACACGATTCAAACAAAGTTTTGAGAGGAAAGAATTTACCGAAACGATCCTAGAACCACCTAGAATATCCGTACCTTATCTCGAATAACGAAAGTTGCAAAGATGAATAAGACACCACCAAAAGAACGCGATCACCTAAACGAATCTAACACATACAAAAATATGATCACAAAACACATTCAAGAAGGGAGTGTGTAATAACTTTTATTTTGTAGTATTATCATATGATTCTTATATATTTATTCTTATTATTACAAAATTATTAGTTTGATTAAAACTCTATTTTCTTGTATATTTAACCACACAAAAAGTGTGATTGTTAACAAAGTTTTAACATGATTTATAGGTGGTTATAAATTAGAATTTTAGAACTAGTATAATGATAATATAATCTTAATAATGTAAAACAAAAGATAGATTAATTACCTTAACACATGGAATACTAAAACAAGCTTGAATTCTCACCAAAATGGATTAAACACTTAGAAATTGAAAAGTAAAAGTGTGCAGAATTTTTAGGCTAGAAAATGATTGGAGAATGAGAGAAAACTTGAGAATTTCATTTGCAAAAGTATGGTGGAAGGTCTCATATTAAAAAGATCATTAGTATTAAAATAAATGGCGATTAATACTAGTTACTAGTAAGTTATAAGAATATGAAATCCAAAGGTCTTTCAATGAATCTAGACATGTAAAAGATACAAAGTTAAACCATATATTGTATCTAGATATTTAGACTTATAAATTTAGTGGCTTAAGCATAGTTAAACATGTGACAACATAATTAATATTATACTTATGTTAACTTTATTGGTAAACAAACTTAGGATAAAATCAATCATATTAAACTTAGGAAATAAATGATATTCTTTACATATAAATGAATACTATCCAAAACATATGTTATAAAAATTATCAAAGTTATGTTGTTAAATTTTACGGGGTATTACAATTCATGGTTATGGCATCACCGGTTGTCACACCTAAATTTCAAGGGTATTAATCGACTAGTCTCTAAAGACTTAGTTGATGGTATTCCAAGCTTTCAATATGATAAGCATCATGTGTGTCCATCATGTGCGATGGGTAAGCTAAAACGGACTTCTCATCCGCTTAAGCAACACCCCAGTACTTCATCGTCCTTGGAATTATTTAATATGGATTTATGTGGACCTATGTGGGTTTCTAGCCTCGGTGGCCGGAAATATGTGCTTGTCATTGTTGATGACTATACCCGATTTACATGGATTTTCCTTCTATGGACTAAGTCAGAAACCCCCGCCATTATCATAGAGTTCATTAAAAAGACTCAATGCTCTTTTAACAAACATGTTAAGAGTATTCGAACTGATAATGGGACGGAATTTAAAAATGACCTGCTTGATAGTTATTTGAATAAAACCAAAGCATTGAACATCAGTTCTCTGCTGCATGAACCCCTCAACAGAATGGAGTAGTCGAACGACGTAATCATACGTTGTGTGAGTCAGATCGAACGATGCTTGCTTACTCCAAACTACCTCCAAAAATGTGGGGGGAGGCTATTTCCACTGCATATTATACCCAAAATTGCTGCATCATTCATAAACATTTTGATAAAACTCCTTATGAGTTACTATATGGTAGACGCCCGAATGTCAAATATTTCCGTGTCTTTGGTTGTATATACTATGTGCTTAACGATTTTGACAGTCTCAGAAAGTTTGATCCTCATGGCGATCAAGCCATTTTTCTCGGTTATTCTTCGAACAAAGTTGCCTATCGTGTCTATCACAAACAGACGAAGATGATCAAGGAAAGTATTAATGTAAGGTTCGATGAGTTATCGAGAATGGCTTTTGAACAACTCAGTTCAAAACCCGATCCTAACCTGGCTACTACTTCTTCCGCGCAAAATTTAATTTTATTGAAGAAGGGTGTTCCTACGGTAACAACAAAGGAACTGGATATCTTGTTTGATAGTCTCTATGCTCCTCAACGGAATTCAAATGTTCAAGCCGTACCGACTACACCATCACAGTCAACTACTGTGGAGACTCAATCAAGTCTTTTTGATGAAGATACAACACCAACTGATTCACCTGTTGCTTCTTCATCCTCCCTCCTACCTCCTATTACTGATAATCTTGAACCAATTCAAGATTCATCCGTTGATACAACTCCGGTTGTTTCTCCAGACACTCATATGAATCCATTAGAAGGTGTTACCTCAGATCAAGTGGATCAAGGCTCAATGTCAACAACGGTTGATGTTTCCATGGATACCACTGATGTACAACCTCTTCCACATAACAACCGATGGACTAAAAGTCATCCGATTGATCTTATTATTGGTGATGCATCTGCTCCAATCTCAACTCAAAGGGCTACTCGAAATATGTGTCTTTACACTGCCTTTCTTAGCAAGAATGAACCAACAACGGTTGCTCAAGCTTTACTAGATCCGAACTGGGTGGTGACAATGCAAGAAGAGATCAATCAATTTGAACGGTTAAAAGTATGGCGATTAGTTCCAAGACCAACGGGTCAACGACCGATAGGGGTTAAGTGAATATTTAAGAACAAGAAGGATTCTGATGGAATTGTGGTTCAAAATAAGGCACGTCTTATGGCCAAGGGATATCAACAACAAGAGGGTATTGATTATGACGAAACGTTTGCTCCGGTTGCTAGGATTGAGGCTATTCGTCTTTTCCTTGCATTTGCTTCTTATATGAAGTTCACGATATTTCAAATGGATGTCAAAACTGCTTTTCTGAATGGTCATCTTCAAGAGGAATTTTATGAAAGGACCCGTTCATATCGATTATAAACGATTCACAATAGTTGATTACATTGCGAGGTACTTGACCTCTATATGAAACATTTTACAAACATTGCATTCGTTTTTAAAAGATAAACTTTCATTTCATCGAAAGTTGACAGGCATGCATACCAGTTCATAATATATCTAAACTATAAATGACTTAATAATAATCCTAATGAACTCAACGACTCGAATGCAACGTCTTTTGAAATATGTCATGAATGACTCCAAGTAATATCCTTAAAATGAGCTAATGCACAGCGGAAGATTTCTTTCATACCTGAGAATAAACATGCTTTAAAGTGTCAACCAAAAGGTTGGTGAGTTCATTAGTTTATCATAAACAATTATTTCCATTATTTTAATAGACCACAAGATTTCATTTTTCCATAAATATACATCTCATATCAGGCATTTCGTAAACTGCATAGAGATAAAATTCATTCTTATGGTGAACACCTGGTAACTGACATTAACAAGATGCATATAAAATATCCCCATCATTTCGGGACACCCATCGGACATGATAAACTCAAAGTACTAAAGCATTCCAAATTCCAGAATGGGGGTTGTTAGTTCCCGTAGATCTACCTTTAGGATTCACGTCAATTAGGGGTGCACTAATTCTCAAAATTAGTGATGTTCCCTAATTCTTAGGCTACCAAGCTAAAAGGGGCATATTCGGTTTAATAATCCAGCCATAGAATGTAGTTTCGATTACTTGTGTCTATTTCGTAAAACATTTATAAAAGCATCGCATGTATTCTCAGTACCAAAAATATATATTGGAAAAGCATTTAAAAAGGGAGCAAATGAAACTCACGATACTGTATTTTGTAGTAAAAATACATATGACGACACTGAACAATGCAGGGTTGGCCTCGGATTCACGAACCTATATCATTTATATATTTATTAACACATATAATCGTAATCAAACAAATTGATATATTATATCTTAAGTTATATATTTAAAATAATTAATTTGTGTATATATTTAAAACGATTAATATTTATATAGTTATATTAATATCAATGAAAAATATATACCTAATTTGTTATATATGAATATTTATATAAAAATGTTAATATGAATAATACATACTTATATGTAACATTACTGAAAGTATATTTTTTTATATACAAAATATTTATTTGGTAACATAATATTAAAAAGTTGTATTTGCTTATATTGATAATATTAATAATAATAATAATAATAATACTGATAATAATAATAATTATAGATATAATAATGATAAAAATAATAATAATAATACTAATTCTATTCTAATAATAATAATAGGAATGATGATAATAATAATTATGTTAGTAATAATAAAAATAATTATGATAATAATAATAATAATAAAAATAATAATAACAAGAATACTACCTTAAGAGAATTAATAAGCTTCCAAAAAGAATAACTGACACTGCCCGGGTTCGAACCCATAACCTCTCACTTAACAACCATACCACCAACCATTTTTCTGTCTACTACATTCTCGAAATAATATGCCATTTTAATCTTATAACATGTATGAGCCGATTTGCTTTCCTTCTTAAACTTAAAACCAATTCATCATCTTTACTCGCATCATCACTAATTAATCTATTCGATTACCATCAACAATATAATTTATCATAATCAATCCTCATTAGACCTTCTCGATCACTATCATCATTTATCCATAATTCAGGCCCAATTAATATCTAAAAAAAAAACTCTGCCCAACCGATTAAAGCAAACCCAACAACAAAAATAAGATCTCGGCCCAACAACTAGAATAAGATCTCGGCCCAACAAGTATTTATTATTCGGTCCAATATCTAAGGAGGACATCCCAGTTCATTTTAAAATATTATGAAACAGTTAAAGCAATTTGGTTCCCTTTTTATTAAATATTCAAGTGGGGTTATCAATTGGTGATTGTCGGCCACAAGCAAGGGATGATAATCTAATGATGGAGGCTATTTGTTCGAGCAGGAAACACAACAAAAAAAAAAATGCCGCAACCATTTTCAAACATAAATTAAACAGGAGATGTAGCAAAAAGTTAGTTGGCGGCTTAGGGAGTGTTTGAATGGGTTCGTTGTGGTAGTGATCGTTGGAACAAAACAAATAAATGAGCAGTAATTTAGCGGTTTAAAATGGCTTTCAAATGGTTGCTGCGATGGTCATGAGGGTTGTTTAAAAATAAGGATAAGAAATGGGTTTGTGGTGGGACAAGAAAAGAAGGAAACAGAAAAGAAAAAAAAATCGCCGGTCATGGTGGCATGGGTTGTCGATGACTTTTGGTTACAAGGTAGTGAAGTGGGTTTCAATGAAACAAAGGTTTTAGAGAGAGTGAGATGGTGTCATGGTGATGGTGTGGTGGTGTTTGAATGGTGACAACGATGATGATGGTCTAGTATTGATGGTGTTCCATGGTGTTAACCGGTGGTTGTTTGTTCCAGGATGGCGACGGTGTTTTCGAATGATGGTGTTTGTGGTGGTTGATGTTGGAGATGGAAGATGGTGGCCGGAGTACAAGTGGTGGGTCTTCGATAGAAAAACGAAAACAGTAGCCATGTAACAAACTAAGGTTGTAACGGCGGTGGAGTTTGAGTTCGAAGATGAAGAATGAAGAGGAACTTGAATTATGAATATATTAACCGAAAACATAAATGGAAGAAATGTGTAGGAGAAAAGCTGGTGATTGGTGTTCATGATTTTTCCCTGTATCGATCTCTTGTATGTAACATATATAGAAGATATAGTTAATAATAGATTACCAATACTAATTTATAATAATTAATAATAATATAATAATACTTATATAATTCTAATTGTAAGTGAAAGGAACAGATGATAACAGAAAGTAAAAAAGTTACAGTGCAAGATATTTATTATAATAATAAGAATCTGAATTCAATTTTAAAACAGTAATCGTAATTATAATATATATCATTCAGTTATTCAGCGATTCGATATTATTTGTCTTGGTTCACTTTAAAGAATAGTAATATATATAATAATATTAATAATAATATTAATTTATTCAAATAAAATTAAAACGTGTGAATAAGTTAGCCGTCGTCCACTATTTCATTTGAATAAATTAATATTATTGTTAATATTATTAAAACGTGTGAATAAGTTAGCCGTCGTCCACTATTTCATTCACGGACTGAAATTTCGTACCCCATTGTTAAATTAGTGACGGATAAAAGTGTTCAGAAAAATTCTATATTTTTAAATTAACTATATTTATTTATTTTGGTCATTATAGTATAAAATTCGGTCATTAATTATTAAATAAAAATTATATTAATTATTCACTCCCAATCCCAAATAAAATATAAAAAGTTTTAAAATTTAATAAATAGCTCCTAAATACATTTTTACTAAGCCTATAATTTATAAAACCCATTTTCGAATCACCATTTATTTTAAAATCACATAAGTTCCTTTTTAACTCGTTTACTATTTATCGAATGACAATTGAGCGTTACCGTCGTTTATTAAATAATTTCAAAATCACAAAATATATATTCTATATACTTTACTATATATATATATATATATATATATATATATATATATATATATATATATATATATATATATATATATATATATATTTACTCATTGAATAATAATTATTATATATTATTATTATTTTTCAACATTGATTATAACAATTACAATATATAATATTTCTTTTCATAATATACATATATATTATATATATATATATATATATATATATATATATATATATATATATATATATATATATATATATATATATATATATATATATATATATATATATATATATATATATATATATATATAATTATAGGCATATCTATATATTATATATTAAATTAATAATATTAAATATACAGATATTATTATATATATTTATTTCCAACAATTAAATCATATATATATATATACTCATTGAATAATAATTATTATATATTATTATTATTTTTCAACATTGATTATAACAATTACAATATATAATATTTCTTTTCATAATATATATATATATATATATATATATATATATATATATATATATATATATATAATTATATGCATATCTATATATTATATATTAAATTAATAATATTAAATATACTGATATTATTATATATATTTATTTCCAATAATTAAATTATATATTATTTCAAATTATATATATCTATTTACAAATTAGTTATTCGTGAATCGTTCGGGAGTAGTCAAAGGTCAAATGAAAATATGAACACAGTTCAAAATTGTTAAGACTTCAACATAACAGACTTTGCTTATCATGTCGAATCATAATAAGATTAAGTTTAAATTTGGTTGAAAATTTTCGGGTCGTCACAGTTTATGTTGATCAACCAGATGGCTTTGTCGATCCTATTTGTCCAAACCACGTCTACTACTTGGAGAAAAATTTGTATTGTCTGAAGCAAACACCGCGTGCATGGTACAAGACCTTGACAAAGTATTTGCTGGATAATGGCTTCTCTCGTAGAACGATTGATACAACGCTATTCATCCGTAATGACCACGGTCACATTCTTTTAGTTCAAATTTACGTTGATGATATTATTTTTGGTTCCACGTCCCCGGCCTTATGCAAAGAATTTGGTGACCTTATGGCCAATAAATTCGAAATGAGCATGCTTGACCAGCTTAATTTCTTCTTGGGGTTACAAGTAAAACAATTACCAAATGGGATTTTTATCAGTCAAACAAAGTATATCAATGATATGCTAAAACGTTTTAAAATGACTGCTTTAAAACCAATGACAACCCCAATGAGGACTTTACTGGATGCTGATGCTAATGGGGAACCCTTTGACATTACTGATAATGCTAAAAACGAACATATATTTCATAGCATTATTCCTCAAGAAAGACAAGCTTTTAGTTGCAATTGTTCTATTTAAAAGTGATATTCGTTTAAATAATAAAAGGTGAAGACAAAAGACAGATTCGATGAATTGAAGACGCAAACGACCAAAAAGCTCAAAAGTACAAAATACAATCAAAAAGGTTCCAATTATTGATAAGAAACGTCTCGAAATTACAAGAGTACAAGATTCAAAATGCAAAGTACAAGATATTAAATTGTACGCAAGGACGTTCGAAAATCCGGAACCGGGACCAGAGTCAACTCTCAACGCTCGACGCAACGGACTAAAAATTACAAGTCAACTATGCACATAAATATAATATAATATTTAAATAATTCTTATAATTATTTATATATTATATAAATAATAAAAATCCGTCGGCAAGAAAGACTCCAAAGTTGGTGAGCTGTATTTTCAAACTCCGCGACTCGCGGAGTTTGAAAGCAAAAATTGCCGCGAGTCGCGGAGTATCCCTGAACTCAATTCCCTATAAAGCCAACCGAATTCTGATCATTTTTCACAACATATATATCCATCCTCTCTATATCTATACGTAAATATTTATATTTATATTTTAATTTTAATTTTAATTTTAATTTTAATCCTAATAATAAGGGTATGTTAGCGAATGTTGTAAGGGTGTAAGTCGAAATTCTGTCCGTGTAACGCTACGCTATTTTTAATCATTGTAAGTTATGTTCAACCTTTTTAATTTAATGTCTCGTAGCTAAGTTATTATTATGCTTATTTAATCCGAAGTAATCATGATGTTGGGCTAATTACTAAAATTGGGTAATTGGGCTTTGTACCATAATTGGGGTTTGGACAAAGGAACGACACTTGTGGAAATTAGACTATGGGCTATTAATGGGCTTTATATTTGTTTAACTAAATGATAGTTTGTTAATGTTAATATAAAGATTTACAATTGGGCGTCCCTATAAATTACCATATACACTCGATCGGACACGATGGGCGGGGTATTTATATGTACGAATAATCGTTCATTTAACCGGACACGGGAATGGATTAATAGCCACTAGAATAATTAAAACAGGGGTGAAATTATGTACAAGGACACTTGGTATAATTGTTAACAAAATATTAAAACCTTGGGTTACACTCAGTCGACATCCTGATGTAATTATTAAACAAAGTATTAAAATCTTGTTACAGTTTAAGTCCCCAATTAGTTGGAATATTTAACTTCGGGTATAAGGATAATTTGACGAGGACACTCGCACTTTATATTTATGACTGATGGACTGTTATGGACAAAAACCAGACGGACATATTAAATAATCCAGGACAAAGGACAATTAACCCATGGGCATAAAACTAAAATCAACACGTCAAACATCATGATTACGGAAGTTTAAATAAGCATAATTCTTTTATTTCATATTTAATTTCCTTTATTTTATATTTAATTGCACTTCTAATTATCGCATTTTTTATTGTTATTGTATTTAATTGCACTTTTAATTATCGTACTTTTTAATTATCGCATGTTTATTTTATCGCATTTTTATTAATCGCAATTTCATTATCGTTATTTACTTTACGCTTTAAATTAAGTCTTGTATTTATTATTTTATATTTGGTTTTAACTGCGACTAAAGTTTTAAAATCGACAAACCGGTCATTAAACGGTAAAAACCCCCCTTTATAATAATAATATTACTTATATATATATTTGTATTTTTACAAAAGTAAACTAATATAGCGTTAAGCTTTGTTTAAAGATTTTTCCTGTGGAACGAACCGGACTTACTAAAAACCACACTACTGTACGATTAGGTACACTGCCTATAAGTGTTGTAGCAAGGTTTAAGTATATCCATTCTCTAAATAAATAAATATCTTGTGTAAAATTGTATCGTATTTAATAGTATTTTCTGCTAAAATTTAATAGTATTATATACACTCCGCTACCACATCAAGTTATTTTTTGGCGCCGCTGCCGGGGAACCGCTTAAAAGCCGGAAGCGCAACGCTAATATAAAAAAAAAAAAAAATTATTTTTAGTTTACTTTTATAAAAATACGTTTTTGTAAAAAATTTACGTTTTTTTTTAATTATTCGAAAATATAAAAAGAAAAACAAAAATATAAGTATTTTTAAGATTTTGTTAAATATTTAAGTTTTATAAAGTTTCTTTATTTTTATATAAGTTTTATTTAAGTATTTTGTTTTTATTTAAAACATATATAAAAAAAACCGAAAAAAATAAAATAAAAAATATATATAAATCTAGTTTTACAATTTTTATTTATAAAATTATAAAGTAGTTCTATTTTTATTTTAGTTTTTAAATATAAGTTTTTATTATATAAATATTATATTTTAAAACAGAAAAATATAAAACAGAAAATAAAAAAAAATAAAAAAAAACGTCGAATTTCAAAACTGTACCAGAGTTGAATTTTGGAACCCCGCGACTCGCGGAGTTTGCTGCCTCGACTACCGCAACTCGCGGAGCTAACCTGACACCGACAGAAACCCTAATCTTCATTTAATTACGGGTAATTATTAATTATTATTATTATTAACCCTAATTAATTATTATTATTATAATTAGTTTTACTTTTTATTTAATTTATATTTTAGTTAAATTAGTTTAATTAAATTGTAAAATTAATAGTTTTAATAAATAAATAATATAAAAATAATATTTTTATAAAAATTGTACTTTTTACAACTTTTTGTATATTTTTATATTTTGTCCCTTTTCAATTGTTTTAGCGTAATATTTGTATTTTTCGCTCATATTTAGTTTTAAACTTAGTTTTTGCCATAGTTATTTTTACTTCTAGATTTTTAGGCTTTGCCGTAGAATTCCTTAAGTGCTTTTTCTTTAGACTAAGATTTAGGTACTTTAGAACTTTGCGACGCCTTTTTAAGTTTTAGTTTCTTTTTAAGTTATTTTCATTTGGGATATAGTTTTTCCTGTAAGCTTTAATATTTTTAGACGACTTTTACCTATGTATCAATTATCATTCCAATTAGTAATCTCAATTTGCGATTATAATTTTAAGTTAGTTGTAGTAATAAGGTTAGGTTAGTCAAGTGTTTTTAAGTGTTATAAGTTTCTTTTATTTTTCCGTCACCTTTTATTTTTCAACCATTTTTCTTTTTCGACCTTATTCGACGAACTCTTTTTCTTTCTTATTTCTCGCTATTCTAGTTTTAGGACATAGATTTTTATTCTACTTCTTATCTAAATTTCTTAAAATTACGAAAATTTATTTTAAGTGGTTAAATTGATAGACATCAAAATTTTCTGGTTCGTAGTAATAGTTGGATTTGTACGTGGACCGGGTTATTGGAGCCAAACAGTCCTCAATTATATTGAGACCAAACGAATCCTGCCCCTCTGCTGCATCTTTTGGCTATTCGAAACGTGGGCAAAATCAGAAAAGTCTATTGATTGGATAACTTATTATAATTTTTCTTTCTTTTTAAAAACTAATAGGATATTCAGTGAATGCACCGAGCAAGACGTTCACCACCTGTAACTAGATCAAGACATTTAGCAAATATTACCACCGTTGATTTTTCTTTAGAATCGTCATCCAGTCGACCAAGTACTCCAGTTCAAATTTCCGATAATCCATTTTTTGAACCCGACCTCACAATTGAGAATTCGAAGAATATTCAGGAACGATTCATAGATCCTGAACCATTAAATTTTCCTCCGGAACCACCAATCATTCAAACAGAGATTGTTGAGGAACGAACCATAAAATCAGAATCCTCTAGTGATTCCGATTCAACAAATTCAATTATGGAAGTAACAGAACCTTTAAGTATGGAAGACCGAATAAGAGCTAAACGCACTGGCCAAGGTCACACAATTACTCATCCAGACATTAATGCGCCAGATTATGAAATCAAAGGACAAATTCTACACATGGTGACTAATCAATGCCAATTTAGTGGTGCGCCGAAGGAAGATCCAAATGAACATCTACGTACCTTTAATAGGATCTGCACACTATTTAAAATCCGAGAAGTGGAGGATGAACAGATATATCTCATGTTATTTCCCTGGACTTTAAAGGGAGAAGCCAAAGATTGGTTGGAATCGTTACCTGAAGGGGCAATTGAGACATGGGACGTTTTAGTTGAAAAATTTCTTAAACAATTCTTTCCTGCATCTAAAGCTGTAAGACTTCAAGGAGAAATTGTTACGTTCACACAGAAGCCGAATGAAACTCTATATGAGGCGTGGACTAGATTTGGAAAGTTGTTAAGAGGATGTCCGCAACATGGTTTAGACACCTGTCAAATAGTACAAATATTCTACCAAGGATGCGACATCACTACAAGGAAAGACATAGATATAGCAGCTGGTGGTTCTATTATGAAGAAAACCGAAACTGATGCTTACAAAATTATTGATAACACTGCTTCCCACTCACATGAGTGGCACCAAGAAAAAGATATCGTTAGATCATCTAAAGCAGCTAGAGCCGATTCTAGCCATGACTTAGATTCCATTTCCGCAAAGATAGATGCTGTCGAGAGACGAATGGAAAAGATGACTAAGGATATTCACTCAATACGAATTAGTTGTGAGCAATGTGGAGGACCACATTTGACAAAAGATTGTCTCAGTATTGAATTAACAATGGAACAAAGAGAGAATATTTCATACATAAACCAAAGACCTGGAAATAATTATCAGAATAATTATCAACCGCCGAGACAGATTTACAATCAAAACCAGAATTATAACAGAAATATTCCATACAAAAACCAACAAGGTCCTTGCAATCAACAAGTATCCAATAATAATTACAATCAGCAAAGACCTAATTTTCAAAACAAACCACCACAACAAACCGATGATAAAAAGCCGAATTTAGAAGATATGATGACGAAGCTAGTTGAAACTCAAACGCAATTTTTCACATTTCAAAAACAAACTAATGAACAAAATGCTCAAGCATTTAGAAATCAACAAGCTTCTATTCAAAATCTGGAACAAGAAGTAAGTAACCTAGCAAGGTTAATAGGTGAAAGAAAACCGGGAAGTCTACCTAGTGATACAAATGCTAACCCCCGGAATGAAACAGCTAAAGCCATTACCACAAGAAGTGGTACAACACTTAAACCACCTGAAATACCTGTAACTTCTGATGAAGCTATTCCTACTCCACAAGAACCACAACCTAATCAAGATAAGGAAAAAGAACCGGTAATTGAAAAGATTAATGAAGATAACACAGTTAAGGCTAAACCTTATGTTAAACCATACCAACCCCCACTTCCTTACCCAAGTAAGATGAAGAAAGAGAAACTTGAAGCCGAGCAATCCAAATTCTTGGATATGTTTAAACAGATAAATGTAAATCTTCCTTTCATTGATGTGATTTCAGGAATGCCTAGATATGCTAAATTCTTGAAAGATCTAATCTCAAATAGAAATAAAATGGAAGAACTCTCGGCTGTTACCATGAATGCTAATTGTTCAGCAGTACTGTTGAATACGATACCAGAAAAACTATCTGATCCAGGAAGTTTCACAATTCCATGTTTTCTGGGTAGTCTTAGTTCAATAGAAGCATTGGCAGACTTAGGTGCTAGTATAAATCTAATGCCGTATTCACTATACGCTAAACTAGACCTTGGAGAATTGAAACCAACCAGAATAAGCATACAACTAGCCGATAGATCAATAAAATATCCTAGAGGGATAATGGAGAACATGCTAGTTAAAGTTGGTACTTTAGTATTTCCAGTAGATTTTGTTGTTCTGGACATGGAAGAAGATTCTCAAGTTCCTCTCATATTAGGAAGACCATTCTTAAACACGGCTAAAGCAATGATAGACGTGTTCGGTAAGAAATTGACCCTAAGTATAGAGGATGAGAGTGTTACCTTTTCAGTTGATAGAGCAATGCAACAACCACAATCTACAGATGATACATGTTATTATATTCAAACTATAGATGCACATGCAGAATTATTAGAAGAATTTCCAGAATTACAAGGAACAGGAGAATGTTCTTTAGGAGAAGGAACAGAACAAATTAATGAAGCTGAAATGTTAGCTACACTTATAGCTAATGGACATGAACCAACAACAGAAGAAATTCAAATGCTAAAAGAAGAAGACAGATATCGATACAAATCATCGATAGAAGAACCTCCGAAATTAGAGTTAAAGCAACTTCCAAACCATTTGGAATACGCTTATTTACATGGTGAATCTAAATTACCTGTAATAATATCGTCTTCTCTTACTGAAAATGAGAAATCACAACTCATTTCTGTGTTGAAAGCTCATAAACCAGCCATTGCATGGAAGATTCATGATATTAAAGGAATAAGTCCTTCGTATTGCACACATAAAATCCTTATGGAAGAAGGTCATAAAATGTATGTGCAACGCCAACGAAGACTAAATCCTAATATGCAAGATGTAGTCAAGAAAGAGATTATTAAACTGCTAGATGCAGGTCTAATTTATCCAATCTCTGATAGTCCATGGGTAAGCCCAGTTCAATGCGTGCCTAAGAAGGGTGGCATGACTGTCATTACAAATGAGAAAAATGAGCTTATTCCTACTAGGACCGTAACAGGATGGCGTGTATGTATTGATTATAGAAAATTAAATGACGCCACCAGAAAAGATCACTTTCCCTTACCTTTCATAGATCAAATGTTGGAAAGATTAGCCGGAAACAGTTACTATTGTTTTCTTGATGGTTTTTCCGGATATTTTCAAATTCCAATAGCACCCGAAGATCAAGAAAAAACCACATTCACGTGCCCTTATGGTACTTTTGCTTACAAACGCATGCCATTTGGACTTTGCAACGCCCCTGTAACCTTTCAAAGGTGTATGATGGCGATTTTTCATGACATGATAGAAGAATGCATGGAAGTTTTCATGGATGACTTTTCAGTCTTCGGTGATACATTTGAATCATGTCTAGCTAATCTGGAACGAATGCTTATTAGATGCGAACAATCAAATCTAGTACTTAATTGGGAGAAATGTCATTTCATGGTTAAAGAAGGCATCGTTCTTGGTCATAAAATTTCAAAAGAAGGAATTGAAGTGGATAGAGCTAAAGTAGATGTAATTGCTAAACTTCCACATCCCACCAATGTTAGAGGAGTTAGGAGTTTTCTAGGGCATGCCGGTTTTTACCAACGTTTCATAAAAGATTTTTCTAAAATTGCCACTCCTATGAATAAACTCCTAGAAAAGGATGCTCCATTCATCTTTTCCGATGAGTGTATCAAATCTTTTAATATTCTTAAAGAGAAACTCACTAATGCGCCGATCATGATAACACCAAATTGGAATCTACCATTTGAACTAATGTGCGATGCAAGTGATTTTGCAATGGGAGCCGTTTAAGGACAAAGGATTGAAAAACAATTTCAACCTATATATTATGCTAGCAAGACGTTACAAGGAGCACAAACGAACTATACAACTACTGAAAAAGAACTCCTTGCTATTGTCTTTGCTTTTGACAAATTTAGATCATATCTCGTTCTAGCAAAAACGGTGGTCTATACCGACCATTCTGCTCTTAGATACCTATTTTCAAAACAAGATGCTAAACCAAGATTAATCCGTTGGATCTTACTCTTACAAGAGTTTGATATTGAAATCCGAGATAAAAGAGGAGCAGAAAATCTCGCCGCTGATCATCTTTCTCGTCTTGAAAATCCCGAATTAGAAGTTCTAAATGAATCGGCCATACAAGACAACTTTCCTGATGAATATCTATTGAAGATAGATTATAAAGAAATTCCATGGTTTGCAGACTATGCAAACTACTTAGTTTGTGGATTCCTTGAAAAAGGATTATCGTACCAAAGACGAAAGAAATTCTTCAGTGATATAAAACACTATTTTTGGGAAGATCCACATTTGTTTAAAAGTTGTCCCGATGGAATAATACGCCGATGTGTATTCAGAGATGAAGCCAGTAAAATATTAAACCATTGTCACACAGGACTAACAGGAGGGCACTATGGGCCTCAACTAACAGCAAGAAAAGTTTATGATGCTGGATTCTATTGGCCTACAATTTACAAAGACGCACACCTTCGTTGCAAATCCTGTGATGCTTGTCAAAGGGCCGAAAAAATATGTCAACGTGATGAAATGCCACAAAATGTCATCCAAGTATGTGAAGTATTTGACATTTGGGGTATTGACTTTATGGGTCCATTTCCAAAATCTCATAATAATCTATATATACTCGTAGCCATTGATTATGTATCTAAATGGGCGGAAGCACAAGCTCTCCCAACTAACGATGCACGAGTTGTAGTCAACTTTTTAAAATGTCTTTTTGCAAGGTTTGAAACACCGAAAGCTTTAATAAGTGATCGGGGTACTCATTTCTGTAATAATCAACTTGAGAAAGTTCTTAAAAGATATGGAGTAACTCATAAAATCTCCACCGCATATCATCCACAAACAAGTGGACAAGTTGAAAATACCAACCGAGCTTTAAAACGTATTCTAGAGAAAACCGTAGGATCAAATCCGAAGGAATGGTCCATTAAATTGGAGGATGCACTCTGGGCTTTTAGAACAGCCTACAAAACTCCAATTGGAACCACACCTTTTAGACTTGTTTATGGGAAAGCATGTCATCTTCCAGTAGAAATTGAACACAAAGCATTTTGGGCTTTGAAGACATGTAATATTGATTTACATGAAGCCGGACGTCTACGGTTAAGTCAACTAAACGAATTAGAAGAATTAAGACATGAAGCATACGATAATTCGTTAATCTATAAGGAAAGAACGAAGAAATGGCATGATAAAAGAATCAGAAGTTCAAAAGAATTTAAAGAAGGAGACAGAGTTCTTCTTTTCAATTCACGATTCAAGCTATTTCCTGGAAAATTGAAATCAAGATGGTCTGGACCATTCATAGTTAAAAGAGTTTTTCCATACGGAACAGTAGAATTGATAAATTCAAATGGGATTGAATTTAAAGTTAATGGTCACAGAGTTAAACACTACATAGATAGTCCGATGGAAGTCGACAACGAAGTTAATCACAATTTTGACACCACAGCTAACTAAGTGTGGGGAGAATCAAGTCTTTAAAGGATAATATGTATTTCTGTTAGAGTTAGATTGTCTGTTTTCGTGTAGTTCTCGAAAATGGAACCCGAATGGTCTTTCCCTAGCAGACCCTAAAGAACTAGTCTTCTCCCCCCATTCTGAATTTTTATTTTTTTTAGGTTTTTACAAAATGAAGACTGCCTGTGAACTAAACCATGGTCTAATGCTACACGCTTTGATCACTAAACGTAATAATGACACACTACCGAGTGAAATAGTATCAGTAATCAGAGAAAGATTGGACGGAGTTAGAAAAGAATCCAGATGCGAAGATAATAAGTTACAATTTGGTAAAGGAAAATCAAAATCCGCAGCGAAAAGAAGAGTACGACACCTAGAAAGATGTCACAAATGCGGAAAATGGTCACATGGAGGTAAATGTTCAAATAATCAAACCTATTCAAACACCGAATTTGTTACTTTATGCAGAGACGGACCGTTCATATGTTTAGAAGAAAAGACACTGAATGCTCGAGGATACGCCTATGTAGCCATGGAAAACCAATTAAACCGACTATCTTATGAATGGGATAGATCATATAACTAAGAATACTATCTCACAGGTAAGTCTATACAGTTTTTTTTATTTTTTTTATTTTTATTTTTAACCTTTTGATAATAAACGCTAATTTGTTCGCTATAAAGTATTAAATTAGTATTGAATAAAATTAGGTTTGGCGACCGAAATTATTGATATCATTCAAAAATTTATTACATCGCTGCGAAATTTAACGTTTATTCTTAAGGTATAAATATCTTTAATCAATCAACCCAAAATATTTCAAAAATTCGTCATGAGTTAAATTAGGTCTTGGAACCGAAATTACTTTACCGAAAAGAGGGGCGCATATTTTTGATAATATTTGATTGATTAAAGTGGGATAAAAAGCCAAAAAGATTTTTAATTTTATTTTTACCATGTTTTTAAAATTAATATATAAATCTTAAATTAATATTGTAAACTTTGTAAAAACAATATATTTAAAATTGTAAATATTTGAAAATTTTATATAAGTTTGGTGTGAATTTATAATATGAATTTTTAAGTTTGGTGTGAATTTTTAATTTTTAAAATATAAATTTTAATTTTATGCATTTTAAATTGTAAGTTTGGTGTGAAATTTTAATATTAATTTTGAATTTTATATTTAAATTGTGTGAATTTAAAAACAAAAATTTACTTTATCTCATTAAGTTAAAAATATGATTTTTAAAATTCGTCGTAAGTTGAAGACTAGGTCTTTTAACCGAAATTGCTTTACCCGAGGGAGGGACGAGAACTTTTATTATCATTATTTTAAATCTTATTGAATTAAAGTATGCCAAAAACATTAAAAAAACCCAAAAATCTTAGCTTTTAAAACAATCGCTACAAAAAGACAAATTTTAAAATTTTGTCGAAGGACGGACTAGGACATCGATCCGAAACGACCTCGTCCTAAATAACAAGGGAAACAAAATTTTAAAATTAATTACTTAATTGTTTTAATTAGTATAAAATATAAATAAAAAAAATAAATAAATAACAAACTCCGCGACTCGCGGAGTTTGAAGGTTTAAACCCCGTGACTCGCGGGAGGACCAAAAATCAGAAGAAAAAAATAAAAACGCAGAACTGATCAGTTGCACACCACAAACACACCAAATACTGCGAAATACTGCGCAAAAACCCCGAAAAAATACCCCCAAAATCACAATTTTTAACCGTTAATCATCAAATCTTTTACTAAAATCATGTTGAGAAGGATGCTATCAAGGAATTACTCAAGAAAAACGGTAAATTTCTACACCTAAACACCATTTAATCCGAAAATTAGTGTTCTTGAGCAATTTTTTCCCCAATTTGATTTTGATGCTTTTTCGTGTAATTATGCTTAAATTGCTTATGTATTATGCTTGTCTAAAAATTCATGAACTTGATTTTTGAGAGATAATGCCATTTGAAACTTGTTTAATTGCTAGTAATGATTATTTTGACATGTTATTTGAGTTGAATGCTTATGAACTTGGCGAACATTTTCGTATATGCTTATTTGAAAAAGTGTAGATTTGATGAAAATATGAAAATGAGCTTAAGTTTGATATAAATTGATCATGTCATTGTAATTATTTTGATTGATGATTTTGCTGACACTAATGCATATTTGGATGCACGAAAATTGTGTTTGATGTGTTTTGCAGACTGAAAGGGGTGAATCTTCATCACAAGCTCGCAATGCTCCTGCTGAGAATGCGGAACAACAGGAGGTGGATAACTACTACAAGCAAGATATACCTCATCCAGTCATGACATTTTCTGATATGCACTTGGAAGATTTGCACCCGAACCTGAGATTTGACAGACTTTGGATAGATTATCCAAAATACCAAAGGGGTTTGCATACTCTTCATTCTAAAGTTGTTGAGGTACCTAGGGTCATAGAATGGGGACCATTAGAAGCTGTAGAATTGGACGGTCTAATTAGGGAATTACTTGCACAGAGGTATGGTAATTCTACTTTTAATGACTGGGTACGTTTATTCACCATGCGTAGACCTGTATATAAAGTATGGTGTGAAGAATTGTTGTGTAGTATAGAATTAAATGATCGGGTAGCTAGTTTAACCGATCAATCTTTTATTAGATTTTTGTTAGGAGGTTCGATGCGCCACATGTCTTTACTAGACATGGCTCAGGCTTTACGTATATATACGCCTGAGGTGTTAGCATCTGCCGATTGTAGAGGGTTGATACTAAATGGTAGAAAGATAGATGAAAATTTTGATACACATGGTGTATGGAGTCAAATGACAAGCCATCACCGATTCAAAGGGGGAAATTACTCTTATTTGGATATAGATAGAGATGAATTAAGAGTGATTCATAGGTTTTTAGCTAATTCGATTACACAAAGAGGTAAGAACAAGGAAAAGGTAAATGAACAGGATTTGTTTTACCATATGTGTATTCGAGACCTACAAAGCGCTGTAAGTATACCTTATTGTGTGGGTTATTATTTATCAGCTATGGTTAGGGGGATGAGACCGCATAGCATAATAGGAGGTGGTATTTTTATTACTTTGATTGCTGAATATCTCGGTGTGGATATAAGTCGGGGGGGATTATTAGTCGAAGAACCAGAACCCCGCGATACAATAGGTTTAAATGTATACCATGGTGCGAAAGTTTTGAAGAGGCGAAATAACGCCGCAGTACAATACCATGGTAGACATCCACAGGTTGAGAGAAACCAACAGCAAGGTAATGTAGGAGGGGGAAATGAAATGCAAGAAATGCAAAGGTTTATAGCTTCACAGGAGTACGAAAATGCTAGACAGAGAGCATTTGAAGATTGGCAAGTTCATCAAAACCAAATCATAGCTCATTGCCAACATATAGGTAGAAACTATATTCCTACTCCAAAACCCATATTCCCTCCCTGGTCTATAGAGATGCAACCACCGTATCCTACATATAACCCAGCCGAAGCATTCTATAGCACCTATGGTTATGCATGGAACCCCTATTGGTATCAGTATCATCCCTAGTCTACTTAGTTTTATTTATTTTGTAATTTGTAATGTTGATACGTTTAATACTTATGTTAATATTGTAATAGTTTTTATAATTTTCTAACTTTTATTCTTAGATTTTAATAATTTTTGAATGTGGGGTAATATACCAAACTTCAAAAATATGTATATATGTTTGCAGTTTATCTTATGTACACAACAGGGTAAAACAACGCATTTTCAAAGACTGGCATTAAGTTCAGCAAAAGCAACTAATTTTGACGACAAGATGCAAAATATATGTGAAATAACAACAAGACGGAATGAACAAATGATGTGCACCACTTATCATTCAGCAAACAAACGCCAATATATTTGGAAACTTTGGTAAAATTTAATCATTTTCACACAAATCACCCTCAATAATTTAAATTGTTACTGATTTCTTGCAAATGAGGGCATTGCAAGATCTTAAGTGTGGGAAGGGGTTAAATTCTTTCGGATTTTATAATTTTTATCTTAAACACTTGGTTACCATTAAAAATACTAGTAAAGCAGTAGTTGTATTAGAATCTAGTGCTCTCTGATAATAAAGAACAGCCCTAGTCTTATATACTGACTACCCAATTCTAGTAAAATTTTTCAAAATTTTCAATTAAATGAACTCAAAATCATGTTTATACATATTTATGAACGATAAAACTAGGTTTTAACACCGAAATTATTGTAACCTCGGAAAGGACATAAATTGAGAAACAAACCAAAATGTTAAAATTCATTTAAAATGGAATAGAGGATAATAAAAAGGAAAATAAAAGCCAAGTGTGGGAAAATTCTCCAAGTTATTCAAAACATATATCACATATTTTTGTACAAATAACTGAAAATACTTTTGCTTTGGACTAAACTAAAAGGTTTTACCTGATTTACTGTAAGAAAGATGGATCTACACGATGAATCAATTCCATCATTAAAAGGAAGTAAAGTCTTCCGAAAAAGACACGCGCTTCTTGATTTAGGTCAAGAAGTTGTCGTCCAAACCAGCTGTAGGTTGACGAAAAATCTAGAAAAGTCATCACTAAAATCAGCAGGAAATCCACGGACCTCAGCATTAAACAGGGTAGCCAAGTGGTCAGATTTATCCTAACCATAAGAAGGATTTATCTCGTACAATGGGGGGCACCATGCAAATTAGCTGGATAAGACTAATGAATCAGATCCCCAGAAAGGATAATCTCCTTAAAAGATCAAAAATCAGCTTTTAAGCCTGATATTACTCAATCCTTGAGATTGATCTTAAAGATTGAGAATTACAAACTCATGGAATTCAATGATATCTAAACTCGAGCTTGAACGAGAAAATATTTTGATCAAAATTACAAACCGATTTGTTTTCTGAAAACCCTATTTTCAATGCGTTCATTACCATTGAACGTAAAATCCTAGGAATTCACCTGGAATTCATTAGGTCACCTGAACTAAATCGGGTGTCAACCGTAAGAACGGTGGTTGCATAGTGGTCAAAGACAGGACCTTGTGCCAGACCGAAAAATTATAAGGATGAGCTTTACTATTGCTCCTACCAAGGATAGTAATTGTGTCTGACACGTTATAGACCATAATTAAAAGCATGTCAGGGGACATTGCCTTAACAGTTGCTTGTTCAACGCTTTCCTTTACAACCGGACGGTAGTTTACCGAAAGGTAATATACGGGACAAGTAAACTGGACGTGTTGCTTTCCAAATACAAGGTTAGCAAATGGGTGACACAAAACCATAAGTTTTGAGCTAAAATTTTCAAATCTGAAACCCACCAAACCCATAAAAATATTTTGCAAACACCGGTGAAGGGTTATTCCGGAAAACTTATCTAGGGTAAAAACTAGATTTAATTTTCAAAAGATCAAATGTTTTCATAAAGATCCAATTTCCTTAATGGATCTAAATTTTTATAGTCATGTGGGACTGTAAACCATATCGTTACTACCATTGTTTATACCGCCGTATAGAAATCACTGATGTACAAAGTGTGAAGAATAAAGAAGTGATTCTAGTATTTCAAGACGATATTGCTTGAGGACAAGCAACGCTTAAGTGTGGGAATATTTGATATTGCTAAAAACGAACATATATTTCATAACATTATTCCTCAAGAAAGACAAGCTTTTATTTGCAATTATTCTATTTAAAAGTGATATTCGTTTAAATAATAAAAGGTGAAGACAAAAGATAGATTCGACGAATTGAAGATGCAAACGACCAAAGAGCTCAAAAGTACAAAATACAATCAAAGAGGTTCCAATTATTGATAAGAAAAGTCTCGAAATTACAAGAGTACAAGATTCAAAACGCAAAGTACAAGATATTAAATTGTACGCAAGGACGTTCGAAAATCCGGAACCGGGACCAGAGTCAACTCTCAACGCTCGACGCAACGGACTAAAAATTACAAGTCAACTATGCACATAAATATAATATAATATTTAAATAATTCTTATAATTATTTATATATTATATAAATAATAAAAATCCGTCAGCAAGAAAGACTCCAAAGTTGGTGAGCTGTATTTTCAAACTCCGCGACTCGCGGAGTTTGAAGGCAAAAATTGTCGCGAGTCGCGGAGTATCCCTGAACTCAATTCCCTATAAAGCCAACCGAATTCTGATCATTTTTCACAACATATATATCCATCCTCTCTATATCTATACGTAAATATTTATATTTATATTTTAATTTTAATTTTAATTTTAATCCTAATAATAAGGGTATGTTAGCGAATGTTATAAGGGTGTAAGTCGAAATTCTGTCCGTGTAACGCTACGCTATTTTTAATCATTGTAAGTTATGTTCAACCTTTTTAATTTAATGTCTCGTAGCTAAGTTATTATTATGCTTATTTAATCCGAAGTAATCATGATGTTGGGCTAATTACTAAAATTGGGTAATTGGGCTTTGTACCATAATTGGGGTTTGGACAAAGGAACGACACTTGTGGAAATTAGACTATGGGCTATTAATGGGCTTTATATTTGTTTAACTAAATGATAGTTTGTTAATGTTAATATAAAGATTTACAATTGGGCGTCCCTATAAATTACCATATACACTCGATCGGACACGATGGGCGGGGTATTTATATGTACGAATAATCGTTCATTTAACTGGACACGGGAATGGATTAATAGCCACTAGAATAATTAAAACAGGGGTGAAATTATGTACAAGGACACTTGGTATAATTGATAACAAAATATTAAAACCTTGGGTTACACTCAGTCGACATCCTGGTGTAATTATTAAACAAAGTATTAAAATCTTGTTACAGTTTAAGTTCTCAATTAGTTGGAATATTTAACTTCGGGTATAAGGATAATTTGACGAGGACACTCGCACTTTATATTTATGACTGATGGACTGTTATGGACAAAAACCAGACGGACATATTAAATAATCCAGGACAAAAGACAATTAACCCATGGGCTTAAAACTAAAATCAACACGTCAAACATCATGATTACGGAAGTTTAAATAAGCATAATTCTTTTATTTCATATTTAATTTCCTTTATTTTATATTTAATTGCACTTCTAATTATCGCATTTTTTATTGTTATTGTATTTAATTGCACTTTTAATTATCGTACTTTTTAATTATCGCAAGTTTATTTTATCACATTTTTATTAATCGCAATTTCATTATCGTTATTTACTTTACGCTTTAAATTAAGTCTTGTATTTATTATTTTATATTTGGTTTTAACTGCGACTAAAGTTTTAAAATCAACAAACCGGTCATTAAACGGTAAAAACCCCCCTTTATAATAATAATATTAATTATATATATATTTGTATTTTTACAAAAGTAAACTAATATAGCGTTAAGCTTTGTTTAAATATTTTCCCTGTGGAACGAACCGGACTTACTAAAAACTACACTACTGTACGATTAGGTACACTGCCTATAAGTGTTGTAGCAAGGTTTAAGTATATCCATTCTCTAAATAAATAAATATCTTGTGTAAAATTGTATCGTATTTAATAGTATTTTCTGCTAAAATTTAATAGTATTATATACACTCCGCTACCACATCAATTACACTTTATCGAAGCATGGTTGGTTCTTTAATGTATCTGACTGCGAGTAGACCATATATTACACTTGCTGTAACTGTCTGTGCACGATTTCAGTCAAACCCTAAGAAATCCCACTCCAAAGCGGTTGTTAGGATTTTCCAGTACCTTAAAGGTACACCAAACCTTGGAATCTGGTATCCTCATGGATCCGATTTCAATCTCACTGCTTAGACTGATGCGGATCATGGCGGTTGCCATGTTGCCAGAAGGAGCACATCTGGATCAATTCAGATGTTGGGAAATAGGTTAGTTGGTTGGTCATCTAAAAATCATAACTGTGTGTCTTTATCAACAGCTGAGTCTGAGTACATTGCTGCAGCTCACTGTTGTTCACAAGTTTTGCGAATGCAAATTCAACTTTTGGACTATGGCTTTAAGATTTCTAAGACTCCAATTTACTGTGATTCACAAAGTGCTATTGCAATTATCAGCAACCAGGTCCAGCATTCTAAGACTAAACACATAGATATTCGTTATCATTTCATTAAGGACCATGTAGAGAAAGGGGATGTAGAGTTATACTTTGTGCCTACCAAAGTGCAATTCGCTGACATGTTCACTAAGCCCTTAGATGAACTTAGCCTAAAATTCTTGATCAAAGAAATTGGCATGGTAGAATATAGTGCTTGGCATTCCTTAGATCTTTTGGGACTTATACTTGGGATCTTGTGTTTAGGGGGAGTGGATACTTTCTAGGGGGAGCAACTATTTTCTTCTACTTTAGATATTATGTTTCTAGGGAGAGCCTTTTAGATTTCTGTTAACTTCCTGGGATTAAGTTTCAATGGTTATGAAAGGGGGAGGTAACTCATTGATATCATATTTCAAGGGGGAGTTACTTCATTTTCTTGGGAATATTTCAAAATGGTTATTTACTTTCTTGTATATCACATTTTGAGGGGGAGAAAAAGGGAGAAAATTGATAAGAAAATTGTTTTTCAAAAGTGAATTCATAAATTCTTTGTTTTTTATCTGAAATAATTCACTAAGGCTTGTATACATCTCATTATGCAACCCGTTTTAACAATTGGTATCACTGAAGAGTTGTACTTTGTTCATAATTCAAAGTTTTTCTAAGTACAAATCTTGTTTTGAGAAAATTCATAAAAATTGGAAAAGTTAAAATCCAAAAAGATTTGAATTTTACTGAATAAATGCTATTTTTAGCATTATACCAAATCTGACAACCAACAGTACAGATTCAGTAAGTTTAAAGTTTTCAAAAATTGTCTCAGAAATGTTTTTCATTAAAATTGTGATAAATTGACAAATGGACTGCATTCGGTAATTAAGGCCCATTCTAGTAAAGCCCATGTCATCAAAACATTCGGTATCTATAAAAAGCAGGGTCAAAGTCAAATTTTCTCTCACTTTTTCTTAATTGCATACCGAATCTGACAAAACCTACCGAATCTGCCTAATCTACCGAATCCGTCTCTCTGTATCTTCAAATCTTTGGTATATTCTTGTTTTTATCAAATTTAAGTATCACATATTGTAGATCTGAGATAATAAAACACTTATAAACTAGAAAAGTTTGAAAATAACAGGATTGTGAGAGTTAATTTTGAAAAAAGAGTTGATTATACCGAATTTGAGTCGAACATCTTAATTCTTAGATTAAACTCATCTGATTTGGTTAATTAGCATGAAATCTTGTCAAATCTGTGTTAAATTAGTTGATCTATCAATTGACCGAGTCTGATTACATGTTTAATTGAGTATTTGATGTATTTTGTACATACCGAATGTGTTCTTGCTACAGTACCGAGTCTGTTCAAGTCATTAACATATTTTTCTGATTTGTTTGAGTTGTTAAGTGATTATGACTATGTTTTTGCATGATATAAGACTGAATATGCATGTTTGGGTGATTATACGTGATTTTTGAAGATACCGAATCTGTTCTTGGCATGATACCGAATCTGTAATTTGGTACTTTAAAAAATAATGTGTTTTTCAACTTGAAAAATTTTGCATGCTTTATTTAAGTCTTTGGTATGAAAACTCAAGCTTATTTGGTTACAGAATCTCAAGTTTTTATGACTACCGAATCTGCTTGAATTGTGCTTCAAATTGACTAAGTGTTGTTCTGATTCTTTGTGTTATATAATTGACTTTGCATGATGATTTTGTACTGTAATGAATATCATATGAATGTCATGTTTGTCAATTACTTGTTCATGTTTGAAATAAATGATTTTTATAACTTAGAAAATCTATAAAAATTATAAAACTTGAAAAATACAAAGGATTTCAAAGGCAAATAAGAATAGAGATATGTGTTTTATTATAAACATCATGTGGTCTTCTATTTCTTATTCATACAGCTAAATGGCGAACAATCACTTCATCAACTCTGAAACCAACATTCCCTGCAACTACTGGACTGCAATACTGGAGAGGCACATATTATGTCCTGCTCTAAGTTCTACTGCAAGTGTGGCTATGACAGATCTGGAGCTACTGTATAGAACTATTAGGTTTGTGGAATCTACACAACCTACTGCTGTAAATCCAGAGGGCACACAAGCTCATTTTGAATTTGAGCTAAGAGGAGTTCAAGGGATGTGGAGTATCACAAAGGCTAATTTCAGGAGGATCTTTAGACTTCCTTTTGTTCAGAATGCTCCTGCTTTCCCTGCTACTCAGTAGATGATGAGCTCAATCTTCGATCTTGGTTATGTTGGAGCTACCAATGTTCCACCGGCTAAGTTTCAGAAGAAATACCTACACTCAAGGTGGTATGTGATCTTCTCAGTCATCAGCAGATGCTTGCTGATGACAAGGAGTGGATCTGACAGCCTTACTGTGCCGATGCTCAAGCTGTTCTACTCCTTCATAAGAGTAGAGACTCCTGACTATGCAGAACTTCTTTGGGATTTGGTTCAGGCCCAAGTTGATAAGCCAAGGGGTTCATACATCCCCTGTGAAAGGTTTTTCTGTATCCTTATCCATGATGCTATAACTGCTTGCAGAAACGCAAATATATTTGTACCAGGTACACATGGATTACAGATGAAACGATTTGGGGAGCTGAAGATGAATACCCCGGTGATATCTGACAACCAATTCACTGCGCCGATTCCAAATTGGCTAGTGGGGCTAGCTGCACCCCAAGACGCTCGGATGCGTTCTTATTTTGAGGCTGTAGGAATACCTCTTCCGAAACCGGTACAACAAGAACAAGTTGAACCCACCGCGGTTCCAGCCCCAGAGGTTGTAGAGGAACCTGTAGTACAACCACCCTGGGCCAGCTAATCCTTCACTTAGGGTAAACCTTAAACGTTCTAGGGTAGCACATCAAGCTCAACCCATGAGGATCAGGGAACCTAGATCATCTAGGATTGAACCAACCCTTTACACAACACCCGAAGTGAGCAGTGACACTGATTCATCAGCAACTGAATCATCTCCTTAACTTTCTCCTAAGAGAACTCGATTTATGCCCGATGAGATGATTCAGACTCTGCCAACCCAACGAGTAACTAGATCTAGGACTTCGATACCTAACGTCCGCCAAACAGTTACTCCAACCATTGGTGATACGGATCAAGACCTAGAACCGATTAGGTCACCCTCACTCATTTCCGTATCACATCCAATAATAACAGTAAGCCCTACACTAAATGAAGCGCAAGCTTCAGTAGGCAAGAGAGCTAAATGCACGGATGGTAAAAAGACCAATAAGCCCATCCAATCTAAACAGGACTTAATAATAAATCCTACACAACAAGATGCTTCGGCATCTAAGGAAGTAAAGTCTTCCTCTGCAGTAAAGTCTGCATTGACTCAATCGATTGAGAAAACTCAATCGTTGAAGTCCAGAACGGCCGAAGGGGAGCCAAAAAGTCTTGAAAAGGCACCCTGCGTATCGGCTATAAATCCTCCTGTGCCTCAACGTACAACAGGGTCTCGAGGTCCGGCTTATCTTGATGAAGAAGATATGCCGCGTCCCATGGAAACGAGTCAACATGACAATCCTTCGGGATATTTATCAGATTTCCAGTAGACTGATCGCTTAGTTCATGAAAGTGATCCATTGGTTCAACCACTTCTTTTTCGAATTCTAAATCTCAGGGTCTGGAGGAAGAGTCATTAACTGAAAGAGATGTGCCACCTCATGGTATATCAATGACTTCAGGAGTCAGAGATAGCAATATCTCTGCGAGAACTAAACCGACGGGTAGTTCTGCTACTTTTTCAGAGTCTCATGAGACTAAAGTCATGGAGGCGGATGCTTCGAAAGAAACTTCGCCGGCGACAACTCCGGTTGTTGCCCAACCTCCATCAGAAGGGGATATAACGAATCTAACTAGTAGTACGTATCGCCATACATATAAGAATAATACCGCACATTTATCCTTACCTGCTCTCACAGTAACTCACACACTTCTACTGACATCGCCTTCAACTGATGTTGCTGCTGTTATTCCTATTGTTACTTTACCACCATCACCCACGCGTTCACCAAATTTCTATGATGCTTTGGAGCAAGAATATTTTAGTCGTATGTTTTCTCGAGTCAATCTTGATGTTCTTCGACACACTTCGCTTCAAGCATTGTTTTGCGTTAGAGTACGATATCCACTTACTTCTTGCTCTTCTCCTCTGAGTCCTCACCGTGATGATGAACATGACGATTCTGATCCTCAGAATAGCCATGAGGGGGAGATAGGAGTAGATGGAGAATATCTAACGGTAAATATTTCAACAAAGGGTGGTGGTGTGAGGTCTTCGTCAGCTTCTCAAGCTCAACAAGTTCAGACGGAATCAGAAATGGTTTCTAATCATGATGAAATTGATGATAAGGAGCCAGAGCAAGTTATAATTCCAGTTGTTCATTCTAAGGCTGATAGTGGACCTGTAGATGAGGATTTGAACTTAAGTGATTTTTATCTTGAAGAAACAGATGATGATGGGTTTGTCATTCTAAGCAAATTATTGTTGGTATCTTCAATTCCAGAAGATGTAGAGATTGTAGATGAAGAGAATCCTGATCCAGTAATGGAAAGTGATGATGAAATGGATTCTACTGATAACGATGAAGACAATCTTTATGTCAATCCAAATGATGATGATATCTTTGATCATATTAAAGATGATAATGTTCCAACAGATTATACGACAAATCTTACAGATCAATCATCAAATTCTACACCATCATCAAGTTCAAATCCAACTAATGCTAACGAAAGCTCAACTTCTGGTGCATCTACGTCAAGTAAAACTGTGAATTCCATATTCAAATACAACCACGGTATATTCTTTAAGAATCGGGAACAAGGATTTTTATTGGGTGTTGAACATGATTTTATAACTTTACAAAACACATTCATCGAGGAAAATGCATACAAGATCTTCCGCATTAATGAAACACCAAGGAGTAAAAGATTTACTTATATAGGTTCACGATTGCTTCCAACAAGTGAAAGAAACTGGTATGAGTTTATGTGGAGGAAACATATCAACAAAGATGAAGATGATTTGTGGCTTCCAAGAAAATATCGCATTTCAGAAGTGTTGAATATTACTCGAGTCGGAGTAGAGATAAGTGAGAAAAGAGACGTCATCAGTCAGTTCCATGTTATTAGAGAAGATGAGAAGGAATACAAGTTCACAGAAGCAGATTTTCAAAATCTAGATATGCTTGACATCATTCACATCTACAACTATCTCAGTATCATCACCATTCGACCTTTTGCTAAGGCTCAAGCTTTGGAAGCTGTGAAAAGATACATGATGGAGATAATTGAACTGATGAGACGTGAAGATTTTCAAATAGGTCTCGAAGCGAATAGGAAAAAGATTCGAATAACCTATCCAAATCAATACAAAGAGGGACTGAAGGATATGAGAATGTTTCAAATGCAATTCGAACCCGAAGGGTTTGTATTTGTGAATTCTCAGAAAGAAAAGGTGTTCATCCGCACTGAAGAACTGAACAAATATTCAGATGGAACACTTAAGGCTGCACTGAAGTATCTTAAGATTCGTCAAAGCAAGTTTAATGACATTTATATGAAAATGGGTCTTGGAGAGTTTATAAAGCATATCAGAGATCGTCTAAAGCTCCGGATCCGTACAAGACAGTTTGAGATTCTTAATGGCCAGAGAAAGAGAAGATATTTCAAAGAAATGGATGAATATCCATTACATTAGAGAGATCCAAGAAAAGTGTGGGGAGTCTGGAAATCTTCTAAGCAAATTTCAGAAAATCAAGTAGAAGTTTCAAAACCACATGGCTCACGATGGAAACTAACGTTTGGACCTCTCAAGATTTCTCAATAGGATTATATTGTAAAAAGTTCATATTTAACACTAAGGGGGAGATTGTTAGGACCCCGAAGTTGTATAGTGTTAATGTGAAATAAGTTTAAATGATGGTTCCTTAGAAGAGAGTTATATAAGGAACCTAAGTAGTCCTAATTAGATAGCCATTACATTGTAAACGAGTTCTAGAAGCTGTGGAATGTAAATCTTATTGATTCTCTCACATACCGAGTGTAACAACCCAAACCGTAACCGACCAAACACGACGAAATTGCAAACAAAAAAAAAAATTTTCTGGTGCAGACCATCTGCGCGGCGCGCCAGATGGCCGCGCGGCGCGCCAAAACCCCTGGACAGCCCGCTGTCCCCGGAAGTCTATTTAACGAAAATGTTTGACTAGTTCCCGACATTTTTAGCCAAAACGCTTTTAACCATACATTCATATATGTAAAACTAGCACATAACTAAGGTTTGAGCGAGTTTTACAAAGTGGGGCCCACACGTGCCCAAAACGCCACTAAGTTTAAAATACAATGTTTAATACAAATTAGAGTTTCGACCACGAAAAGTTTAATTGCCAAACGATACAACGAGCATGGTGTTTGGGGTTAAACTACCCAAGTCTCAGTCAAACTCCAAAATCATCACATCCCAAAAGCGTCACTAAACAAGACGGGATCTCTAATCCAACCGGATGCCCTTACCCTTGTCCACACCGGAACCTATAAAAATAGTAAACAACGAGAGGGTAAGCAAAGCTTAGTGAGTAAAACATATATATACATGCATATACAACTTACCCACACGCATCCACGATATCAAATAACACATAACAAATCTCGATAAGCAAGCTAGTATCACCAAACGTATCACTAGCAATAATCATAGCATAAATACTCATAACAATAATCAAATGCTAGTATGAACAACAATAAATCATGGTTAACCAATCTCTTCGCTAGGGAACGACTTCGCGAAACAAGTCATCGATGTTCACAACATTCGTTAGCTTCCAAAAACGGCTATGGCATGCTAACCCCCCGAGGTGTTCCAAAAACGGCTATGGCATCACCCCTCAAGTGTTCCAAAAACGGCTATGGCATCACTTGCTCAATGTGAGTAGAACACGGCTATTACTCACGCTTTCGTACACCAACACGGCTATGTGTACGGGTAACTCAAATAACAACGTGGGAGTAAAACACGGCTATTACTCGCCACTAAATGCACAAACACGGCTATGTGCCTTAATACAAAACATGGACTAATACGGCTAAGTCCCACAACCTTGGTCACAAAACGGCTATGTGACACCATCAACACGGTACATAAATCATATACATACATATATAGATATTCCACTCACCTTAAACCTTCGGTGATTATTAAACCAAGCTTGAATTCCAAGGTAACGTACCTATTTCACAAGCATATAATTAATCAATCAACTTGGCCTAATCTCATAACACACACCATCCTAGGTCATCTTGACCCATTTTGACACTTAACCCTAATTTGGGTCATTCTTACCAAAAACCCTAACTCTTGGCACTCAAGGCCTTCATACACTTTAAATCACTAGATTTTAACACAAAACACTAACGTTAACCAATCTTGGTCCATTTTGACCCGTTTGACTCAATAAAAGTCAATACACCCATTTTGGGTCATTTATACCCAAATCATACCCATTTACACTTCCCTAAGGCGTTCTAGCAATTATTAGCCAATTTAGGGTTTCATAACAACAATTAATACCTTTAAAACCCTAGCTTACACATAATTGAGTCTACATGACCCAATTTACCCAAGAACACCCAATTTACCTACAAATGGGTCTTAGTGTTCATCTTCAACACAAACCCTAACCCATACACGAAAACAAAACAAGAATTGAAAGTTAAGGCATACCACAACTATCAAAATGTAGCAATTGACGAGATGAACAACTTTAGAACTTGCGATAAAACTCGAAACGAACTCCTTCACCTTCACAATGAGCTTTCTCTCTCAAGGTTTTACCTCTCTCTCTAAAATTGATTTGGGGAAGATAAGGTTGGTAAAAGTAGAGTTATGGCTCTACCAAATCTGCTCTCCAAGCCTTTAATCCGGCCCCAAGGTGAATTTACCAAAATACCCACAAAATATCTAATTTAAAAGAAAGGGAGAATCTGCCAGTCATATGGCGCGGCGCGCCACCAATCCGCGCGGCGCGCAACCCTCCCAGTCCAGCTTCTTTTGCCTTCTTTAATATATACAACCAACCCCGATTCGAGTACCGCACAATAGACTTATTTACACTTATGTACACTTCAATTATTCGGGTCTTACAACTCTCCCCCACTTATTCGGATTGCGTCCTCGCAATCCAAGCCGCATGACACGAGGGAAGATAAACCAATACGAACTCTTCGGGCTCCCAAGTGAACTCGGAACCCTTGCTACGCCGCCATTGAACTTTAAAAGTCCTCACTTCTTTATGTCTCAACCTCTTAACTTTCTCATCGAGTATGGCGACTGGTTCTTCAACATATTCCAACTTGTTGTTTAGTTCGATCTCGTCTAAAGGCATCCATGAGGAATCATCCGCAAGACACTTACGGAGGTGGGAAACATGAAACGTGTTATGGATCCCCGCAAGCTCTTCGGGCAATTCCAATCGATATGCAACTTCACCAACACGAGCTAAAACTTTAAACGGTCCAATAAACCGAGGACCTAACTTTCCCCGTTTTCGAAATCGAATAATACCCTTCCATGGCGAAACCTTAAGCATAACCATGTCGCCCTCTTGGAATTCGATCGTTCGTCTACGTTTATCGGCATACGACTTTTGCCTATCTTGAGCCTTTTTCAAATGCTCCCGGATAATATCAATCTTGTTATTCGTCTCTAGAACCAAATCGGTACTCCCGATTTCCCTTTGTCCCACTTCTCCCCAACAAATGGGAGTTCGACATCTTCGACCATAAAGCATCTCGTACGGTGGCATCCCGATACTAGTATGAAAACTATTATTGTACGAAAATTCCACCAAAGGTAGATGCTCATCCCAACTACCACCGAAATCGATAATGCACGCCCGTAACATATCTTCCAAAGTTTGGTTCGTACGTTCGGTTTGACCGTCCGTTTGAGGATGATACGCCGTGCTCAACTTTAATTGTGTACCCATATCTTCGTGAAACTTTTCCCAAAATCGAGATGTAAAACGGGTATCTCGATCCGAAATAATAGATATAGGAACGCCATGTCGCGAGACCACTTCCTTGATAAACAACTTAGCCAAGGCCTCCGACGATATTGCTTCTTTAATGGGAAGAAACAAAGCACTTTTCGTCAACCGATCCACTATAACCCAAATCGAATCATATTGAGTTCTCGCCGTCTTAGGTAATTTAGTGATGAAGTCCATGGTAATGTGCTCCCATTTCCATTTCGGGATCTCTAACGGTTGCAACTTACCATACGGCTTTTGATGTTCGGCTTTAACTTGCAAACAAGTAACACATCGTTCAACGTATTTTACAACATCACGTTTCATGCCCGGCCACCAATAATCTTTCTTCAAGTCATGGTACATTTTCGTCGCGCCCGGATGAATGGAATATTTCGACTTATGTGCTTCATCGAGTAGCACCCGTCGGTAATCACCCGTCTTAGGCACCCACACCCTTCCTTGAAAGGACAACAAACCCCGCGGACCCATAGTAATAAACTCCGATTGGCCCACAATTCGTTCCGTGCGCTTATCGTGAACATAAGCCTCTATTTGGTCTTCAACCATCTTTTCAAGAAAGTCGTTAGTGATAATCAAACGTAACGATGTTATACGTATCGCCGGATGTTGAGTCTTTCGACTTAACGCATCCGCGACCACATTCGCCTTACCCGGATGGTAAAGTATCTCACAATCATAATCTTTCACCACATCCATCCATCTACGTTGACGATAATTCAAATCCCTTTGAGTAAAAAGGTGTTTCAAATTCTTATGATCCGAATATATCGTACACTTGACACCATACAAGTAGTGGCGCCAAATTTTCAACGCATGCACAACCGCCGCCATTTCAAGATCATGAGTCGGGTACCTCGTTTCGTGTTCCTTTAATTGTCGAGAGGCATAAGCAATGACTTTACCCCTTTGCATAAGAACGCACCCGAGCCCATTTAAGGAAGCATCACAATAAACCACCATGTCTTCGACGCCTTCCGGTAACACTAACACCGGAGTTTGACACAACTTCTCTTTCAATAATTGAAAAGCAATTTCTTGCTCGTTTTCCCAATTGAACTTAGCACTCTTCCTCGTCAACTTTGTTAATGGAGAGGCGATCTTAGAAAAGTCTTGGATAAACCGACGATAATAACCGGCCAATCCGAGAAAACTCCGGATTTCCGTAGGCGTAGTCGGTCGTCCCCAACTCTTCACCGTCTCAATCTTCCCCGGATCCACTTGGATACCGCCTTCGTTCACAATGTGGCCAAGAAATTGGACCTCTCTTAGCCAAAATTCACATTTAGAGAATTTTGCAAACAACTTCTCCTTTCTTAACGTCTTCAAAACTTCGCGCAAGTGACGTTCATATTCGTGCATACTTTTCGAGTAGACTAGTATGTCGTCAATGAACACAATAACCGACTTGTCCAACATAGGTTGGCACACCCGGTTCATAAGATCCATGAATGCCGCCGGTGCATTCGTAAGACCAAAAGGCATAACCACAAATTCATAATGCCCGTAACGCGTTCGGAAAGCCGTTTTCTCAATATCTTCCTCACGGACCCGCATTTGGTGATAGCCGGACCGTAGGTCGATCTTAGAGAAATACGTTGCGCCTTGAAGTTGATCAAACAAATCGTCGATCCTAGGTAATGGATAACGATTCTTGATCGTCACTTTATTCAACTCACGGTAATCGATGCACATGCGCATACTACCGTCTTTCTTTTTCACGAATAAGACCGGAGCGCCCCACGGCGAAGCACTCGGTCGGATAAAACCCTTCTCTAGCAACTCTTGAATTTGATTCAATAGCTCTTGCATTTCCGTTGGTGCTAAACGATAAGGAGTTTTAGCAATGGGAGTAGCCCCCGGAACCAACTCAATGCGAAATTCGACTTGTCTTTCCGCCGGAACACCCGGTAACTCATCCGGAAAAACGTCTTCAAACTCATTAACTACCGGAATTTCACGAATAGGTGGTGGCTCATTACGAGTATCAACAACATAAGCAAGGAAAGCCATGCCACCGGTAACAACGGAACGACGTGCCCGTGCGAAAGTGCATATCGGCACCGGTCTTCTTCTCTTATCGCCATGAATAATCATTTCTCCCCCACTTGGGGTCTTCACACGAATACACTTGTCATGGCATGCAATATTGGCTCTATAACGATCGAGCCAATCCATACCAACAACGATATCAAAGTCGCCCAAGGTCATTGGAATAAGATCGATTTTAAAAGTTTCGGCACCAATAACAACATCACAATTTTTACACACATCAACCACTAGCACCGTCTTGCCATCCGCTATTTCGACTTCTACCGGACGACTTAACTTAGCTAGCGGACTATCAAGTTTAGGCACAAATTTAGGAGACACAAACGACAAATTTGCACCGCTATCAAAAAGAATCCTTGCCGGATTAGAATTAACCATGAAAGTACCTGAAACAACTTCGTTGGATTGTTTGGCTTCATCGTTCGTCATCAAGTAGTTTCGCCCTCTAGCCGACCCCGCCGCCTTCTCAATCTTCTTAACATGATCATCATTCAACTCGGGGCATTCCGGCCTCTTGTGCCCCACTTTACCGCAATTAAAACACGTAACCGTCTTGACCGTGCATTCACGGGCGTAATGACCCGACTTCCCACAATTAAAACAAGTGGGCGCAAAAGTACCCGTGCCACCTTTCTTCACACTATTAACGCTCTCGGTGCCTTTCCTAGACTTCTTGTTTGAAAAATTCGAATAGCTCGAACCTTCAAACTTCCTTTTCGAGAAAACAAAATCACTCTTCCTAGGCACCTCCGGCTCAAAACCCCGAGCCAACTCAAACAATTCATCGAAAGTCTTAGCCATACCCCGGCTAATCTTGCTCTTGTAGTCGGCATTCAAAGTACGATAAAAATCTTTCATAAGCTTATGATCATCACCCACATACTCCGGGCAAAAACGAGTCTTTGCCAAGAAGGTAGACTTGAGGGTAACTAAATCCATGGAACCTTGTTGCAAATGATGCAACTCGTCCCGAATTCGATCAAGATCGGATGAAGTTCGGTATTCCTTGAAAAACTCTTTCTTGAACTCCTCCCACGTCAAGCCCATGCATTGCTCCTCGCCATACAAATTGATTTTATCATCCCACCACAACTTGCCTTCTTCACGTAACATGCTAGACCCAAACCTCGCCTTCTTCTCGGGAGGACACTCCGCGGTACGGAAGGCCCCCTCGATGTCCGAAATCCAACAAGTACTTTTCAACGGATCCCTCACCCCATTAAACGTCGGAGGTTGAGTATCCTTAAAATTTTTGTAGTGGAAGTCTCTCTTTCCATCACCCCCTTCACCTCGAGGATAAACGTTTCTAGCATCAAGGGCCTCTTCAATAGTGGCCTTCAATCGTTCATTTATCATTTCGGTCACTTGCCCATCGACCGACTCTTGGAAGACCCTTCGGACATCCGCAAGAAAATCCGATTTCAACTTCTTAAAGACGGCCTCGACCTTGGTCGAGAACTCGGCGTCTTCACTTGTACTCCCGTTTTCATGATCAGGACCGTTTCTCGTCTTCATTCTATAAAACGAATTTAGGTTAAACTATGAAACGAAAGGACAATTATACCCAATTACATACGTATACACCACACTACCCCATCTTGCTCAACAATCGTCGTACATTGCTTGGTTGACCCGATTTGCACCCGTAGTAATGGTAGCTAGTCATTACCACGCAAGCACGTCGCGCTAACTCGCTAGTACAACGTCCATTTCGCTTGATGATTGCTAAACACAACACAAACAAATAGCGCATGATTAGTTCACATAAACCTATGCACTAATCATACCGGTCCGACCCAAAGTCCTACAAGTCCCGCATAAACACGCACACAAAGTCTAAGTCTAGGCGCCTATCTCAAGTCACCTAAATCCCTTAGACCATGCTCTGATACCACTTGTAACAACCCAAACCGTAACCGACCAAACACGACGAAATTGCAAACAAAAAAAAAAATTTTCTGGTGCAGACCATCTGCGCGGCGCGCCAGATGGCCGCGCGGCGCGCCAAAACCCCTGGACAGCCCGCTGTCCCCGGAAGTCTATTTAACGAAAATGTTTGACTAGTTCCCGACATTTTTAGCCAAAACGCTTTTAACCATACATTCATATATGTAAAACTAGCACATAACTAAGGTTTGAGCGAGTTTTACAAAGTGGGGCCCACACGTGCCCAAAACGCCACTAAGTTTAAAATACAATGTTTAATACAAATTAGAGTTTCGACCACGAAAAGTTTAATTGCCAAACGATACAACGAGCATGGTGTTTGGGGTTAAACTACCCAAGTCTCAGTCAAACTCCAAAATCATCACATCCCAAAAGCGTCACTAAACAAGACGGGATCTCTAATCCAACCGGATGCCCTTACCCTTGTCCACACCGGAACCTATAAAAATAGTAAACAACGAGAGGGTAAGCAAAGCTTAGTGAGTAAAACATATATATACATGCATATACAACTTACCCACACGCATCCACGATATCAAATAACACATAACAAATCTCGATAAGCAAGCTAGTATCACCAAACGTATCACTAGCAATAATCATAGCATAAATACTCATAACAATAATCAAATGCTAGTATGAACAACAATAAATCATGGTTAACCAATCTCTTCGCTAGGGAACGACTTCGCGAAACAAGTCATCGATGTTCACAACATTCGTTAGCTTCCAAAAACGGCTATGGCATGCTAACCCCCCGAGGTGTTCCAAAAACGGCTATGGCATCACCCCTCAAGTGTTCCAAAAACGGCTATGGCATCACTTGCTCAATGTGAGTAGAACACGGCTATTACTCACGCTTTCGTACACCAACACGGCTATGTGTACGGGTAACTCAAATAACAACGTGGGAGTAAAACACGGCTATTACTCGCCACTAAATGCACAAACACGGCTATGTGCCTTAATACAAAACATGGACTAATACGGCTAAGTCCCACAACCTTGGTCACAAAACGGCTATGTGACACCATCAACACGGTACATAAATCATATACATACATATATAGATATTCCACTCACCTTAAACCTTCGGTGATTATTAAACCAAGCTTGAATTCCAAGGTAACGTACCTATTTCACAAGCATATAATTAATCAATCAACTTGGCCTAATCTCATAACACACACCATCCTAGGTCATCTTGACCCATTTTGACACTTAACCCTAATTTGGGTCATTCTTACCAAAAACCCTAACTCTTGGCACTCAAGGCCTTCATACACTTTAAATCACTAGATTTTAACACAAAACACTAACGTTAACCAATCTTGGTCCATTTTGACCCGTTTGACTCAATAAAAGTCAATACACCCATTTTGGGTCATTTATACCCAAATCATACCCATTTACACTTCCCTAAGGCGTTCTAGCAATTATTAGCCAATTTAGGGTTTCATAACAACAATTAATACCTTTAAAACCCTAGCTTACACATAATTGAGTCTACATGACCCAATTTACCCAAGAACACCCAATTTACCTACAAATGGGTCTTAGTGTTCATCTTCAACACAAACCCTAACCCATACACGAAAACAAAACAAGAATTGAAAGTTAAGGCATACCACAACTATCAAAATGTAGCAATTGACGAGATGAACAACTTTAGAACTTGCGATAAAACTCGAAACGAACTCCTTCACCTTCACAATGAGCTTTCTCTCTCAAGGTTTTACCTCTCTCTCTAAAATTGATTTGGGGAAGATAAGGTTGGTAAAAGTAGAGTTATGGCTCTACCAAATCTGCTCTCCAAGCCTTTAATCCGGCCCCAAGGTGAATTTACCAAAATACCCACAAAATATCTAATTTAAAAGAAAGGGAGAATCTGCCAGTCATATGGCGCGGCGCGCCACCAATCCGCGCGGCGCGCAACCCTCCCAGTCCAGCTTCTTTTGCCTTCTTTAATATATACAACCAACCCCGATTCGAGTACCGCACAATGGACTTATTTACACTTATGTACACTTCAATTATTCGGGTCTTACACCGAGTCTCCTTCATCTTTACCGAATCTCATTCTAACTTGTCGATCCTTCTAATCTCAACATGATCTGACCTATCAACTTGAATCTATCTGATATTGATGATTCTTATCTTAACTTAGTCAAGATGGCCGCCATGTTCACCAAAGCCTTGAAAAAACACAAGTTCAAAGGCAAATCAAGCAATCAACGCAAGAACTCATCTTCTTCCTCCTACTATAAGAAACCTAATCAATCAAAACAATAACGTGCTGATGATTCCAAGAAGGATGATTTAATCTGTTTCAATTATGGCAAAGCTGGTCATTACTCTCGTGAGTGCAAGATGCCTAAGAAAAAGGATGCAGCTTACTACAAGAAGAAAATGTTGATGGCAAAGATTGTGGAAACTGGAGGAGAACTGAAACCAGTTGATGATTGAGATGACCCGTCCTAATCCATAAGGACGAATACAATAACATATGCTTACATTGCGAGGTATTTGACCTCTATATGATACATTTTACAAACATTGCATTCGTTTTAAAAGGCAAAATTTCATTACATCGAAAGTTGACAGGCATGCATACCATTTCCTAATATCCAAACTATAAATGACCTAATATGTCATTCACTTAATAATAATATTTATTGAACTCATCGATTTGAATGCAACGTCTTTTGAAATATGCCATGAATGACTCCAATTAATATCTTTAAAATGATCAAATGCACAGCGGAAGATTTCTTTCCAACCTGAGAATAAACATGCTTTCAAGTGTCAACCAAAAGGTTGGTGAGTTCATTAGTTTATCGTAATTAATCATTTCCATAATTTTAATAGACCACAAGATTTCATTTATTCAATACTCATACACTCGTAAGTGTTTAAAATTCATTCATATGGATTGAACACCTGGAAACCGACATTAACAAAATGCATCTAGAATATCCCCAAAAAAATATAATCGAAGTACTAAAGCAGTTCAAATTCTCTGACTGGGGCGGGTCAAGGCCCATAGATCTATCTTTAGGATTTGCGTCAATTGGTGGCAATTATAATAAACACCAATTCTTAGGTTACCAAGTTCAACAAGGGCGATATCTGGTATAACAATTCAACATAGAATGTAGTTTCAAGTACTTGTGTCTATTTTGTAAAATATTTATAAAAGCAGCGCATGTATTCTCAGTCCCAAAAATATATATTGCAAAAGCATTTAAAAAAAGGGAGCAAATGAAAACTCACAATACTGTAATTTGTAGTAATTATGCATATGATGGCATTGAACAAGTGCAAGGTTGGTGTCGGATTCACGAACCTATATTAGTATATATATTTATATGTTGGTCAATATCTGTCTAATAATTTAGGTCAAGCCATAGTGTATCACAATCCTAATGCTCGAGATTATCATGCAAAAGTCAACAAAAGAATAGTTATGAAAATATCTTCCGAAATATGGATGATATTTATAATGAAAGATATGATGATATCTTAAAATATCTAAGATCAGAGGATGATGAAGAATATTTTCCGTAAGAGTTTTAAAGTAAGGAGTAAGGTATTCGTTAATGACTTCAGCAGATACTGAATCATTTGAATTCTTTGAAGGCAGGTTTAGTCTTTGTGATTTGTTCACAGCCTCCTTCATACTTTGCTCAATCTGTTTTCCAGTTCCAAACCTTCTCTTTTTCTGTGCTTTGCCAATACACTATTCTTTATCATCAAACTTTTTACTGTTAAGGTCGTTTATAGTTTTTGCTACTTCATCAGCATTTCGAGAACTATTCTGTAATTCGGGCTGTTTTTCAGAAACTTCACATTCGAAGTATGTAAGTCCGTTATATGTACACATGTAACTGTTGGCGTAGACATGCTGTGAGATTTCAAAATACTGATTGCTAATTTTCGATGATTCGTATGATAATTCTCGTTACAAGGTGCAGGTGAATAAATGATGGGGTTTTGATAAATATAATGATTTTTCAGAAAAATTAAAGATCAGTGGAGTTGTTGGTAAGTTTATTGCTAATGTGGTGGAACATAAATGGTTCTCCGGTAATGATGGCGAAAGGGCAACATATATATCGAGGTTATAATAAGATGTTTCAACTGAAAAGTCGAAGTTGACTTGCTGGAGCTGTGACAAAACTGGCTACTTCGCAAGTTATTTTTGCTAATAAATGCCAAAGAATCTGATGCGGATACGTGTTTAAACTTTTACTTTGCTTTCAAGAGTTTTTCAGGTACATAACTGTGGGTAACATGTGGTTGGATCATCATCTCGATTGTTCATTGTTTGAAGTGTCTTCAGGAATTTCGGGGGTTTGAATACCAATTGTAATCGTTACTATACATATGATGTTCTAGGATTTTGAATGATACAAATATTTTTCTGGGTTCTATGAATGGAAATGATGTTCTAGCACAGTTTTGAAGTCAAAGTATAACTTTGAAAGATGTAAGAATCTAAGAGTGATATCTTCTGTTAAATCTTGACTTGGATTTTGATTCGTCAAAATCAGAATATGTAATCAATTTTTGATGAGAATGGTTGTTTTGATTTCTATGTAAGAATGTATATTGTTATGGAAATAGTGAGTATAGTTGATGATTGCTGAATCAGATTCGAAGAATGTAACATATTATTTGTGAACTTATATATTTCTCGGGTATTACCTACCCGTAAAAAAAATTTCTCAAGTAATGTTTTGTACACAGAATTTTATTACATCCCTTATGAAAATATGTGTATATTTTCTTCAGATGTATTACAGATTTAATGAGTTAATATTATATTAAGCTCATTTGATTTTCAGCTAGAACTAGAAATGAATAATCCCTAAAACTTTAGAAATTTCGTAATCTTCGAAGATTATCACTTCAATGTAAATGAAATTATGAATCAATACTTCATTATTCATTTTCATTGATATTTACTCAGTGAATGATGCTGGTGTTCGTGGAATTCTTGTGAACTTTGCAAGATATGAATGATGTTATTTGAAAAGTTTCGAGTACATCGCTGATGAAAGTTTAAAATCAAACATATATTTGAATAATACACTTGATTTATTATGAATTGGAATTTATTGAATTGAGACAGAGATTGTAGTTAACGATGGTTAAGTTGCGGACGAAGGACGTACATCATTGCATATGAATCATCCGAGTAGTTAAGATTCACACATAATAGCTTAGTACGGAAAGATTTATTATGGTTTCAAAATTTGTATATATAAGATATACATGTAAATTCTTCAGAGGAATGGGTTAATACTTCATAACTCGTTGATACAATATACGTGTTGTTGATTAGTGATGATGTCTACGGTGATTCTTGAACTAGCGGAGTTTGTGATGTTATAGGTGCTACTAATTCTGGCAATGATGTCAGCACTGACTGTACTGGTGATGCTAACGGTACTGTTGATACTGTCGGTAAAACAAGTCTAGCTTGTAAATCATGCACCATTCTTGTCAGGGTTTCTACTCTTCCTTCTATCGTTTTGGTTCACTCATCTGATTTATGATTACGGCTAGAATAGATAATCTCTAAGACTTTGGAGATTACATAATCACCGTAGAATGTTTCTTTAATGAAGTTATGAATTACTACTTCATCGGTTATTGTTGTTGGTACTCCTTGGTATCTATGGTGCATGTGACGTTGATGCTAGAGGCATAGTTTGTGATGTTGAGGTGTGGGATGCGGATGTTGCTGTTGGTGGTGGTGATGGTACTGTTGGTATTGCTAATGGTAGTGATGTTGCTGCAGGTGCTGCTGCTGATGCTTGTAACCTTTGCACCGTATTCTCCAAAGCCACTACCCGAGCGCGAAGCTCGTTAACTTCTTCTATTACTCCGGGATGATTGGTGGTTCGGACGAACGGGTGAATAAGATCTAGAATGTGAGAGAGTATATAATTGTGATGAGATACTTTGGAAACGAGAGAGAAAATGGTGTCTTAGACAGGTTCGCCGGTAAGTGCTTCAGGTTCTTCGCCAAGAGGGCAACGTGGTGGATGGAAGGGATCACCTTCTTCTTGTCTCCAATGATTGAGGAGGCTACGAACCCATCCCCAATTCATTCAGAATAGATGATGGCTGATTGGTTGATCCATTCCAGTCACACTGCTTTCGGAGCTTGAGTGGGATTCCATTTCGGAATCCGAGGGACTTGAACTAATGACGAATTCCATTTCGTACTGTTGAATAAAGAATTTTTTTGTTATGAAATGATTTTCTGGCTATCGGGTGGTATTCTAATTATATAGAATATCTATATATAGAGAGAGCAAAAGATTTCGTAGATTACGGAGGATTTTACGGAATATGTTAGGCAAAGTTTACAGTAACAGATACGCTAAGATATGAATTAGCAGATACGCTAAGATATGAATTTTGTCTTTACACTATTCATGCAATTAATGCAGTAAGATGTGTCTAGACTAAGAGTGATAAGCAGGTAATTTCCGACAAAATAATAAGGAAAACTTTTGACATGCAGACACGGTCGAAGTCCAGACTCACTAATGCATCCTAATGACTATCAATTAGACACACTGATGCAGACCTGGTTCGCTAAGACCACCGCTCCGATGCCACATGAGACGACCCGTCCTAATCTATAAGGACGAATACAATAACATATGGTTACATTGCGAGGTATTTAACCTCTATATGATACATTTTACAAACATGCATTCGTTTTAAAAGGCAAACTTTCATTACATCAAAAGTTGACAGGCATGCATACCATTTCCTAATATCCAAACTATAAATGACCTAATCTGTCATTCACTTATTATTAATCTTTATTGAACTCATCGACTTAAATGCAACGTCTTTTGAAATATGCCATGAATGACTCCAATTAATATCTTTAAAATGATCAAATGCACAGCGGAAGATTTCTTTCCAACCTGAGAATAAACATGCTTTCAAGTGTCAACCAAAAGTTTGGTGAGTTCATTAGTTTATCGTAATCAATCATTTCCATAATTTTAATAGACCACAAGATTTCATTTATTTGATACTCATACACTCGTAAGTGGTTAAAATTCATTCATATGGATTGAACACCTGGCAACCGACATTAACAAAATGCATCTAGAATATCCCCAAAAAAATATAATCGAAGTACTAAAGTAGTTTAAAATCTCTGACTGGGGCGGGTCAAGGCCCATAGATCTATCTTTAGGATTCGCGTTAATTGGTGGCAATTATAATAAACACCAATTCTTAGGTTACCAAGTTCAACAAGGGCGATATCCGGTATAACAATTCAACCATAGAATGTAGTTTCAAGTATTTGTGTCTATTTTGTAAAATATTTATAAATGCAGCGCATGTATTCTCAGTCCCAAAAATATATATTGCAAAAGCATTTAAAAAGGGAGCAAATGAAAAATCACAATACTGTAATGTGTAGTAATTATGCATATGATGGCATTGAACAAGTGCAAGGTTGGCCTCGGATTCACGAACCTATATTAGTATATATATTTATATGTTGGTCAATATCTGTCTAATAATTTAGGTCAAGTCATAGTGTATCACAATCCTAATGCTCGAGATTATCATGCAAAAGCCAACAAAAGTCAACTTGACTCAAAATGATTTCCAAAATCTACATTTGTTTAACATATAACTTAAATATAGTCATTTTAAGTATATTAATCAGATTTATTAAAGTAAATAATAAAAGTCATTTATTAATAAAAATTTATATTAAAGTTTATATATGATAAAAATAAACTTTTAAATATCTTAAGTAATAAAATTTATGAAGTTCAATTAATATCATAAAACTATAGTGATAGGTATCATTAATGTGATTATATTACGCGTGGTAAAAATATCTTTGTATCTCATATTTATCTGATAAAATAATATTGATAATAATATGTAAAAGTTGTATTATTTTGTAATAATAATAATTATTATTGTTCTACTAATACTAATAACAATACTCATATTTACTAAAAGTGATATTAATTATGGTAAAATGATAATTCTAATCATGATAGTACCAACGATACTTTTTAATATTAACTGAAATAATAATATTTTATATAAAAATAATAATTCTATTAAAAATGATAATTTTTAATAATAATAATAATACTAAAATGATAATGATAGTGATGTTTTATAATAACAATGATATTTCTATTAAAATGATAATTTTAGTAAAAATGGTAGTTTTAATATAAATGATACTTTTAATAATAATAATAATAATAATAATAATAATAATAATAATAATAATAATAATAATAATAATAATAATAATAATAATAATAATAATAATAATAATAATAATAATAATAATAATAATAATAATAATAATAATAATAATAATAATAATAATGATAAAAATAAAGAAAATGATATTTTTTTCTTAAATCAATATCTTACAATATTTTAATTTCATCATGATACTCATACTCATTATATCCTTATCGATTTGTTTAATAGCATTTAGTTCTCTTTTATCTCGTATTTAATATAATGATGATAATAGCAATTATAATAATTAGATGTTACTAATATAAATTTTTAATTATAATAATACTAATAATAATAAATATTATGATAATGATTATACTATTAACTATTTTAATGATAATAATAATAATAATAATAATAATAATACTAATTATGACCTTAACGATAATAACGATAGTAATAATAATAACAATAACAAATTTTAAATAATGATACATATATTAATAGAGATAATATTAATAATAATAATAATAATTATTATTATTATTATTATTATTATTATTATTATTAGATAATAATAATAATAATAATAATAATAATAATAATAATAATAATAATAATAATAATAATAATAATAATAATGGCGATAATAACGACGATAGTAATAATAATAATTTTTAACAATAATTCAAAATTTTAGTTGACTATAACTTCCAATCTGTTCATCGAAATCATTCGAGTTCTAAATGAAAAGTTCTTAATTTTTCGCTAGCTTTCTAACGACATGCATATCATATACCCTATCTCAGTAGCATATGTATCTAATTCAGGATTCAACATAACCTATCTAACGACAATAATAAATGTACAAGCATGGATAATCCTAAATACTCGAGCACTAGTCAGGGATATACTAATAATATATAAAAGTTAAGTTATGAGTGCTCACGTATCAATATTTAGATTCAATATCGCAGGAAAGTACTTAGACGCAATGGAGATGATAAACACTAGTTTGACCTTACGAGCATACCCCTGATCCATACCCATAACCTCCATAGCTATAACCCACAATTTCCTTAGCCCTATCCCGCTCGCAAACCATGTTTTGAAATAGCTCGAACATACCCTCGTCGTAGTATTTTATTTATAATACTAATAATAACGCTACTTAATAATACTAGTACCAATAATAAATTTATTATTACTGATCTTAAATATTAATAATAATTAAATAATATATATCTATATCTCCTGCGAAGATGAAAATGAAAATGAACTTCAAACTGGATTCGTTCGATATTTAAAGGAGTGTAACCTCACCTAACTTACCATGCGATCGCATAGAGTATGAGAGTGGTGGCCATGCGATCACATGAAACCTTGGAAACTCTCACATTCGATTAAAAACGTGTTTCCGATAGTTTATATATTATCATATATATAATATAATTATTTTATATAATTAATTATATAATATATTATATTTACATCAATAGTTAAATTAAAATTTTTATTCCAAAGTCTCGTACGTTGTCACTCGACTAGTGTCTCGGTTTCGGTTTCTCGAATGCACGTTCGTACGCTTAGAAAACTAACACTTTACGTTTAGTGATTCGTACCCTTATCAAAATATACACTTTAATTGCCAATAAACTATATCATTCTAAATGTAACTTGATCATTTGAGTGATTTGGTCATTTGCTTCTATAAACTATCGTCTCATTATATATACACGATAATATTAAATCAAAACGTTTTGTATCTAAGTTAAAATATACATATATTTATATTTTCATTTCGAAATATAAATTTGAAATATTTATTTAACAATATCATATATAGTTTTCCAACATTAATGATATTCAAAACTTATATATTTTGAAATCGCTTTAATAATAAGAAATATTATTTCATAACATATATATTTTAAAGTTTAAAATTGATATAATTCATTTATGTACAAACGTTCATAAAAATCATTTTATTACAAAGGTTATAATAGTAGAAGTTGTTATGTCATAATACGTTCTTAAGAATAAAAGTCTATTATATCAAAAATGTTTTCGTTTAAGAAAGTAACATCATATATGAATCAAAACAGGTTTCAAGGTTTTAACTTCTAGTTTATTCATGACTCGTAGGATTAGGTCTAAGGGAAAATCAAACGAATGAAATCATCTTAATGTAAATGTCGATCTATTTAACTTTGTCAATATCTATTTTCTAATTTACCTATATTCCCTAATTTCACTTTCACAATAAATAATATGGAAGCTAAATTCTTATCAAAAGTAATGAAGGAATTAGTGTAAAACGTGTATTGAGAATCTAACAGGAATCTCCACTAACTTTTGTCTAGCTCTTGTTGAGTGACACTTCATTCTTACATGTAAATTACTTTACCATCTTCCGAATATTGTTAAAATGGGATGATTTCTCAAATCAATGTGGACCTCTTCAACAGAGACTCGTAATCATAATTCAATGTAACTGATAATTCAATCCTTTTATATTGTCTTTAATTCCGTCGATAATTATTTTAAATATATTTTGAAACAAATACGTTCATGTAAAGTATTATACGTCTAATACTTTGTTAACGTTCTCAAGTTATAATATATATATATATATATATATATATATATATATATATATATATATATATATATATATATATATATGCACATATATATACAATCATGTCCGTTCATATAATGGTTCGTGAATCGTTAAAATTTGGTCGAGGTTAAATGAATGTATGAACATAGTTTAAAATGTTTGAGATTTAACTTAACAATCTTTGCTTATCATGTCGGAATAGCATAAAGATAAAGTTTAAATTTGGTCAGAAATTTTCGAGTTGTCACAATGATACTTGGTTTAACTGGACTGATGATTCAGATTCAGAGGTGGAACATGCAAATGTTTGCAAGGTGACTAAGCTCATCAAGGCTAAAGAAGCAATGGAGAATTCTGACTCAGCATCTGATGATGATGAGGTACAATCAACTAAAATCTCACCTGATTTTATAAAAATGCAAATTGACGTGATGAAGAATGTGGTCTCAATGTCAAAAGAAGTCAAAGGCTTAAAATCTTAAAACAAGGTTTTAAAAGATAAAATCAAACTTAATGAGACCAGACCATCTTCATCTAAATTACAATTGGAGGTGCAAAGATTGACACTCCAACTCAGCTCTACGGAAACTAAGTTGGAAGATCTTAAAAATACAATTCATCCGATTAAAGTCGAAAGGACTGAATATCGTCTAAAATCGGAACGACTGGCAGAAAAAGTCTAATTCTTAGAAAAAGATCTTTCTGATTTGAAAAACCAACATGAGCCCACACTTTCAAAGCTAAACAAGAAAATTATTAATTTGGAAGACACCATAATTGAGAAGAACACTGAAATTTCTTCATTGTCAAAAGAGTCTCTACAAATGAAAGCTCAACTTGCTCGATATGTGGAAAAACTCTATCGCACAGAAAAATCTAAAGATATCATTGATATGGAACTTTCAAAAAAAAAAAATTCATGAATAGACTAAAAACGATTCATGGTGAAAAGTGGGGGTTGGGTTATGAAGATCCTAAGATTTTAGATGAAGCTTCCAAAAAGATTCCAGGATTATATCATTCTGATTATTTTCAAGCTGGTTTACCATCTCATTTTGTGCATGCTTCTGATGCTGATTGTGATGATATTATTGTTAATCGCAAATCTAAAAAATATCATTAAATTAGCTTAATGTATGAGAAAATTAATGATAAAATGGGTAAATCAAATCCTGATTTCTTGAAGGAACTTGTTGAAACTGAAAAGAATATGCAATGTGCTAACTATGTGCCTAAACGTAGATTGGTTTATATTCCTACACTCATGCTAGAAAAGTACATTTTAATGCTTGAGAATGAAGTGTTTAACAAACCTAGTTCTAGCATTATTACCATAGATGAAGTGTTTGATGAATCAACTTTTGATGTGAAACCAATTCTAACGGCCTTACCTGCATGTTCTAATGATGTTTTCTGTGAAGACCTAGCACATGAACTAACTGTCTTCTTTGAGATAGAATCCCTAGGTCAAAATTCTTTAGATGTAAATTTAGAACCTCAAGATGAACCAACTGTTGAACCTTTGATAGATTTTGAAAGAACAATTGATCCTTTGAATGAATTTTATGCAAACATACCTGCTGTACGTAATTTGAATCTTATAGTAGCTATACTTGAACAGGAGAATATTGACTTGCAACTTAAGTGTCAATCATTAGAACAAATGCTTGCTTTGTGTGATAAATTGCCTCCACTTCCTAAGAAAGAATGTACTTATGCCTTTAAGGACGCTGATAGTTTCTGCTGAGGAATTATGTCTTGAGATTAAAAGCTTAAAACAAAAGATAATTCAACTGAAACAGGCTAACACACTTAAGCAACCATCTACTATTGAAACCAATGTGTCTGAATGTGTTGGTGGGATTACTAAGAAGGGGAAGGGAAAAACAACATCTAAGGATGCTAAACCCATTACTATTCTTAAAAATCCTCTACGTTCTCAATTTAGTAACCGTGTTTCAAAATTTGCACCTACAACACAATATGTTGTCAAAAAGGTTCATTCTTACGATGGTTCTGTGTCAACTAAAAAGATTCCTATGATTCTGATGTCAAATAAATCAAAGAAGAGTCTTTTAAAGAAATCAGTTAAGTCTACACAACACACTAGTCCTAAACCTGATTTGAGTGAGTATGATACAAAGAAACGTAAAATCAAATTAGAAATTTTGTAAAATCAATCATCTCATGTGTCAACTGAAAAGCTTGGACGTCTAACTAACAGAGGTGTTTTCCGTATCACAGGTCATAATTCAAACTTGACTACAAGTCTGTATGGGTTCCTAAGTCAATGACTAATAAAGTAGCAAACAAATCAAAGAAATCTGCTAGTTGACCTAGGAAGTCATCACATGTATTTCAATTTTCTTCTATGAACAAAACAACATGGAATAAGTTGTGTGTTCAGACTTCTGATAATGATGTAAAACTTGATATTGCGTATGATACTTCATGTAATGTGATTTTAAAGGATGCTTTATTGTCTAAATTGCATGATGCTTTACGTGATAATCTCATTGTTGATCCAAAGTTTATTGCTGGTACTTGATGTCAAAGTGAAAGGGTACAAAATACTATTAATTTTTACTACGAAATACTAGTAAATACGATACAATTTTACTAAACCTTGCTACAACACTTATAGGCAGTGTACCTAATCGTACAGTAGTGTAGTTTTTAGTAAGTCTGGTTCGTTCCACAGGGATCTTAGCCAAGTTTAACGCTATATTTTTAAAACTATATTTGTAAATATATAAATATATATAAGTAGTATTATTATTATAAAAGGGGGTTTTTACTGTTTAATAACCGGTTTGTCAATTTTAAAACTTTAGTCACAGTTAAAGCCTAATGTAAAATATTAAAAATAAATATAACTTAATTTAAAGCGTAAAGTAAATAACGATAATGAAATTACGATAAATAAAATTGCGATAATATAAAAGTACGATAATTAAAATGACAATAAATTAAAGTGCGATAATTAAAAGTGCAATTAAATATGAAATAAAGGAATTATGCTTATTTAAACTTCCATAATCATGATGTTTGACGTGTTGATTTTAGTTTATTCCCATGAGCTAATTGTCCTTTATCCTGGATTATTCAATATGTCCGTCTGGTTATTGTCCATAACAGTCCATCAGTCATAAATATAAAGTGCGAGTGTCCTCGTCAAATTATCCTTATATTCGAAGTCAAATATTCCAACTAATTGGGGACTTAAACTATAATTACACCAAGTGTACTTGTATATAATTTACCCCTGTTTTAATAAGTCCATTGACTATTAATCCATTCCCATGTCCGGTTAAATGAACGATTATTAGTACTTATAAATATCCCGCCCATCGTGTCCGATCGAGCGTATATGGTTATTTATAGGTACGTCCAATTGTAAATCTTTATATTAAATTAACAAACTATCATTTAATTAAACAAATATAAAGTCCATTAATAGCCCATAGTCTAATTTCCACAAGTGTCGTTCTTTTGTCCAAACCCCAATTATGGTACAAAGCCCAATTACCCAATTTTAATATTTAGCCCAACATCACGATTACTTCGGCTTAAATAAGCATAATAATAACTTAACTACGAGACATTAATTTAAAAAGGTTGAACATAACTTACAATGATTAATAATAGCGTAGCGTTACACGGACAGAATTTCGACTTACACACTTACAACATTCGCTAGCATAACTTTATTATTATTAGAATTAAAATTAAAATTAAAATTAAAATTATAATATATATATATATATATATATATATATATATATATATATATATATATATATATATATATATATATATATATATATATATATATATATATATATATATATACGTTTGAGAGATGGAGAAAGAAAAAGATGTGTTTTTGTTCGCTGAAACTCGCCGCCTTTTATAGATGTGGCCAGCATTTCAGGGCCATGCGATCGCATGCCTTTGATGCCTGATTCCCATGCAATCTCATGGAGGGCTGTTCCAGCTCACACTCATTTGTACACTAGTTTGCCGACGGTTTATATATATAATATAATATATATATAATTTTAAGAATTATTTATATATTATATTATATTCATGTGCATAGTTGACTTGTAATTTTTAGTCCGTTGCATCGAGCGTTGAGAGTTGACTCTGGTCCCGGTTCCAGATTTTCGAACGTCCTTTGGTACTATTTAATATCTTGTACTTTGCATTTTGCGTCTTGTACTCTTGTAATTTTGAGACGTTTCTCATCAATAATTTGAACCACTTTGATTGTACTTTGTACTTTTTAGCTTTTTGGTCGTTTGCGTCTTCAAATCGTCGAATCTGTCTTTTGTCTTCACCTTTTATTATTTAAACGAATATAGAACAATTGCAACTAAAAGCTTTTTTTTCTTGAGGAATAATGCTATGAAATATATGTTCGTTTTTAGCATTATCAAATATTCCCACACTTGAGCGTTGCTTGTCCTCAAGCAATATAGTCTTGAAATAAAAACATACTAGTATCACTTCTTTATTCTTCACACTTTGTACATCAATGATATCTATACGGCGGTATGAACAATGATAATAACGATGTAGTTTACAGTCCCACATGACTATGAAAATTTAGATCCTTTAGGAAATTGAATCTTTATGAAAATATTTGATCTTTTGAAAATTTAATCTAGCTTTTACCCTAGATAAGTTTTCCAGAATAACCTTTCACCGGTGTTTGCAAATTATTTTTATGGGTTTGGTGGGTTTCATATTTGAAAATTTTAGCTCAAAAACTTGTGGTTTTGTGTCACCCACTTGCTAACCTTGTATTGGGAAAGCAACACGTCCAGTATACTTGCTCCGTATATTACCTTTCGGTACACTACCGTCCGGTTGTAAAGGAAAGCGTTGAACAAGCAACTGTTAAGGCAATGTCCCCTGACATGCTTTTAATTATGGTCTATATCGTGTTGGATGCAATTACTATCCTTTGTAGGAGCAATAGTAAAGATCACCCTATAGTTTTTCGGTCTGGCACAAGGTCCTGTCTTTGACCATGCTATGCAACCACCGTTCTTACGGTTGACACCCGATTTGGTTCAGGTGACCTAATGAATTCCAGGTGAATTTCTAATATTTTACGTTCAATGGTAATGAACGCATTAAAAATGGGTTTTCAGAAAACAAATCGGTTTGTAATTTGATCAAAATATTTTCTCGTTCAAGCTCGAGTTTAGATATCATCGAATGCCATGAGTTTGTAATTCTCAATCTTTAAAAGTCAATCTCAAGGATTGAGTAATATCAGTCTTAAAAGCTAATTTTTGATCTTTTAAGGAGATTATCCTTTCTGGGAATCTGATTCATTAGTCTTATCAAGCTAATTTGCACGTTGCCCCCGCATTGTACGAGACAGATCCTCTCATGGTTAGGATAAGTCTGACCACTTGGCTACCCTGTTCGATGTTGAGGTCCGTGGATTTCCAGCTGATTTTCGAGAAAACTTTTCAAGGTTTTTCATAGACTCTACAACTGGTCTGGACGACAACTTCCTGACCTAAATCAAGAAGCGTGTGTCCTTTTCGAAAGACTTTACTTCCTGTTAATGATAGAATTGATTCATCGTGTAGATCCATCTTTTCTTTTAAATATATTATAAAAAATTGGGTAAAACTGATAAAATTGTCCAAAACAAAAGTATCTTTAGTTATTTGTACAAAAATATGTGATATATGTTTTAAATAACTTGGTAAATTTTTCCCACACTTAGCTTTTATTTTCCTTTCTTTGCCTTTTTATTGTCCTCTATTCCATTTTAAATGAATTCTAACATTTTGGGTTGTTTCTCAATTTATTTCCTTTTCGAGGTAACAATAATTTCGGTGTTAACACCTAGTTTTATTGCTCATAAATATGTATAAACATGATTTTGAGTTCATTTAATTGAAAATTTTGAAAAATTTTACTAGAATTGGGTAGTCAGTATATAAGACTAGGGTTGTTCTTTATTATCAGAGAGCACTAGATTCTAATACAACTACTGCGTTACTAGTATTTTTAATGGTAACCAAGTGTTTAAGTCAAAAAATTTTAAAAATCCGAAAGAATTTAACCCCTTCCCACACTTAAGATTTTGCAATGCCCTCATTTGCAAGAAATCAGTAACAATTTAAATTATTGAGGGTGATTAGCGTAGAAAAATGATTAAATTTTACCAAAGTTTCCAAACATATTGGCATTTATTTGTTGAATGATAAATGGTGCACATCATTTGTTCATTCTATCTTGTTGTTACATCACATTTGTTTTTCGTTTTGTCGTCAAAATTAGTAGCTTTTCCTGAACTTAATGTCAGTCTTTGAAAATGCGTTGTTTTACCCTGTTGTGTATATGAAATAAAATACATACAATACAAATATAAACATGCATGGTAATTTGAAATGGGACTTAAAATCCCACTTTCAAATCAAATATGAAATATTAGTACAACATAATAAAAATATTAAACTTACATAAAAGTATCAATATTTGTATGTTTAAACATAAATAAATAGAAATAATAAAAAGATAAAAATCATAGAAATCACCAACGGGAACTATATCAATCTGGATAGGGGTTCCAGTTCATGTCGTCGGTCGGGTTCCATGGTTGGTGATAGGTGTACTGATAGGCCTGGTTAGGGTCGTAGAGAGTAAATAGTGGTCTCATATCGGGCTGGTGTGGAGGATAGTAAGCAGGTTGGGTTGGTACGTAGTGATCCTGAGGTGATAGCTGGCTCATGATCTGATGCTGATGATAGTACCATCTATCATGTTGTCGTTGCCTGGAATGCTCGTACTCATTCCGGGCTTGCCACTACTCATATCGACTATGTCTATCCTGGTTTATCATTTCTACCTCATCTATACGCTGGTAGACGTCAGTCATAGCCTCCCTAATGACATCCCTAATGTCATCTGCTTCCTCCATTTCCTCATCTGAACCTCTCTCTACCTGTGGATGACGACCAACATATGGTATTGCCTGATTGCGCCTGCTCTTCAATACCTTAGCACCCTGATAGACCTTCAATCCTAAAGTAGCATCATGTTCCCTACATACCATAAGAGGACCCCCTTGATCCCTATCTACACCCAAATACTCTCCAATGAGAGTAACAAAAATACCTCCTCCTATTATTCCCCCTTCCTGTATTCCTTCCACTATCTTAGACAAATAAAAACCAACACAGTAGGGGATATTAACAAAGCCTCTTGGGTCTCGAATACACTTAAGGTAAAATAAATCATGTAAGGTCATTTTCTCCTTGTTGTGACCTCTCTGTGTAATCGAGTTAGCCAGAAATCTATGAATTATACGAAGCTCGGCTCTGTGAATATGTAAGTAGGAGTGTGTTCCTGCTCGCCCAAAAACATTATAATCTGACATACGCCTCCAGACAGCGTTAGCATCAAAATTCCTATCTACCCTTTCACCATGATAAATCAAATTTGTACAATCGGGTAATAGTAATTCAGCAGGCGTATATATCTGTAAACCCCTGGCCATATCCAGCATGGACATCCTGTAAATCCTACGGCCAAGTATAAATCTAAGAAAACTTCTATCATCTAACCTAACTACATCCGCATTAAGTGAAATAGTACTCATAAGCTCAACGCACCATTCCTTATATACAGGCCTACAAATGGGAATAAACGTTCCCAATCAGGAAAATAAGAGCTGCCATACCTTTGGATCAAATGATGTCTAACTGAGTTAGCTAGTTGGACCCTTTCCAAAGGCTCCCAATCGATTACGCTTGGCACTTCTACATTTTTTGTTACCAGTTTGAATTTGTTACTTTGATATGTCGGGTAATCTCTCCAACTCCGATCAAATCTCAAATTGGGATGCAACTGTTCTTCATGAATCGTTGGGTGTTGTACTATCGGATGCATCGGAAATACTACGTAGGCATCAACATATTCTTGTTGCGGATCATAATAAGGTACGTGTTGATCAGGTTGTTGTTGTTGTTCCTGTTGTTGCTCCTGTTCAGGTTCATATTGCATTTCTGGTTCAGGTTCTGGAGCAGGTTGTCTAGATGATGATCATGCACCATCAGTATTAGTAAATCTCTGCAAAACACATTAAACACAAATTTTGTGCATCCAAATATGCATTAGTGTTAGCAAAATAACAACTTGAAACAATTACAATAACATGTTTAATCAAAATTAAACTTATACACATTTTCACAATTTTAAAAATTCTACACTTTTTCAAATAAGCATATATGAAAATGTTTACAAAGTTCATAAGCATTCAACTTAAATAACATGTTAAAATAACCATTACTAGCAATTAAACAAGTTTCAAATGGCATTTACATCAATTTAATCAAGTTCATGAATTTTAGACCTAAAAAGTCTACTTTAATTCTCAAAAATCATGTTTAGGATCAAAGTTTGGATCATTTAGCTACCTAAACATGTTACACTACTTAATTTAGCAATAATTCATGACAAAAATCGTCCATAACCTGTTTATATCAAAAAGACCCAAATTGCTCAAGAACACAAACCCTAGATTCCTAAAAATTTTGAAGTTTTTGGCTTCAAATCATGTTAAATAGCATCAATCTAGGTTATACATGCATAAAATACTAACAATTTAACTCTAATTACACTAGAAATTAACAAAATCAAATTAGGTAAATTATAGCTCAAGAACAATAAAAATCAAATTTAAAGAGGTTTAGGGGTGTAATTGTTACCCTTCTTGATAAACTTCTTATCAAATTCATGATTAGAGCGGATTATAGCAAGAAATTTGGTTGATTTTGGTGAAAAATTGATGAAAATTGAGAGAGTTTGGGAGTAGGTTCGTGTGTTTTGTGTATTTGTTTGTGATGCAGCAGCATACCCGCTGGAACTTTTGTTCCTGACTTGAAATTGGTCTCCATGCGACCACATGGAAATGAAGGCCAAACCTCATGCGATCGCATGGGGTATTTTTTTTTTTTTTATAAAAACCTTATACTTTTAAAACATAAATCAATAAATTTAAAAATTTATTTCTTTTTAGAATGAGGGCGTTTCGGATCGTTGTCCTAGTCCATCTCTCAACAAAGTTTTAAAATTTTGTCACTTTTAAGCGCGATTTTAAAAGAAAATATTTTTGGATTTTTTAAACGTTTTTGGCATACTTTAATTCAATAAGATTAAAAATAATGATAATAAAAGTTCTCGTCCCTCCATTGGGTAAAGCAATTTCGGTTCAACGACCTAGTTTTCAACTCATGACGAATTTTAAAAATCATATTTTTAACTTAGTGAAATAAAGTAAATTTTTTTTTAAATTCACACAAAACTTTAATTTAAAATGAATAAAATTAAAAATTCATATTATTAATATTTTAAAAATTCACACCAAACATATATTATATTTTTGTTTTTATACATACAAACTTATATTAAAAATATTAATTTTTTAAATAGGTACAAACTTAAATATATTGATTTTAAAAAGTTTACAATAATAATTTAATATTTATATATTAATTTTTAAAACATGGTAAAAATAAAATATTATCGGTTCAAATATTATCAAAAATATATGCCCCTCTTTTCGGTAAAGTAATTTTGGTTCAACGACCTAGTTTTACTCCTGATGAATTTTGGAAATATTTTGGGTTGATTGATTAAAGATATTTATACCTTAAGAATAAACGGTAAATTTCGCAGTGATGTAATAAATTTTTGTATGATATCAATAATTTCGGTTACGCATACCTAATTTTATTGAATACCAATTTAATACTTTATAGCGAATGATTCAGCGTTTATTATCAAAAGGTTAAAAGCAAAAAAAATAAAAATAAAAACTGTACATACTTACCTGTGAGATAGAATTCTCAGAGACCTGCTTTAGCCGACTCATAAGAGAGTCGTGTGATTTGGTTCTCCATAGCTACATAAGGGTAACCTTGATTCTTCAATATCTTTTCTTCTAAACATATAAACGGTCCTTCTCTACATAGAGTAACAAATTCGGTATTTGAATATATTTGATTATTTGAACATTTACCTTCGTGTGACCATTTTCCGCATTTATAACATCTTTCAAGGTGTCGTGCTCTTCTTTTTGTTGCGGATTTTGATTTTCCTTTACCAAAGCGAAGGGGTACAAAATACTATTAATTTTTACTACAAAATACTATTAAATACGATACAATTTTACACAAGATATTTATTTATTTATAGAATGGATATACCTAAACCTTGCTACAACACTTATAGGCAGTGTACCTAATCGTACAGTAGTGTAGTTTTTAGTAAGTCTGGTTCGTTCCACAGGGATCTTAGCCAAGTTTAACGCTATATTTTTAAAACTATATTTGTAAATATATAAATATATATAAGTAGTATTATTATTATAAAAGGGGGTTTTTACCGTTTAATGACCGGTTTGTCGATTTTAAAACTTTAGTCACAGTTAAAGCCTAATGTAAAATATTAAAAATAAATATAACTTAATTTAAAGCATAAAGTAAATAACGATAATGAAATTACGATAAATAAAATTGCGATAATTAAAATGACAATAAATTAAAGTGCGATAATTAAAAGTGCAATTAAATATGAAATAAAGGAATTATGCTTATTTAAACTTCCGTAATCATGATGTTTGACGTGTTGATTTTAGTTTATTCCCATGGGTTAATTGTCCTTTGTCCTGAATTATTTAATATGTCCGTCTGGTTTTTGTCCATAACAGTCCATCAGTCATAAATATAAAGTGCGAGTGTTCTCGTCAAATTATCCTTATATCCGAAGTCAAATATTCCAACTAATTGGGGACTTAAACTATAATTACACCAAGTGTCCTTGTATATAATTTACCCCTGTTTTAATAAGTCCATTGACTATTAATCAATTCCCGTGTTCGGTTAAATGAACAATTATTAGTACTTATAAATATCCCGCCCATCGTGTCCGATCGAGTGTATATGGTTATTTATAGGTACGTCCAATTGTAAATCTTAATATTAAATTAACAAACTATCATTTAATTAAACAAATATAAAGCCCATTAATAATCCATAGTCTAATTTCCACAAGTATCGTTCTTTTGTCCAAACCCCAATTATGGTACAAAGCCCAATTACCCAATTTTAATATTTAGCCCAACATCACGATTACTTCGGCTTAAATAAGCATAATAATAACTTAGCTACGAGACATTAATTTAAAAAGGTTGAACATAACTTACAATGATTAATAATAGGGTAGCATTAGACGGACAGAATTTCGACTTACACACTTACAACATTCGCTAGCATAACTTTATTATTATTAAAAATAAAATTAAAATTAAAATTAAAATTATAATATATATATATATATATATATATATATATACGTTTGAGAGATGGAGAAAGAAAATGATGTGTTTTTGTTCGCTGAAACTCGTTGCCTTTTATAGATGTGGCCAGCATTTCAGGGCCATGCGATCGCATGGATTTGATGCCTGATTCTCATGCGATCGCATGGAGGGCTGTTCCAGCTCACACTCATTTGTACACTAGTTTGTCGACGGTTATATATATATATATATATATATATATATATATATATATATATATATATATATATATATATATATATATATATATATATATATATATATATAATTTTAAGAATTATTTATATATTATATGATATTCATGTGCATAGTTGACTTGTAATTTTTAGTCCCTTGAATCAAGCGTTGAGAGTTGACTCTGGTTCCAATTTCAGATTTTCGAACGTCCTTTCGTACTATTTAATATCTTGTACTTTGCGTTTTGCGTCTTGTACTCTTGAAATTTTGAGACGTTTCTCATCAATAATTTGAACCACTTTGATTTTACTTTGTACTTTTTAGCTTTTTGGTCGTTTGCGTCTTCAAATCGTCGAATCCGTCTTTTGTCTTCACCTTTTATTATTTAAACGAATATCACTTGTAAATAGAACAATTGCAACTAAAAGCTTGTTTTTCTTGAGGAATAATGCTATGAAATATATGTTCGTTTTTAGCATTATCAGTACTAACCGTAAAGGATCCAAGAAACTTTGGGTACCTAAACTCTAGGAAATTAACATTTACAGGGTTTCGACGTCTGTGTATGGTATATCGAATTCGGGTGTTCGCGACACATGACGGGCGATAAATCCTTACTTGTCAATTTCGTTGACAAATTCCTAGGAACAGTTACATTTGAAAATGATGAGATTGCAGCGATAACGGGATATGGAGATTATGTGCAAAATGGCATAACGATCAAACGGGTCTCATATGTTGAGGGTTTGGGGTGCAGTTTATTTAGTGTCAGCCAATTCTGCGATGAAGATCTCAAAGTTCTATTTGAACATCGTCAATGCTCGGTGCAATCCACCGATGGAAATGATCTTCTTGTTGGTAAACATTGTGATTCACTATATACTATAGACCTCAATGATGCACCATCACATGAAACCATGTGTTTGGCTACTCGTTCCACAAAAGAAAATTCATGGTTATGGCATCACCGGATGTTACACCTGAATTACAAGGGTATTAATCGACTGGTCTCTAAAGACTTAGTTGATAGTATTCCAACCTTTCAATATGATAAGCATCATGTGTGTCCATCATGTGCGATGGGTAAGCTGAAACGGACTAATAATCCGCTTAAGCAAAACTCCATTACTTCATCATCTTTGCAATTATTGCATATGGACTTATGTGGACCCATGCGAATTTCTAACCTCGGTGGCCGGAAACATGTGCTTGTCATTGTAGATGATTATACCCGATTTACATGGATTTTTCTTATGCGAACTAAGTCAGAAACCCCCGCCATTATCATTGAGTTCATTAAAAAGACTCAACGCTCTTTTAACAAACATGTTAAGAGCATCCGAACTGATAATGGGACGGAATTTAAGAATGACCTGCTTGATAGTTATTTGAAAGACCAAGGCATTGAACATCAGTTCTCTGCTGCTCGAACCCCCAACAAAATGGAGTAGTCGAATGACGTAATTGTACGTTATGCGAAGCAGCTCGAACGATGCTTGCTTACTCCAAACTACCTCCAAAAATGTGGGCGAGGCCATTTCAACTGCATGTTATACCCAAAATCGTTGTATCAATAATAAACATTTTGATAAAACTCCATATGAGTTACTATATGGTAGATGCCCGAATGTTAAATATTTCCGTGTTTTTGGTTGTATATGCTATGTGCTTAACGATTTTGACAGCCTTGGAAAGTTTGATCCTCATTGCGATCAGGCCATATTTCTTGGTTATTCTTCGAACAAAGTTGCTTATCGTGTCTATCACAAAAGGACAAAGATGATCAAGGAAAGCATTAATGTCAAGTTCGATGAATTCTCCAGAATGGCTTCTGAACAATTCAGTTCAAAACCCGATCCTAACCTAGCGACCACTTCTTCCGCACAAAACTCAATTTTCTCGAAGAAGGGTGTTCCTATGGTAACAACAGAGGAACCGGATATCTTGTTTGATAGTCTTTATGCTCCTCAACGTAATTCAAATGTTAATGCCATTTCTGAAACACCAACTCAATCTACTACCGTGGAGACTCAATTAAGTCTCTTTGATGAAGATTCAACACCAACTGATTCACCTATTGTTTCTTCATCCTCCCTCCCTCCTACTACTGATCATCTTGAACCAATTAAAGATTCATCAATTGATATAACTCCAGTTATTTCTCCAGATACTCAAATGAATCCATTAGAAAGTGTTACATAAGAACAAGTGGATCAAGGCTCAACGTCAACAATGATTGATATTTCAATGGATACCACTGATGTACATCCACTTCCACATAACAATCAATGGACTAAAAGTCATTCGACAGATCTTATCATTGGTGATGTTTCTGCTCCAGTCTCAACTCGAAGGGCTACTCGGAATATGTGTTAATATACTGCCTTTATTAGTAAGATTGAACCAACGACGGTTGATCAAGCTTTACTAGATCCGAACTGGGTGGTAGCAATGCAAGAAGAGATCAATCAATTTGAACGATTAGAAGTAGGGCGATTAGTTCCAAGACCAAAGGGTCAACGACCAATAGGGGTTAAGTGGATTTTCAAGAACAAGAAAGATTCTGATGGAATTGTGGTTCGAAATAAGGCACGTCTTGTGGCCAAGGGATACCGACAACAAGAGGGTATTGATTATGATGAAACGTTTGCTCCGGTTGCAAGAATTGAGGCTATTCGTCTATTTCTTGCATTTGCTTCTCATATGAAGTTCACAGTGTTTCAAATGGATGTTAAAACTGCTTTTCTAAATGGTCATCTTCAAGAGGAAGTTTATGTCGATCAACCAGAAGGCTTTGTCGATCCCATTCATCCAAACCACGTCTACTTCTTGGAGAAAGCTTTGTATGGTCTAAAGCAAGCATCGCGTGCATGGTACGAGACCTTGATAAAGTACTTACTGGATAATGGCTCTTCATCCATAAAAACCACAGTCAAATTCTCTTGGTTCAAATTTACGTTGATGACATTATTTTTGGCTCCACGTCCCCGGCTTTATGCAAAGAATTTGGTGACCTTATGGCCAGCAAATTCGAAATAAGCATGCTTGACCAGCATAATTTCTTCCTGAGGTTACAAGTAAAACAATTACCAAACGGGATTTTTATCAGTCAAACAAAGTATATCAATGATATGCTAAAACGTTTAAAATGACTGCTTTAAAACCAATGATAACCCCAATGAGGACATTGCTGGATGCTGATACAAATGGGGAACCCTTTGATGTTACGCTTTATAGAAGCATGGTTGGGTCATTAATGTACTTAACTGTGAGTAGACCGGACATTACACTTGATGTAACGGTCTGTGCTCACTTTCAGTCAAACCCTAAGAAATCACACTCCAAAGCAGTGGTTAGAATTTTTCAGTACCTAAAAGGTACACCTAATCTTGGAATCTGGTATCCTCATGGATCCGATTTCAATATCACTGCTTACACAGATGCTGATCATGGCGGTTGCCATGTTGATAGAAAAAGCACATCTGGATCAATTCAGATGTTGGGAAATAGACTAGTCGGTTGGTCATCCAAAAAGCAGAACTGTATTTCCTTATCAACAGCTGAGTCTGAGTATATTACTACAGCTCACTGTTGTTCACAAGTTCTGTGGATGCAAACTCAACTTTTGAACTATGGCTTTAAGATTTCTAAGACCCCAATTAACTGTGATTCACAAAGTGCTATTGCAATAACTAGTAACCCGGTCCAGCATTCTAAGACTAAACACATAGATATTCGTTATCATTTCATTAAGGACCATGTAGAAAAAGGGGATGTAGGGTTATACTTTGTGCCTACCAAAGTGCAATTAGCTGACATGTTCACTAAACCCTTAGATGAACTTAGGCTAAAGTTCTTGATTAAAGAAATTGGCATGGTAGAATATAGTGCTTGACATTCCTTAGCTCTTTTGCGACTTAATATTGGAATCTTGTGTTAAGGGGGAGTATATACTTTCTAGGGGGAGCAAATGATTCCTTATGCTTTAAAAACTTTCTTTTAAGGGGGAGTTGTTGTTTTTCCTGTTAACTACCTGGGTATTTTGTTTCAATAGTTACGAAAGGGGGATGTAACTAATTGATATCATATTTCAAGGGGGAGTTAATTCATTTTCTTGGGAACATATCAAAATGATGATTTACTAACTTGTATATCACATTTTGAGGGGGAGAAAAACGGAGAAAATGAAAAGAAAATTGATTTTCAAAAGTGAACTCATAAAATGTTTGTTTTAAAACTGAAATAATTCACTAAGGCTTGTATACATCTCAGTATGCAACCCGTTTTAACAATTGGTATCACTAAAGATTTGTACTTTGTACATAATGTAAAGTTTTTCTAAGTACAAATCTTGTTTTGAGAAAATTCATAAAAATTGGAAATGTTAAAATCCAAAAAGATTTGAATTTTACTGAATAAATGCTAATTTTAGCATTATAACGAATCTGACAACCAACAGTGCAGATTCGATAAATTCAAACTTTTTCAAAAATTGTCTCAGAAACATTTTTCATTGAAAGATGAATAATCTTAAAAAAATCTTGATAAAGATTTGTCAAGATTTGAAGTTAAATTGATAAAATTTTGAAAAGTGGACTGCATTCGGTATAATAGGCCCATTCGGTAAAGCCCATTAATTGAGCATCTTCGATATCTATAAAAGGAGGGTCAAAGTCAAAATTACTCTCTCACTGTTCTTAATTACATACCGAATCTAATTGAACATACCTAATCTACCTAATCTACCGAATCCGTCTTTCTCTATCCTCAAATCTTTGGTACTTCTTTATTTTAATCAAAGTTTAAGATGAATAACTTGTAGATCTGAGATAAATGAATGTTTATAAACCAGAAAAGATCAATAAAACAAGATTATGACACTCAATTTTTGAAATAATGTTGGTTATACCGAATCTGAGTCGAATGTCTTTAATCTTTGATTAAACTCAAATGATTAGGACAATTAACATGAAATATTATCTAATCTGTGTTAAATTGTTTGATCTATCAATTGACCGAGTCTGATTGCATGTTTAATTGATTATTTGATGGATTCTGTATATACCGAATGTGTTCTTGCTATAGTACCGAATCTGTTCAAACAGTTAACATGTTCTTCTGTTTTAATTGATTATGGCTATGATGTTACATGATATGAGACTGAATATGCATGTTTGAGTGATTATCTGCAAATTTTGAAGATACCGAATCTGTTCTTGACTTGATACCGAATCTAATATTTGGTACTTTGAAATAATCTGATTTTTGTCTTCAAACACTTAACATGTTAATTCTGAGTCTTTGAATTGAAAACTCAAGCTTATTTGGTTACCGAATCTGAAGATTTCAGGAATACCGAATCTGCTTATTTGTGCTCAAAATTGATTAAGTGTTGTTCTGATTAGTATATACTTGATTTTACATGATATGGTGTAATGTGATGAATATCGTTTGAATATCATGTTTATCAAATGTTTGTACATATTTGGAATAAATGATTTTTATAACTTAGAAAAACCATAAAAAAAAATTATAAAATCTGAAAAACACAAAGGTTTTCAAAGGAAATAAGAATAGAGATATGTGCTTTATGATAACATGTTGTGGTCTTCTATTTCTTATTTATACAGCTAAATGTCGAATAATCACTTCATCAATTCTGAAATCAACATCCCTTGCAATTACTGGACTGCTATTCTAGAGAGGCATACTTTATGGCCTGCTCTAAGCTCAACAGTTAGTATGCCAGTCACAGACTTGGAACTTCTGAATAGAACAATAAAGTTTGTGGAGGCTACACAATCTACTGCTGCCAATCCACAGGGAGAACCAGCCAAATTTGAATTTGAGCTGAGAGGGTAGAAGGATTCAGGAGTATCACCAAAGCTGACTTCAGGAGGATCTTTCAGCTTCCTCTTGTATAAAATGCTCCTGCTTTTCCTGCTACTCAGCAGATGATGAGCTCAATCTTCCAACTGGGATATGTTGGAGCAACCAATGTTCCACCAGCTAAGTTTCAAAAGAAGTATTTGCACTCTCGGTGGTATGTGATCTTCTCGATTATCAACAGATGCTTGTTGATGACAAGGAGTGGATCTGACAGCTTAATTGTGCCAATGCTCAAGATGTTCTACTCATTCACAAGAGTAGAAACTCCAAATTATGCAGAACTCTTATGGAATTTGGTTCAAGCACAAGTTGATAAACCATTGGGTTCCTACATCCCTTATGAAAGGTTTATCGTATCTTTATCCATGATGCTATTAATGCTTGCAGAAATGAAAATATTTTTGTACCACGTACACATGGATTACAGATGAAACGATTTGGGGAGTTAAAGATGAATACCCCGGTGATTTTCGATAATCAATTCATTGCGCCAATTCCAAACTTGCTAGTGAGGCTAGCTGAACCGCAAGAAGCTAGAATGCGTTCTTATTTTGAGGCTGTAGGAATACCTCTCCCGAACTCGGTACAAAAAGAACAAGTTGCACCAGCCGCGATTCCAGCCCCAGAGGTTGTAGAGGAACCTGTAGTACAACCACCCGGGCCAGCTAATCCTCCAATTAAGATAAACCTCAAACGCCCTAGGGTAGCACCACAAGCTCAACCCGTGAGGATCAGGGAACCTAGTCCTCTTAGGATTGAACCTACCCTATTAACTACACCTGAGGACAGCAGTGACACCGATTCATCTGCAACTGAATCATCTCTCGAACATTCTGCAAAGAGAACATGCCTGATGAGATGATTCACACTCCGCCAACCCAACGAGTAACTAGAACTAGGACTTCAAATCCTATCGTCCGCCAAACAGTTACTCCAACCATTGGTGAAACGGACCAAGACCGAGAGCCAAATAGGTTACCTTCACCCATCTTTGTATCATATCCAATAATAACAGTAAGCCCTACACTAATTGAAGCATAAGCTTCGGTAGGCAAAAGAGCTGAAAGCAAGGATGGTAAAAAGACCAACAAGCCCATCCAATCTAAACAGGACTTAATAATAAATCCCACTAACCAAGGTGCTTCAGCATCTAAGGAAGTAAACTCTTCTTCTGCAGTAAAGTTTGCGTTGACTCAATCGATTGAGGAAACTCAATCATTGAAGTCCAGAACGGCCGAAGGGGAGCCGAAAAACCTTGAAAAGGCACCCTGCGTATCGGCTGGAAATCCTCCTGATATACATCATCTAAGTGATGTTGTAGTGCCTCAACGTACAACAGGGCCTGGAGGTCCGGCTTATCTTGATGAGGGAGATCTGTCGCGTCCCATGTAAACGAGTCAACATGACAATCCTTCTGGATATTTATCAGACTTCCAGCAGACTGTTCCTTTGGTTCAAGAAATTGATCCATTGGTTCAAACCACTTCTCTTCTGGATTCTGAAACTCATGGTCTGGGGGACAAGTCTTTAACTGAAAGAGATGTGTCACCTCATGGTATGTCAATGACTTCAGGAGTCGGGGATATAATCTCTGCGAGAGCTAAACCGACGGGTAGTTCTGCTACTCTGTCAGAGTCCCATAAGACTAAAGTCATGGTGGCGGGTGTATCAATCGAATCTTCGCCGGCGATTACTCCGGTTGTTGCCCAACCTCCATCAGAAGGGGATATCACGAATCTGACTAGTAGTATGTACAGCCCTACATATAAGAATAATACCGCACGCTCATCCTTACCTGCCCTCACGGCAAATCAAACACTTCCACCGACATCGCCTTCAACAGATACTGCTGCAGCTATTCCTATGGTTACTTTACCACCATCACCCCCACGTTCACCAAATTATTATGATGCTTTGGAGCAAGAATATTTCAGTCGTATGTTTTCTAGAGTCAATCTTGATGTTCTTCGGCGAACTTCGCTTCAAGCAATGTTTCACGCTCGAGTTCAACATCCACTTACTTCCTGCTCTTCTCCTCTAAGCCCTCACCGTGATGATGAACATGACAATTCTGATCCTCAGAATAGTCATTAGGGGTAGATAGGAGTATATGTAGAATTTCTAACAGTGAACATTTCAACTAGGGGTGGTGTCTACATCAGCTTCTCAAGCTCAACAGCTTCATACGGAATCCGAAATGATTTCTACTCATGATGATATTGATGACAAGGAACCTGAGCAAGTCATAATTCCAATTATTCATACTGAGGCTAATAGTGGACCGGTAGATGAGGATTTAAGCTTAAGTGATTTTTATCTTGAAGAAACAGATGATGATGATGGGTTTGTCGTTCTAAGCAAGTTATCTACAGTATCATCTATTCCTGAGGATGTAGAAATTGTGGATGAAGGGAATCATGATTAGGTAACGGAAAGTGATGATGAAATGGATTCTTCTGATGAAGATGAAGACAATCTCTACGTTAATCCAAATGATGATGACATCTTTGATCATATTGAAGATGATAATGCTTCAACAGATGACACGGCAAATCCTACTAATCATTCATCAAATTCTACACCGTCATCGAGTTCAAATCCAACAAATGCAAATGAAAGTTCAACTTCTGGTACCTCTACTTCAAGTGAAACAGTAAATTCCAGATTCAAGTACAACAACGGTGTATTTTTTTAAGAATCGAGAACAAAGACTGCTATTGGGAGTTTAGCATGATTTCATAACGTTACGAAACACATTCATCGAGGAAAATGCTTATAAGATCTTCCGCATTAACGAAACACCAAGAAGTAAAAGGTTTACCTATATAGGTTCAAGATTTCTTCCAGCTAATGAAAGAAACTGTTATGAGTTTATGTGGAGGAAACATATCAACAAGAATGAAGATGATTTGTGGCTTCAAAGGAAGTATCGTATTTCAGAAGTGTTAAAGATTACTCGTGTCAGAGTGGAAATAAGTGAGAAAAGAGACGTCATCAGTCAGTTCCATGTTATTAGAGAAGATGAGAAGAAATACAAGTTCACATAAGCTGATTTTCAAAATTTGGATATGTTTGACATCATTCACATCTACAACTACCTCAGTATCATCACCAACAGACCTTTTGCTAAATCTCAAGCTTTGGAAGCAGTAAAAAGATACATGATGGAGACAATTGAACTAATGAGACGTGAAGATTTTCAAATTGGTCTCGAAGCTAATAGGAAAAAGATTCGAATAACTTGTCCGAATCAATTTACAGAGGGACTGAAGGATATGAGAATGTTTCAAATGCAGTTCGAACCCGAAGGGTTTGTATTTGTGAATTCTCAGAAAGAAAAAGTGTTCATCCGCACTGAAGAGTTAAATAAATATTCAGATGGAACACTCAAGGCTGCACTGAAGTATGTTAAAATACATCAAAGCAAGTTTGATGACATTGACATGAAAATGGGTCTTGGAGAGTTCATAAAGCATATGAGAGATCATCTGAAGCTCTGGATCCGTACTAAACAATTTGAGATTCTTCGTGGCTGAAGAAAAAGAAGGTATTTTAAAGAAATGGATGAATATCCATTACATGAGGGAGATCCAAGAAAAGCGTGGGGCATCTGGAACCTTCTAAACAAATTTCAGAAAATCAAGTTGAAGTTTCAAAACCAGATGGCACATGATGGAAACTAACGTTTGGACCTCTCAAGATTACTTAATAGGATTATATTGTAAATTTCACATTTAACACTAAGGGGGAGATTGTTAGGACCCCGAAGTTGTATAGTGTTAATGTGAAACATGCTTAAATGAAGGTTCCTTAGAAGAGGGCTATATAAGGAACCTATGTAGTCCTAATTAGATAGCCATTGTATTGTAACTAAGTTCTAGAAGTTGTGGAATGTAAATTTTACAGAATCTCTCTCTTACCGAGTCTTCTTATTCCTTACCGAATCTCATTCTAACTTGTCATATCTTTCAATCTCAACATGATCTGACCTATCAATAATCATAGACCAATTATTATCCCTAAACAGGTTAAGGAATCAAATGCATGTTGCTTATCACTAAACAGGTACGTGGATCAAATTCAACAGATTTATCACTAACCATGTTGTTTAACTTAAATGCATGCAATCCAATTTAACAAGTTTGATTGACTATATCTAAACAAGTAGCATGAATCGAATAATAGATCGTTGAATTAGGTGCTAATTAATCCTAAAACCAAGTTCTTTAATCATTAAGCATGGCAAACAAGCATATTAAATCAAATCAGATTCAAAAAAATTTAAATAATCATCATAGAAACTCAATCCATACAGATCCAGAAGCCAGAAACTGCACATAATGAAACACGAAGCCGGCGGCTTGAGCTCAGTCAAGCTGGCGGCTTGGACTGAGGAAGCCGGCGGCTTCATCTGATTCCAGACAAAGTTAGTTTTCGTCCACGTACCTACTATGAACGTTTAGTTCATAGTGGTAGATGAACAGTTAACAAGAACAATAAATAAAATGCGATAAAAATAGTAAATTGATAAAGACATGTACCTTTAAAGGGTAAATGAAAAGATAACTTTTATGGATAGCTTGATTAAAACTTGAAATTGAAACCCTAACTAAGAGTTTTCATTTTTTGGTGAAAACTCTAGAGGAAAAACGAAAAAGTACTCATACAACTGAACAAAAACACTCTATTTATAGTTTTCAAATTCGGTGGCCCAAGCCGGAGGCTTCAGTGGAAAGCCGGCGGCTTCTGTGGGAAGCCAACGATTTCACTAGGTCGGTTACTCCTTCTGCATGTTTAACGTAATCAGCAAGTTGAAAAACGTGTATCTGCATTAGTTCAAGCCGGCGGCTTTAAGGTAAAGCCGGCGAATTTGCTGATCTGCAATCTTTTTGATTTCGTTTTCTTTTTTAACCTTTTCTTGGCTTTAAGTACACGAATCTGACTTAAACCGGCGTCTTCAGTGCCAAGCTAGTGGCTTCACTGTTATTTCTCGAATTCTAGCATTTTCTGTAATGTTCTGGAACTTTCTAGACTTTTGTCACCAAGCCGACGGCTTCAAGCCTTTCTTGCCAGCGGCTTCATCTCAAATTTTGCAGTTTTTGATCCTATTTAATGCATAACTTAAACAAAAACATTATAAGTACCTTTTTTCCCCTTTTACCTATTTTAGTGTGTTTTAGTATTAAAATGACTTTAAAATAATAAGATAACTCCTTAAAATGTTATCAAAATTTTGTATAATTTAGTAGTTATCGAGCATCAATCTCTTTCCATGTCTTAATTGTAATATTATTATAAAAGTGTATTATTCTTTGAAAGTCTGATAATGCTAAAAACGAACATATATTTCATAGCATTATTCCTCAAGAAAGAAAAGCTTTTAGTTGCAATTGTTCTATTTACAAGTGATATTCGTTTAAATAATAAAAGGTGAAGACAAAAGATAGATTCGACGAATTGAAGACGCAAACGACCAAAAAAGCTCAAAAGTACAAAATACAATCAAAGCGGTTCCAATTATTGATAAGAAACGTATCGAAATTACAAGAGTACAAGATTCAAATCGCAAAGTACAAGATATTAAATTGTACGCAAGGACGTTCGAAAATCTGGAATCGGGACCAGAGTCAACTCTCAACGCTCGACGCAAAGGACTAAAAATTACAAGTTAACTATGTATATAAATATAATATAATATATAATTAATTCTTAAAATTAATATATATATTATAATATATTTATAAATCGTCGGCAAACAAAGAGCCAAAGCTGGGTGAGCTGTAATTTCAAACTCCGCGACTTGCGGAGTTTGAAGAAGGAAAATGCCGCGAGTCGCGGAGTTCCCCTAGACTCAATTCCCTATAAAAGCCAACGCAGTTCGACGAGTTTTAAGATCAATATATATCCATCCATCTATCTATACGTAATATTTATATTTATAATTTATATTTTAATTTTAATTTTAATTTTAATTCTAATAATAAGGGTATGTTAGCGAATGTTGTAAGGGTGCAAGTCGAAATTCTGTCCGTGTAACGCTACGCTATTTTTAATCATTGTAAGTTATGTTCAACCTTTTAATTTAATGTCTCGTAGCTAAGTTATTATTATGCTTATTTAATCCGAAGTAATCATGATGTTGGGCTAATTACTAAAATTGGGTAATTGGGCTTTGTACCATAATTGGAGTTTGGACAAAAGAACGACACTTGTGGAAATTAGACTATGGGCTATTAATGGGCTTTATATTTGTTTAACTAAATGATAGTTTGTTAATTTTAATATAAAGATTTACAATTGGACGTCCCTATAAATAACCATATACACCCGGTCGGATACGATGGGCGGGGTATTTATATGTACCAATAATCGTTCATTTAACCGGACACGGGAATGGATTAATAGTCACTAGAATTATTAAAACAGGGGTGAAATTATGTACAAGGACACTTGGCATAATTGTTAACAAAGTATTAAAACCTTGGGTTACACGCAGTCGATAATCTGGTGTAATTATTAAACAAAGTATTAAAATCTTGTTACAGTTTAAGTCTCCAATTAGTTGGAATATTTAACTTCGGGTATAAGGATAATTTGACGAGGACACTCGTACTTTATATTTATGACTGATGGACTGTTATGGACAAAAATCAGACGGACATATTAAATAATCCAGGACAAAGGACAATTAACCCATGGGCATAAAACTAAAATCAACACGTCAAACATCATGATTAGGGAAGTTTAAATAAGCATAATTCTTTTATTTCATATTTAATTTCCTTTATTTTATATTTAATTGCACTTCTAATTATCGCACTTTTATTTATTGTTATTGTATTTAATTGCACTTTTAATTATCGTACTTTTTAATTATCGCAATTTTATCGCACTTTTATTTATCGCAATTTCCTTATCGTTATTTACTTTACGCTTTAAATTAAGTCTTGTATTTATTTTTAATATTTTACATTAGGTTTTAA